>NC_042617.1:516701575-517000577 GCF_901001135.1 Rhinatrema bivittatum | reverse complement strand
ATGGACTCTAAACAATGGGTATTGTGTGCTCGTGCTAGCAGTTGGAGACGGATCTGACGTCAGCAAGGGTACATATACCCCCACAGGAAGTGTAGCATTCAGTAATCTTCCTAGCAAAAGCTTTATGGATATATGTGACACTGACTGATCGATTAATCAACAGGATTACCCCCGACCAATTGATGGTAGCTGGAGACCGCCAGTGTTCTCAACCGAAGGCGTCGACACCCGGCAGGGTGGAAGCCCTATTATAAGCAAAACATGGCTTACCGTGAGTTGGCTGATCCCCATGTAAACCGGCAGCCGGGTGGGATGCTGAGTCCATCTGCATACACTAAGGAAAGGAGATTATCAGGTAAGTAATCTCAACATTTCCTAGCGTGTAGCAGATGGACTCAAAACAAATGGGATATACAAAAGCTACTCCGGGACGGGGTGGGAGGCTGCCCGAGGACCTTGTAGGATCGCCCTCGCAAATGCTGGGTCCTCCCTGGCCTGGACGTCCAGACGGTAGAAATCTGGAGAAGGTATGGAGGGAGGACCACGTCGCCGCTTTACATATCTCTGCATGGTGACAGCAGCTTAGCTTCTGCCCAAGAGGCCGATTGTGCTCTGGTAGAATGAGCCTTGACCTGTAGAGGCGGTGGTTTTCCCGCCTCTGTGTAGGCTGCCTTGATAACTTCTTTAATCCAGTGGGCGATGGTTGGCCGTGAGGCTGCTTCCCCTTGCTTCTTCCCGCTGTGCAGGACGACAGGTGGTCCGTCTTTCGTACTGCTTCTGACATTTCCAGGTATCTGGCCAGCAGTCTGCCGATGTCGAGATGGCGTAGCATTCGACCTTCCTCTGACTTCTTCAAACCTTCCGTGGTAGGCAAGGATATGGTTTGGTTGAGGTGAAAGTGTGAGACCACTTTGGGTAAAAAGGATGGAACTGTGCGAAGATGGATAGCCTCTGGAGTGATTCTGAGAAATGGATCACGACAGGATAGTGCTTGTAGCTCTGAGATGCGGCGTGCTGAACACACAGCCAGCAAGAACATCATCTTCAAGGTTAACAAACTGAGAGACAGGCCTGGAAGGGGCCTGAAGGCGGATCCAGCTAGAAATTCCAATACTAGGTTGAGGTTCCACAAGGGCAACTGGCCACTTCAGTGGCGGGCGAATGTGTTTGACTCCGTTCAGGAAGCGTGAAACGTCTGGGTGTTTGGCAATGGAGTTGCCGTCACTCCTGGGACCGTAGCAAGACAGCGCTGCTACCTGAACCTTGATGGAGCTGAGGGACAGACCCTTCTGAAGTCCATCTTGTAGGAAGTCCAAAATGATAGGAATCTTCGCGGTATGTGAACTGGTTGCCGTGAGAGTCGCACCAGGCTTCAAAACTCTCCAGATCCTGATATATGTTAGTGATGTGGAGAATTTGCATGCTCGGAGGAGTGTATCTATAACCGGCTCCGAGTATCCCCCTTTCTTCAGTTGAGCCCTCTCAATGGCCAGACTGTAAGAGAGAATTGAGCCGGATCCTCGTGGAGGTTGGGACTTGCCGCAGCAGGTCCCTGTGTGGAGCCAGGGGTAGGGGGTTCCCTGCCGGTAGTCTTCTCATGTCTGCGTACCAGGGTCTTCTTGGCCAGTCCGGGACCACTAGAAGAACTAGGCCTCTGCGTCTCTGAATCCTGTGTACAAACGGCGCCCAGCAGGGGCCATGGAAGAAAGGCGTATAGCAGGATTCCCTGAGGCCATGGCTGTACCAGGGCATCGATCCCCTGAGCCCGAGGATCCCGCCTGCGGCTGAAATATCTGGGTACTTGAGCGTTGGACCTGTCTGCTAAGAGGTCCATGGCTGGCGTCCCCCATTGATCCACAATCATCTGAAAGGCTGTGGGTGACAGCTGCCATTCCCCTGGGTGTAGGCTTTCTCTGCTGAGGAAGTCTGCCGTCGTGTTGTCCTTCCCGGCAATGTGAACGGCGGAGATGTCCTGGAGATTTGCTTCTGCCCAAATCATCAGGGGAGCTATTTCTAGGGACACTTGTTGGCTTCTGGTTCCGCCCTGACGATTGATGTATGCCACCGTGGTGGCATTGTCGGACATCACTCTGACCGCTCTGTCGCGAAGTCTGTGGGCAAATCGCAGGCACGCTAGCCTGACTGCCCGTGCCTCTAGTCTGTTGATGTTCCACCTCGACTCTTCTCTGGTCCACACCGCCCTTGGGCGGTGAGTTCCTCGCAGTGTGCTCCTCATCTGTTCAGGCTGGCATCTGTGGTGAGCAGAATCCAGGTTGGGGAGGACATTCTTAACCCCTGCTTATGTGGCCGGGCTGCGACCACCACCGTAGCTGATACCGCACTCTGGCCGGTAGAGGTAGGCGTACGGTGTAGTTCTGTGATCGTGGGCTCCATCGAGATAGAAGGGCGCGTTGTAATGGTCTCATATGAGCCGCGCCCATGGGACCAGTTCCAGAGTGGATGCCATGAGGCTGAGGACCTGTAGGTAATCTCGAGCTGGTGGGCCGGCTGGCGCTCAGCAGGGCCTGCAGATGACTCTGGAGCTTTGCTTTTCTCTTGGAGGTCAGGCCTGACCTTGTCTTTTCGGGTGTCGAATCGGACCCCTAGGTATTCCAGTGACTGGGATGGCTGTAGGGAGCTCTTGTTATGTTGACTACCCATCCGAGGCTTTCCAGAAGAGCTATAACTCTGTTGGTTGCCCGGCGGCTCTCTTCCGGTGACTTTGCCCTGATCAGCCAATCGTCCAGGTAGGGATGGCGAGGACCCACTGGTTCGAAGTGATCTCGACACACCTGCGGTACAAAGAGGGTTAGCCTGCCCCCTATGGCTGCTACCCTTGGATGGGTCGGCGATTGTAATTGTGGGTTAACGGGCCGGGGCCAGAACCTGGGCCGGTTCTCTTCTTGTTGTGCTTGGGCCGAAAGGGCTGGTTCCTGGCCTGAGAACGAGGTGCTTGATAGCGAGTCTTGTAGGGTTGAAGCGCTGAGAGTTTCTACCTCTGGATGGTCTAGAAACAGAACGCTGGCTCCTCCTTGACCTGTCTTCTGGTAGACGGGGTAATGGAGAGGCCCCCCATTTAGTAGCCCAGTTCTCGAGATTGCTGCCGAACAGTAGGGAACCCTTAAAGGGCATTCTTGTGAGTCGTGTCTTGGAGGACGAGTCGGCCGCCCAATGACGTAGCCAAAGCTGCCTCCTGGCTGCCACTGAAGAGGAGACTCCCCTTGGCTGCCATACGGATGAGGTCGGAGGCCGCGTCAGTGAGAAACGCGAGAGCTGATTCCATGTCTGCTCCCTAGTGGTTGTTTCTCACCTGTGATAAACAGGAGCACGTCACCACGGTGCATGCAAGTCGCGATTCGTAGGGACATGGCTGCTACCTCAAAAGCTTGTTTCAGGATGGTGTCCATGCGTCGGTCATGTGAGCCGGCTGGCGCAGGCCCTCTAACAGGGGGTTCATTTTAGGGTCCCCTGGGGTATCCTGGCCCGGAATGGCCAGTCCCGATATGCACTGCGAGACCAGGCCTGAAAGATCTTCTTTCTGCAAGAAGCGCCTCATGGTCCGATATGGCTCTATCTCCGAGGGAAGATCACCCTCCTCGGGGGGCTCCTCACTTACCTGGGAGTAATCCGAATCCCCATAAGCGGGGCTGTCGGGTGGTGAGTGGCTGCGCCTAGGTCTCGAGGGTCCAGGGACCGGAGCAGCCGGAACGGGAGGACCCATTCGAAGAGCAGACTGCATCTGGACAAAGGCGTGAATCCCTTTCAATAATTCCACCCAGGAAAGCGAAGCCAGATCTGGCCGCGCAAACAGGTCTCTCAGGTTCCCTGGTTGTTCGCCGCGGCCCGCTAAGTCCGGTGTGCTCCCTGAGGGAACCGCTGGGCTGGGGCCGGTCCTGTCCTGGGACTCCCATGGCCTCCTCACATTGGGTACATAGTGAGTCTGCATCCTCGCTCTGTGTGGCTCTGAGGTTGCATGCTGAGCAGAGGCTTAGAGCTTTCATGCCAGATTCTGGAGGTGCCGGCTCTGCGGCTGCATGGGCTCTCTTATCTCCATTCGCCTGAAATTCGGTATCGCCCAATGATGTGCGTTCAACAAGTGCGCGTAACAGCCTCGCCTAGACCGGTGGCGTTTTATAGATGTGCACCTATCCAACGGGCGTCCTAGACAATTGTGCCTATCCACAGGCGTCTTAGCAACGTGCGCCGATCTACGGGCGGCTATAAATGTGCGCCTATCCACGGGCGGCTTAGAAACGTGCGCCTATCCACGGGCGGCTTATAAACGTGCGCCTATCCACTGGCGGCTTATAAACGTGTGCCTATCGCGTGCGCTAACAACATGTGCCTATCGCGTGCGCCTATCGCGGGCGCTTAGCTTAGTAGCGTACGCCCATCGGCGAAGATGATTAGGCAGGCAAACAAAATGACGACCTCCTTGGCGTGCTGCCTCGTATGCAGGCCCAGCGAATCCACACGTCCTCATAGACCAATTAAAGATATACACCTTACCTTGTCTTCGGCGCTTCCTCCCCGGCTGCCACCCGGGCGGTCTCCGTCTGCGGGGGGAGAGTACCTTCAACCGCCGTGCATAAGGAAGTGCGCCCGCTGCCTCCAAGCTGCGCCCGAACTCCGCCTCGCTCTGGGCCAAGCCGCGCCCGAGCCCTTCGCACTCGGGGGCTAGGTCCCTACCGCGAACCGGCCACCGGACCAAGGCACTTACTTCCGAGGGACCACGGAAGTCAGCTCGGGAAATTCAACTGTGTGAGTGACCGCCTGGTATCACCACAGGAGTGCGAGGCTCGTCTTCAGTAGGTTTCTCTTCGATGAATTTAGTCGTTAGAATTTGGAAACAACGCTCAGCGAGCGTGAGGTAGCTCCAAACTGCTTTGGAGACTGAAATTACTGAATTGCTTACACTTCCTGTGGGGGTATATGTACCCGTGCTGACGTCAGATCCGTCTCCAACTGCTAGCACGAGCACACAATACCCATTTGTTTTGAGTCCATCTGCTACACGCTAGGAAATACATGATTTATAAATTTAGTTTTTCCTTTGCTTACCTAGTGAGAAGTATGCCTGAACAGCAAACCAACATGGAGAAGGAAAATCCCCAGAAGCCTCTGCTATTCTTTAGCCTGCCTGGGCTGAATGAACTCTGAGTGACTTTCTGAGCATGACTTGCAGAATGTCCCTGACAGGTAGACAAGCTTGCACCAGAAAGGTGAGGGCCTATTCATTGGGTCACAAAGAAGAAACCAACGGCGGGAGCTTTAGGCACTATTCTGTTAAAATCTCACTGGACAAGATAATTAACAGAACAAAGGATTATTTGGAGAGAGAGGGCAAATGGGCTACGCCTGGAAAAACTACTCAGGGCAGTTCAGGGATAGGTTGTCATGTCAACAGCATGATGTGACTCTGTAAATGAGTCTTTGGGCAGTCACGTAAGTCTAGAAGCTTCGACAATATTGTATGTTTATCTATAAAAGAAGGGTCACTTCCTGTATCCAACGAGATGCTGTCAGATTGTAAGACTAAGGTCACCCAGTACCCAGCATCTCCCAAGAACACTTATATTGCCTAATAAAAATACTTTATACCTTTTACTGAGTCTAAGTGTTCTTGTGTCCCTGGCCCTAAGCACAGAGTATTATTTACACTAGTTCAATGGTAACCTCCCATTTCATATAATGGAAGAGATTATTCTGCTTTACAAATGTTTTTTAAATTTGTGTTTTGAAGGATTTTTTTTTAAATTAGTTCACTGCTAAAATCAGGTTTATTTGAATTTTTTTTTTTTTTTTACTTTGCTGAAATGCTCAAGGCAATATACCAAAACAAATAGATTTACAAAGAACATAAATTTCATCATAAATCCAGTCCTAAATTTCAGCCTGCTTGTCTGACATTGCCACCTGAATGTCTCACCGTCAGCTTAAAATTACATGGCCATGACAGAATTTCTCAACTTCTCTGAAAACCTGTTTCCCCTATTTCCCCTTTTTCTGTCTGTAGCTGGCACTCTCATTCCCCAGGTTCTCTCAGCCCATAACTTTTGGGTCATCTTTGATGCACCTCGCTTCTCTACGCATATCCAAAACACTGCTAAAGCATGTTGATACTTTCTCCATAACAATCACTATCATCATCTGTCTCTTCCTTCTGAGCATGCTACCAAAATACTAATCCAATCTAGTCATCTTCTGCTTAGACTACTGCAATTTGCTCATTGCTGGCCTCCCACTGAGCAGTCTTTCTCCACTGCAATCTATTCAAAATTCAGCTGCATGACTTAGGGGTAGATTTTAAAAGGTGTGCGGTGATGAGATTGGGGCGGACATTCCTACCCCCTACCCTAACCTCTCTTTCCCTTCCCCTCTCTCCTACCTACCCTCTAAATCCCTTTTTTTTCACCTTTTTTTCTTCAAGTTACTTCAGGGCCCGACCTGAAGTAATTTGCATGCGCCAGCAGCTGGTCAGCATGTGAGGCTCTGGGACAGCGATGAATGGCGTGTACCAGCCCGCTCTCCCTGGCCTGTCTATTTGTCAGGGCCCAGATACTCCAGGACCAGAGATGGCTGCAGGCTGCTCTCGGCTAAGTTCACTATCCCCCCAGGTGCTGCAATAACTGAACCACCCTGATGGTCACCACTCAGCACTCTTCCAACAACTTGGCTCTGATTAGCCAATCATCCAAGTACAGCTGAACCATAATGCCCTCCTTACTGAGGGCTGCGGCCGTGACTACCATCACTATGGAAAAAGTCCTGGGTGCTGTGGCCAAACCAAAGGGCAATGCTTGGAATTGGTAGTGCTGACCTAACACTGCAAAGCACAGATATCACTGATACTGCTTGTGAATTGGAATACGAAAGAAGCTTCCAAAAGTTCCAGAGAAGTGAGAATTTCTCCTTTCTTCACTGCTAAGATCACCGATCTTAATGCTTCCATCTGAAAATGGGTAACCCAGACGGCCCAATTGACCCCCTTGAGGTCCAGAATAGGTTGAAACAAACCCTCTTTCTTGGAATAGTGCCTCTGCCCTCCTGATCCTTTGCCTTTAGAGTGAGCAACCATTGCAGCATGCACTGGACCACTGACCTCTTTTCTATAGAGTTGCAGGGGGAAATCATAAAAGTGTCAAAGAGGATGGATAAGTTACAAAGCGTATCTGTCGTGCACCATTCCAAAACCCACTGGTCAGAAGTGATGTGGGTCTACCTCCGATAAAATTGTTAGGTCAGCCTATCTCCAGCACCAGAGGATGGGCCCCCAAAATCTTCATTGGGAGGAAAGCAGCGTTTCAGAGCTGGAGGCACCATCTTTGCCTGGCTTCCTTGGCTGAAAGGGACTGAGAACTCCCAAATGTCAGACCTCTGATGCAGCGAAAATGCCAAGAGCTCCGAAATCACCCCTTGGCTTGAGAAAACCAGGGAGTCTACTTATCATCTGGAAACCAAGGAATTTCGACTCTATATCGATCCGCCATCTTCTTTAATTTCTCCCCAAACAAGCAGCACCCCTTAAAAGGTAACTTTGCAAGGTTCGATTTTGAAATAGTATCAGCACACCAGTTCTGTAGCCACAGGAGCCTTTGGGCTGCAATCACCGAAGCCACCCCTCGAGCCACTGTGTGCACCAAATCATAGCTAGCATCCACAAGGAAGACAGCTTCCAGCTCCAGATATGGACCATTCTCTCCCAGAGCTTCCTGCGCCTCCTGGGCTAACTGCAACATGGTTCTGGCCACCATACAACAACAAGCGGAGATTTGGAGATTTATGGCCATCCCTTCAAAGGCCTACTTCAAAATAGCCTCAATCTTCCAATCTTGAGCGTTTTTTAAAGCTGTACCTCCTTCCACAGATTGGTGGTCCGCTTCATCACAGCACAGACTAATGCATCCACCTTAGGAAATCTGAGTTGCTCCCTCGTTTTAAGGTCCATAGGATACAATCCCTCTAAGGAGTATCCTTTAAAATTAGCCTGAGGTGCGCTTCATTCCAAATCTATTAGCTCCTGGATGGCCTCATGCAGAGGAAAAAACCAGGATGCCTTGCACAAGCTCATTATTACAGGGTTTCACTTTGGATCTTTGGCCACTGCTGGCAAGATCTATTCACACCCAAGGGTTTTCAAGATCTGTAAAATTAAACAGACATCTCGTCCCTGTGAAAAAGCCACAGCATTGTTCTATGAGGCTCAGCATCTGGGGCAATCTCCCCCTCTTCCAATAATGGATCGTCGGGATCCCCCCAAGGATTCTGACTCACCATGTGAGTCTCCTGAAGGATCCCTATCCTCGCCTTCTTCTCCCTCTGTCTGCTACCTTCTCTTCTTCCTTCTGGTAGGAGACACAGACTCCCTGGAGTGCTTTTCTAGGTCCTAAGGAGGGAGACTTCTGAAGCGGGCAATCCCTAGCCTCTTCCCGGGGAAGTCCTTGTCCCTGAAAGAATGCATGGTGATCCTTAAATAAATTCCACCCATGAAAATGGCAGAAAGATCCAACCTCAGGGGTAGACAAAATCCTCTCGGAGCCCACTCCTGAAGAGATTGTCAGGAGAGGGGGCAAGGAAAATTCCTCAGCTGCTCTGATAGGAGCTGCCGCCACAACCGCTGCCTGAAAAGTGGGGGCCTCTGAGGATCCTGCAGCAATAAACTCCCCTGTAGAGATATCCCCCTGGGCTTCCATACACTTTTGACATACACTGAGGGGCCTCATGGGATTAAGGACCCTCATATGGTGGGCTAAGCAGATGCAAAGCTTCTTCCAGGACTGCTTCCTCCCGATGCCATGTCACACTCTTTCTCTTCCTCTGAAAGCTGAGCAAACATAACCCGCCGCGTGACTTGGCAGTTCCTGCCAATCAAAATGGTGCCTGCCACATGTGGCTTTGCTGCTGAAACTTTGCTGGTTCTAAAATTAACCCCGCAACCCTCCTGAATTGTGCAAAAGATTGCACCGGCACCCGCTCCAGCACTGCTCGACATATGTGGGTTTTTTTTTGTTTTTTTTAATAAACTTTCCACAGAGAAAACCAGCAAAATAAGAAAGAAAATCAAGGAAAAGAAAGAGTAGAGGGGAGAAAGCAGGACCAGACAGAGAAGACTACTATGCAGTAGGGCTGTCTCCTGAGATTAGTTCTCAGGACACTCAAACTGAGGGAAGGAGCTACTGCTTTGACCACAGGAGGTCAAACTGGCCTTTTCAGACCAGGCAGGCCAAGATCAACAAGCACAGATGCTTGTCCACCACCTGCTGGAGACAGAGAAAAACTGGCTGGCTGGTGCCTGAGCAAAGCTATAAAAGGGTGACATCAACGAGTCTTTGTTCTCCGTCTCTACCTGCTGGAATGCACAACCCACTGCTGTGGACTAGCAGCTTGCCTGGATGAAGAGAAATGTTGGGTTTTCCCTACTGGACTACAAATTTGGCTGGGCTGACTGATGACAGAAAATTCCTTCCAAGAGGAAGCTGATATTAGTGAATCCAACCATCAGGAAAGGCACAGGTAATCCAGGCAGAAGACAAGGCACAGGTAATCCAGGCAGAAACTGACATATACAGCTACTTATGGAGAAAAGACAACAGGAGCATATATTTTTACTGTTGACCGGATCTCCGTAGTGTTTTTATTCTATCTTCTGCTTCAGAAAATTGTCTTAATTTTTTTGCTCTGCTTTTCCTCCTCTTAGCATTCCTGTAAACTCAGTTTATGAGAGGAACTATGCACCCCACCCCCCACATCCTCACACACACACAGTCCTGTGGAAGAAAATAGAAAGTGGCCCCAAATGGGTAGTGAGGAGAAGGTGCCTTAGAAGCTGCACTGAGAAACCTACACCACAGTTTACAATTTATAAAAAAAAGCACAACCCCACATTCTAACACACAGATCGATACTGTAACGTGCGGTTGAAGATTTCCCGTCTGTAAGCCGCTGTGAGCGCACAATTCGGACGCGTAAGGCGATCCTGCGATACAGTCTCCAGTTTCACGCGTCCTTAGCGCTTCTTAAAACAGACGCATAACCCTTTCCGCACCCAGCATGTATATGATATGGTAAATGAACGAATTAGCTGTTTAATGAAGGAATTAGCTATTCCCCTCAGATACTGGTGACGCGCGCTCAGATTATCTCCTTTGTAACCCGCTATTTTGCCGCGTCCTTAACCTGTTAGTTTACCGCCTACCCTCTACTTGGTGTTAGTGTGGTGGTTCGAAAATTAAAACGGGAATAAAGTGTAAAAAATGGGGGTAAAACCAAAGGGAGTAAAGTGGTAAAAAACCATGGACGACCTCCATATTAACATTGCAAGCGTAAGTTGTTTTATATATATGTATAAATACCTGTCACTTTCCGAATCCCCCAGGCGTGCGGTCATCGAAGCGGTGGCGGTGGGAGCCGAGGGCGGGTGGGCGCGCGTTGGATCCAGGCATCGGCGGGAGCCGGCGGGCGGGTGGGCACCCGTTCATCCAGGCAGCGGCGGCGGTGGGAGCCGGCGGGCGGGTGGGCGCGTGTTTGGATCCAGGCGGCGGCGGGAGCCGGCGGGCGGGTGGGCGCGCGTTGGATCCAGGCGGCGGTGGGAGCCGGCGGGCGTGCATTCATCCAGGCAGAGGGAGCCGGCGGCGAAAGCGGCCTCCGGCAGCCCCCGCCGGCAGTGAATGAATGCACGCCTGTTTACCGCCCGTGCGATTTCGGCGCTCAAGGCGTGACGTCACGACACTTGATGTCACGGCATGTGACTGCCTTGAGCGCCGAAATCGCTCGGGCGTAAACAGGTGTGCATTCATTCACTGCCGGCGGGGGCTGCCGGAGGCCGCTTTCGCCGCCGGCTCCCTCCGCCTGGATGAATGCACGCCCACCCCGCCCGCGGCCTGGATCGAACACGCGCCCACCCGCCTGCCGGCTCCCACCACCGCCTGGATCGAACGCGCGCCCACCCGCCCGCCGGCTCCCGCTGCCGCCGCCTGGATGAACGGGCGCCCGCCGCCGCCTCGATGACCGCACACCTGGGGGATTCGGAAAGTGACAGGAAAGTGACAGGTATTTATACATATATATATATAAACAACTTACGCTGCAATGTTAATTTGGAGGTCGTCCATAATTTTTTACACTTTATTCCCGTTTTAATTTTCGTCCTGCGCCTTGCTTCGGGAGGTGGGGAACCATCCACTTCCTGGTGCCTGTCATTTCAAATGACATTTGAAATGACAGGTACCAGCGCACCCAGGATACTGTATAGGCGCTGTATTAGCGCCTATACAGTAAAATGGGTTGCGCGGGCCTAACGCTTCGCCTAACGCTTCGCAGACGCGCCATGCATTTGCATGCAATTTGAAGAGAGTATAGAGCGGTAGGTGAAGAGAACTGTGCGTGTGGGGAACGAGGGTGCACCTGGCACTGCCGCACTCTTTCTAACGCGGCATAACTGTATCGACCTGGCCCCAAATGGGTAGTGAGGAGAAGGTGCCTTAGAAGCTGCACTGAGAGACCTACACCACAGTTTACAATTTATAAAAAAAAGCACAACCCCACATTCTACACACTGAGGCCATCCCTAGCAATCATAAGAGGGCTGAAACCTGCATATTTATTGTAAATTCCACTTGAACATTTGATGATTTATTGTACTTGTTTAGAAGTATGTATGTGCTCATACTCACGGGTTTTTTGGAAGTAAAAACTGATAATCAAAGATGGGGTTCTTTTTCATCTTCTCTACAGCATTGACTTTTGGATCAGTGGCAAAGAAGGGTGTATTTATCCCTGCCACTGCTCTAAAAAAAACAATTAGAAGAACAAGGTATAATAAGTGTAATAATTGCATTTTAGCATAGAAATATAGTACATAATGGCATACAAATGTCAATTGGCCTATCCAGTCTGATCAGCTATTCTACTCCGTTAACGATATAGCTCAGTTGCCAGCCATAGAAACTTTACCAATTCTCAAAAAAGAACATAATCGTCATATGGGGTCAGACTAAGCCCAGCATCCTGTTTCCAACAGTGGCGCATCCAAGTCACAAGTACCCCAACTTTAAATAGATTTCAAGATACTATTGTTTATTAATTAATAGCAGTTTATGGATTTTTCCTCTAGGAACTTATTCAAACCCAGTTATACTAACTGCCATAACCAAATCCTCTGGGATTTCCTCTGCGTGAAAAATAATTTTCTTTGATTTGTTTTAAATAAGCTGCTTGCTAACTTCATAGAGTGCCCCCTAGTCCTATTATCTGAGAGAGTAAATAACCACTTTAATCGGCTAGGCTTGGTTTTCCCCAAGTCTATCTGATTAATAACAGAACAGCGGTCTGGTAATGGGCGTGTTACAAATTGCTGTAGAGTTATGAACTCTTCCACTAGAAACGTGCCCAAATCTTTTTTAAACCCAGATTTGATTTGATTTGATTTACATTCTGCCTTTCAGCAACCTCAAAATGGATTACATTCAAGTACTGTATGTATTTATGATAATTTACCTTACCAAATCCTCTGGCAATGAATTTCAGAGCTTAATTGTGTATTGAGTGAAAACATATTTTCTACAATTTGTTTTAAATGTGGTACTTAACTTTATAGAGCGACCCTAGTTTATTTTTTGAAAGCATAAACAACTGATTTGTATTTACCAATTCCATTTCACTCATGACGTTATAGACCTCTATCATACTCCTTTATCATTTTGGTTGCCCTTCTCTGAACCTTTCCTAGTTCTACTATATTCTTTTGAGATGTGGCAACTTGAATTGCATACAATATTCTATGTGCAGTTGCATCATGGAGGGATACAGAGGCATTATAACATTCTCCATTCCTTTCCTACTAATTCCTAACATTTTGTTTGCTTTTTTTTTTTTTTTTGACAGCCACCATATAGATCTTTTTCCTGGGTGGAAACTCCCAATATGGAACCTAACAACATATAACCAGTTTGGATTATTTTTCCAATGTATTTTAATGTAGACAAGTGCATCATTTTGCACTTGTCTACATTAAATTTCATCTGCCATTTTGATGCCCAGTCTACCAGTCTTGCAAGGTCTTCCTGCAATTTCTCACAATCCACTTGTGATTTAACAACTTGGAATAATTTTGTGCCATCTGCAAATCTGATTGCCTCACTTGTTCCTTTTTCCAGATCATTTATAAATATGTTAAAAAGCACCAATCCTAGTAAAGATCCTTTCCTCCATCAAGAAAAAACTGACCAGTCAGTTCTTACTATCTTTTATAACCAGTTCACAATCCACAATAGGACACTGCTTCCTATCCCGTGATATTTTAATTTCCTGAGGAGTCTATTGAGGGACTTTGTTAAATACCTTCTGAAAATCCAGATACAATATTTAAACCAGTTGCTCAGATGTAGCTGATGACAACATGAGGAGCGGAACAATGATCTTTAATGCGATCCTGTGTTTCTTTCACTTTCGCTACAAAATGATTATGCCCTGTGCATGAAGCATCTGCAAGTTTTTCGTAAACATCTTCGCAAAAACCTGAATGCATATCTTCTGACTCCAATGGCTATTTCAGATGCTTTGGAAGATGTATCAGAAGCATCAAAGCTGATCTAGGGCCTGATGCACTAAGGCTTTCCTCCCATTTTGCATCTATGGGGAAAGACCTTTATGAATCAAATTCCTAATTAGGCATTTCCCACATTCTTCCTCCTCCTGAAGTACAGGAGCAAAACGATCCATGGAGTCAGAAAGAAGCTGCTGGGTTAAGTTTTGGAACTTTTGAAAGTTGTTATACATATTTTGAACCATATATAGCTGATCAGCAGCTATCCTACATATTAACACAACCGAATCTAAAAACTTCGCTGTCATGGTATTGTTGTGAATGACGTAAGCATGAGCCCCTTTTTCTGTGGCATAGTTGGCGCAACCTTGTGGGCAGGGCCCCCAGGTCTGTGCTAACTGGCAAATGGGTGTTTAAGCGGGCAGGCTAAGGCAAAGTCCAGGATTCAGGGAAAGCGGCTAGCCAGGCATGGTCGGAGTCCAAAACAAAAGTCAGAACCGGAGACCAGACTGAAGGCAAGACTGGTCGAGAACAAGGCTGAAGCGACAAGGCTGCAATAAAGCAAGGCTGGATAACAGCAACCAAAAGCAAGGGACCTGTTGCCAAGGTAGTTCTGAATTGCACAGCTGGGGTTTAAATACCAGACTGTGAAATATCATCAGGAGGTGATGGGGACCTTTGTTCCTGCCGCAGGGCCTTTATAGTTTGGGCGTGCCTAGAAGCAGGCAGAAGCGATGGCGGCGGCATTTTTGCCCGAGGAGCGGCAGCATTTGGCTGATGGTGCTGGGTAAGTGGGGGCCGTCCCAAGAGAGGCAGACGTAACAGGTATTTAGTAACATGGCATCTTTTCTTAGGGAGTTATTAGAAAGTGTTTTGGAACATTTGGCTTTTTTGAAAGCTGATTCCTCTACTATGAAATCATGCAGGAGCTGTACCTTTTGAAAACCAGGACAAGGCTGAACCTTGTATCTGAGATCTAATTTTTTTGCTACTGGCAACATGGGTGTTACCTACCTGTAACAAGGGTTCTCTGAGGACAGCCAGATGTCAGTCCTCATACATGGGTGACAGCAGATGGAGCCCAGCTTGGACCTTTGATATCAAAGCTTCTAGAAGTTTTGAGCCTCAGTCTAATATACAGTTACTATTTGGGAAAAAACTCCAAGGGGAGGTGGGAGGGTTTTCTGAGGATTATCATCTTGCTGGCCTTGAGAATTTCTATTACAGGTAACTCATTCCATTTTTTATAAGGGCAAGTAGAATGGCAGTCATCACACATGAGCACTCAAGATATAGGCTGCCACAAACAAAAAAGGGAAAACCCAAACGCAAAACAGTGCCAGCTGGCTAGACTGCTTTTGGTGGCAACAGGTCATCCTAATGTTTTTTTTTGGCAGTTTGTAACCAAAACAGTCTAAAGGAGGAATGAAATTGGATTCTATACATCAGAGACTCCATATTTATTTATTTATTTATTTATTTATTTGTATTTTTCTATACCGGCATTCACGGAGTTCGTATCATGTCGGTTTACATAAAACAAGGGGTGAGAAATACATTATAACGTAAATAACTAATAACATAAGAGTATACATTAAAAAGTAAAACAAGTGCATGGAAGAAAAAAGTTACAATAAAACGGGGGTCATTCTAACTGGGATTAGAGTTAGAGGAAAGATAAAAAATTTAACGAGAAGTAAAACATTGTAATGATTGGTAGATAGAGACTGTTTCAGTTTAATAGGAAATGTTCAGTAATGCTGCATTTGATGGTAGTGAATCTTTAAGGGTCCGGAAATGCTTTCATTATTATTTATTATTTATTATTTATTATTATTATTATTATTTCATTATATATGCTTTCCATATAACAGACTATTGAGTTAGGAGTCCCTATCGAAATGGTAGGGAGATGTGAACATGTGGAGAGAACTCCACGTTGCAGTTTTGCAAATCTCCTCCATGGAGGCAGATCTCTGGTGGGCTACCACCATAGCCAGGGCTCCTACACTGCAAGCCTGGACACATCTCACCAGATCCAGGCCTGTCTGGGTGTTACAGGAGATGACAACCAGCTAGCCAAATATAAACAGAAAACTTGGCTACATTAATTCCAGGCTTACTGGTGTCAAATGAATCAAAAACTGGGTGGACTATCTGAGGGCTTCACGCCGCTTCAGATAGAAGACTAGGGTTGCCTTGCAATCTAAACTGCAATGTCTATTCACCTTGGCAGACTGACATAAGTGTTGATCCAGCTAACTTGCTCAACCAGATAGTGGCTGAATATGGATCCCTATATGTAAGGTAGATAAGTCAGTAGGGCCTGAAGCTCACTGACTTCACATGCCAAAGTGACTGCCCCCCAAAATATTACCTTACAGGTCAGGTACTTCTGTTCACAAGAGTTCAGAAGTTCGAAAGGAGCTTTCATCAATTGAGTGAGTACTATGTTCAGAGCCCATGACATAGTGGGAGGCTTGATGGGAGACTTCAAGTGAAGCAAGCCCCGTATAAAATGGACAACCAAAGGCTGCACGGAGATGGATTTACCTTCTACATGTTGGTGATAAAGTGTCAGTTCTACTGAGGTGATGCCCGAGTTGATTCTCAACTCTATTCAGAGAGACGTAGAAGGTATTCAAGCAGTTTTTGTATGAAACAGGAGAAAGGATCACCGGACATATTCAGGGGTTGCATGGCTACTCTTTCAACTTCCATGCTGTAAGAGCCAGATCATCAATGCTGGAGTGGTATAGCAGCCCTTGATCCTGAGTGATCAGTGTTTTGGAACAGCCCAACCTGAATGGATCTCTAATGGACCTTTACCAGAGGAACAGGAACCAAATTTGACTTGGCTAACAGGGAGCAATGAGGATCATAGTTCCCCCTGTTTCCTCTGAGTTTCCATAAGGACTTGTGACCAGAGGAGAGGGTACAGAAGGCCCTAACTCTGATCTTAGGCAAACACACTCAAGGCTAGTTGCCTTGCCATGTGCTTCTCTTTGTAACAGAGGGGGACATTTCTGTTCAGAGGAGATACAGCACATGGGTGTGGTTCACATGTGAAACATCTGGTCTGCTACTCCTCTATCCAGGGATCATAAGAGGGTTCCAAGATTGACTTAAGTTGTCTACCAGTATAGTCTTCTCGCTTACCAGATACATGACCCTTAAGACATCTCTGTCAGAGGTTGCCCAGTGCCACATCTGGAAAGTTTCCTGCCACAGGAAATATGAACCCATTCCTCCTTGCTTGTTGAGGTAGAACATAGCTACTGAAATATCTGTTTGGCCAACGAATTTGTCCTTGATCCATCTAAGCTTGAAACCTTCAGAGTATATCTACTGCCCTTAAAGTGAGAAAATTTATTTGATGAAATTCCTCCTAAGCAGACCAAAGACCCTGCATGCAGAGCCCTTTTATACAAGTCCCCCAATTCAGGTTCATTTATTTATTTAAAAACATTTCTATACCGTCGTTAAGAAGTATACCATCACAACTGTTTACACTGAGGCACATATATATATATCTTAGAAAGAATTATAAGTTAATACTATATATAGGAAGTGCCATTAATGTCCAGTAACAGTTTCGTAATAAAGACTATTTGTAGAATGTTAAAGAACTTGTCCTTTTCTATGCTTCTCAGTTTTAATTGCATATATAACTCTAATGGAATGTATGTTTTGTTTTAATAAAACATGTTTATTGAGCAGAAAATGGTGCTGCGTTCTGAAGTTCCGCTGTCTGAATTCATATTTCACTATCCACCGCTCTCTTTGTAAAATGCTTGCTTGAAAAGCCAGGTTTTTAAGCCCTTTTTGAATAGTTTAAAATCTCTCTGTAGTCTAATTTCTAAGGGCATGGGTGTTCCATAGTATTGGTCCGGCTAAGGAGAGGGCCCGTTCTCTAACTTGGGTCAGTCTAGCTGTTTTAACAGAGGGGATGGTTAGGAGTGCTTTGTTGGCAGATCTGAGGTTTCTATGTGGGAAATTTATTTATTTATTTAAAGAGTTTATTGTAAACCGGCATGATGTGATACTTATCACGAATGCCGGTATAGAAAAAACTCAAATAAATAAATAAGTTCAGTTTATGAGTTCTTTCTTATTTACGAAAAGCATAGATGTGATGAATTTCAATTAGTCATGAGGTTGTATTGGAGGGCGGGGATGTTTAGATGATCCTTTGGGTGGATTGGTATGCTTTGTTGAACAACCAAGTTTTTAACTCTTTTTTTTTTTTTTTTTAAAGGTTTTTAGGTTTTCTTGAATTCTTAGCTTAGTCGGGAGAGAGTTCCAAAGTTTTGGGCTACCAAGGGAGATTGCTCTATTTTAGGTAGAGGTTACTCCCATGCACTCTTCATTTCCATCATCTAGCCTTTAGGGATCCACAGTGTTTATCCCATGCCCCTTTGAATTTTTTCACTGTTTTTGTCTTCACCACCTCCTTCGGAAGGGCATTCCAGGCATTCACCACCCTCTCCATTAAGAAATATGTCCTGACATTGGTTCTGAGTCGTCATCCCTGGATTTTAATTTCTTGATCCCTAGTTCTATTGCTTTCTTTCCAACAGAAAAGATTTGTCAATTGTGCATCATTAAAACCTTTCAGGTATCTGAAGGTCTGTATCATAGCTGATCTCATGGCTGAATACAAAGAGTTCACCAAGAACATGTTTCACAGTCCTTGACCAGGGGTCTCTTATTACAGTGTGATGTGCTAACAGATGTTTTATAGGGAACAATTACATTCCCTTCTCTTCTGTGTGAATAGCAGTCTCATGAAGTTGCCAAAATCATCACAAGGCTAAAGACTCCAACTTTGTCTTGCTTTAGATCTGTACTTATGGTTCAGCCTATGTACATAGCAGTAGGTCTCAAGTTCAATGATGCATATCCTTGTTTAGGGTCACTGGTGTTTCTCCTATACTTTTATCCTTGGTGAACTGGGTTGGATCCCCATGGGCCTCCAAGCGAGAGGAAAATTCCTCCTGTAGAAGTTTCTGATGCTGAGTGGCTGCTCAAGTGCTTTTTAGTGGACGATTTGGAACAGTATCCAATAGGCATATGCTCCTCCCTGGCCATGGATAGTAGGTCTGGAGCAGCAATGAAAAGAGAGGGCAGTGGCCTAATCACCATGCCACCATTTCCTTGACCCTACTTGCCAATGAGATTCTATTATAGTTGTATTTGCCAACTTGCAAGACAGCTCCGCAACTCAGCTTCACATCTTTCATGGCAGGAAGACTGTCAATCTGGAAAATATAAAAAATCTGGCATACAACAAAAAAATTAAGGTAATGATTAAAGTGACATTTTTTTAAACTACTTTCTTATTTCTATTGTTATGCCTCTAGGAGGCACTACTGCAAGTTACTCTGTGGAATAATAGTGCACAACAGAGCAAAGCAGGAATGCCGATAGATAATATAAAGGCAAATAAAAAAAATGCTTTCCTGTATTCTTCTTCTGGCTTTTCTTTGCTTTCTATAATAAACAGTATTATTGAGAAATATAAAGGCTGTGAGTGCTTTCTATAACAAGCCAGCCAGCGCAGCGAAGCCCCTGAGTGCCACGAGCCTCAGGCAGTAAATTGGGAACTTCTTGTGAGGTAAGAAAGGTAACAACTAGAAAAGTCCCTGCCCTGGAGGTGAGGCAGGTAGGGAACTTGGAAGTCGCTGAGACAGCCGCCCTCGGGATTTCAACATATTGGTGCCATGACTCTGATGATTTAAGGCAGCTGCTGAACTTGCTGACGAAATGACAGTTGCAATCACTGGGGTAAGTTTCAGTTTTGTTTTAATATTTTATATTATGATTAATTCATGCGCTCTACTTATTAGTTTAGTGAGTAATCTTTTGCATTTCTTACTTAAAATGAGACCGTTTTGTTCAGAGAGGGCTGCCCCCGTCCCGGCAGTGGCACAAACACCTACATGCTGATCTCGTACATTGTGAGATCTGCATAGAGAAAGTGCTACTCTTGCACATTCCGAAAGATTAGACAGAACCACAGAAATGTAAAAAGTGGTCGGACCAGGGTACGGGGGTATAGGTTGTTGAGTTATGGAGGAGAAGGGAGTTCATGAAAATAGGTCAAGGGCGTGGCCTGCTTTGTGAGTGGGGTTAGTTATGATTTGATGGAGGTCCATCGCATTGAAGGATGAAAAGAGCGACTCGCAGCTGTGAGTGAGGGGAAACAAGTCAATACCCTTGCTTATTCACAGGTAGGGTTATTGTTGTTTGAGTTCGTGGTGTTATTACTGTTATGTTACGATGGGATTGCAGTATAGATTTTTAGTGTCTTTTTTGTGGGGTTGTGTGTTAGTTCACATGCTCTCACTGGCTCCCTCACAACCTCTGAGCCTCTCTCATTCCTCTGCTGCCACTGTCACTGCTGCTGCGTGGCTATTGGGGAGGTGCTGATTGCTGCTACTGGCACTGAAGCCCATTCTGCTGCCTCCTCTGTGCAGGCCCCGTGGGCTTCCAGTTCCTCCATGCTGATCTCGTACATTGTGAGATCTGCATAGAGAAAGTGCTACTCTTGCACATTCCGAAAGATTACATGTGCCAATCAGTAAAAGTAATTTATTTTTTTTTTACATTTGCTGTCTGATCTTAGTTTTCTAATCGGTTGGTCACAGGCTTTTTTTTCCCACCTTCCATTTCTTATTTTTTTTGCCAATTCCTTTTATATTACCTTTTTTTCTATTTTTTTCTCTCTGTCTTCTTCCCTCAAACACACAGTCAGGTTCTCATTCTCACATGCTTTCTCTCTCTCTCTTTCACACACACACTCACTCTCACATGCTCTCTCTCATACAATCATTCATACACAGTCTCTCACTGGCACATGCTGTCTGAGTCTCACACACACACAGGCTCTCTCTCACTCCCACATGCTGTCTTGCTCAAGCACAGACTCTCATTGTCACATGCTCTCTCTCATACAATCATTCATACACACAGTCTCTCACTGGCACATGCTGCCTGAGTCTCATACACACACAGGCTTTCTCTCACTTCCACATGCTGTCTTGCTCAAACACAGGCTCTCATAGTCACATGCTGTCTCTCTCACACACACAGAGGCTCTCACATGCTGTCTCTGCAAACATTCAGGTCTTCACTCCCACACACAGTCTCTCAACTCATCTCATACACTCACACATACACACTCTACAAACCCTCAGCCTCTCTCACCCCTCTGGGCCTCCTCTTCACGGACCATTGCAGGCTGGGCTCTGCAGCGGCCCTGGTCTTCTCGGGCCGCGCTGCTCCTCTTCTGCATGTGGCTGATGCTCCTCCTCCTTCCTCCCATGCAGCTCCGGCAACATTTTGCTTCCGGGGCCGCGCAGGCAGGAAGGAGGAGGAGCACCTGCACGTTTAGACGCGACTGTTTCTTCGGGCCGTGGTGACGTGAGCTCCACCACGGCCCTGCTGATCTTCTTGCTGTGTGTATCCGGCACACAGCACAGCAGTAGTTCACCGCTCAGCCGCGACGTGCTAATTGGCTTTTCGGGTCGTGCCTCCTCCCTTTTGGGGAGGAGGCACGACCCGAAGGAGGGTGAAGAAGGGTTGATAAGCAATCTCTCAATACGAAATATAAGCACATGGGCAGAGAAGATGGGACTCAAACCCTCTATTGATTACCTGGTTCTCAATGCCATAACTAGAAAGACCTGTTACCCCACTGCTCCTCACTTCATAACTGGTTGGCCACCTGCAAGGTGTCAAAATCTTCACCAAGCTGGATTTAAAAGGAGCTTATAATTTAATTTGCATCAGATAAGGGGACAAATGGAAGACCGCCTTCAATACTCGAGACAAGCACTACGAATATCTCATGTCCTTTGAGCTTTGTAATGCTCCAGTCATGTTTCAAAATACGTTGAATGAAATCTTTCGAGATCTCCTCTATTCCTACGTAGTGGTATATTTGGATTGCATCCTTATCTACTCGCAAGTCCCTGGTGTCACACCAGCAACATATTAAACAAATAATCCAACAACTTCAAGAAATGTCTCTGAACAAGCGCAGTTTCCTTTTCCGAGCTATATTATTTTTTGGACTGGCTTCCTGATGGATCACACTAAGCAGAAAGTCATTCTAAACTGGCCCTAGCCAGTCTGT
Source organism: Rhinatrema bivittatum (assembly GCF_901001135.1). NCBI lineage: Eukaryota > Metazoa > Chordata > Amphibia > Gymnophiona > Rhinatrematidae > Rhinatrema > Rhinatrema bivittatum. The sequence goes on along the minus strand of NC_042617.1, from coordinate 516,978,894 downwards.
CTCTGCACCCTGCAATGCTTCCTGGGCTTCACTATTACCGTTAATTTATTCCTGGGTATTCCACTCTTGCAGTGCCCCTCACTGCCTTGACCAGAAAATGCAATGACACTCAAAATTGGCTCAAGGAAGCTATCAATGCCTTCCAGGCTCTTAAATACACCATCTCTCAAGGTCCCTGCCTGCAACATCTGGACCCTGATCATCTCTTCGTGCTAGAGGTAGATGCCTCTACCCTTGGGGTCGGGATTGTCCTCAGCCAACAAAACACTGAAGAGAGCCTCCTGCCATGCACCTCCTCCTCTAAGAAGTTTTCCCCAGCAAAGAGGAACTACACAATTGGGGATCATGAGTTCCTGGCAGTGAAGTTGCCATTGGAAGAATGGCAGCACCTCCTTGAGAGTGCCAAGCATCGGATCAAGATCTACACAGACCAGAAAAATCTGAAGTATCTTCAGCAAGCTCAACAAGTTAACCCCAGACAGACCTACTGGCCTCTCCTATTATTGATTCAATTTTGAGCTCTGCTACCAACCAATGTCCAAGAATCAGAGAGAACATGCTCTCTCTTATTCCTTCCAAATGGAAGATACCACTGAGGCTCCTCGACACATCATTGTATCCTGCGAGAATCAGTCGCATCAGCTACACAGATTTCCCCAGGGAAAAACAGTAGCGCCCAAAACACTTTGGGCACAAGTGTAAAAATGGCCTCATGACTATCACCTGGCAGGACATTCCAGAGTAACCAGTACTCTCGAACTCCTCCAATGCCTTTATTGATGGCCACAGTAAAGATGGATGTAAAGAAATATGTGGAATCCTACCCCGTTTGTGTGCAGCATAAATCTGCTCATGCCAGACCTTGGGGAATGTTACAGCTGTGGATTTCCCCCTCTCACACGGCTCCACTGCGATATGGTTTGTAGTGCATACATTTTCCAATATAGCACATTTCATATCACTCCCTGGATTACTTTCTGCTCCTGAGCTGGCCCACCTGCAACAGTGCCACCTGTTCATCCAGCATGTCTTCAGGTTACACGGATTACCCTCTCATATCCTATCTGATTGGGGCATCCAGCTTACGGCCCGTTATAGGAAGGGACTCTGCCAGAAATTTGGCATCACCTTGGACTTTACATCCGCCTACCATCCACAAGGCAATAGGCAAATAGAGAATGTATCAGGACATCAATACCTTTCTCCGCCTATATTTCAACGAATGACAAGATTGGCCACTTTGCTACCATGGGCAGAGTTCTCACATAATCATGTGAGTAGTATCACTGGCTCCTCCCGTTTCAAGTGATCTACCGCAGGCATCCTGGGGTCCCTCCACCTCTTCCTCTCTATGTGTTCTGTCCAGCAGCCTGCCTTACAGAACAGGAACTCCAAGACCACTTGGCCCGCACTAATCAACTATTCATCAAGGCTGCTGATGAAGCAAAAAAACAAGCAGATGCCCAATGTAGATCAGCTCCACAATTCCAAATGGGGGATCTGGTACGGCTCAGTGCCCAGCACCTATGTCTTCACATTCCCTCTCTCCAGCTGGCTCCTTGCTTTATAGATCCCTTCCCAGTCTTGCATCAAATAGGTCCAGTGATGTATCAACTCAAACTTCCAACCACTTTGAGGGTACACATCATATTCCATGTCTCTTTACTGAAGCCACTGGTTCTTTCCTGGCCATCCCCAAGACATTCCAAACCTACAGACATTTCCTCTGAAGAGGATATTCAGTATGATGTTCAGGAAATTCTAGATTCTCGTACACAATGCAATAAATCACATAAATGAATAAAAAAACCCAAATAAATTGGAGTATCTCATCACATGGAAACACTACAGACCAGAAGTGAATTCCTGGGAACCTGCAACCAATCTCAATGCACCTCTTCTGGTGAAAGAGTTCTACCAGCAAATCCCCTCTAGGCCGAAACCTCAAACTTTCGAGGGAGGCCTAAGAGGGGGTACTCTTACATTTGCTTGCTTGTGGGACAACCCCGTGACCCTGTGCACTTACCCCTAAATACCACCTCACACACATGGCATGGGCACCACTGCCATGCCAGCTCTGCTCCCTTTAGGCGTGCATATACACCAGCCTCTGGATCTTAAAGAGAATGAGATAGGAAACAGACTGCGGTGCCCCTGGATGACATCTTCAGAATGGCATCTGTCATTTTCTCCACACTGCCAGAATATCCTATGGGTGACACCATAGTGAAGTGTGCTAAGGTGATTTCAATTTTGATAGGAAAACTAATAGTAACAAAATTCAAATTTTGTTTTTTGTTTTTTTTAAGAGACTCAGAAAGAGAAAAATGCTTTAGTAAAAAAAAAATATATATATATAGAATAACTGAAAAGCTGACAAACAGCTAGAGAGAATCAAAATTAGTCCCTTTCACACAAACAGAAGAAAAAAAGACAGAAGAAACTCATGAGACAGGAAAACCTTCTTGCGTTTTCTGCATAAGTGCTTTTCCGCATCAGCGCCATTGGATGGCATCACCCACCTGTTTACTGTCCCACTTCTCCATAAAGAATTTCCTACAAACTTTGTGGACTCTACTAGTCATTTTATCTTCAGAACAGACTCCCTTCACCACCACATGATGAATTGTTGCTCAATCAGTTCCTTAACCCTGTTAAACCTTGGCCTACTCCTATACCATCTAGCTTGCTTATTAGTCTTCTGTGCCTAACAGGGTAAAGAAAAACGCACTAAAATTCAGATAGACAATATTTACTTCACGTCCCTGATCCACTACTTTTGTCACCTAGTTAAAAAAAACTAATTTTCTCTGACAGGATCTTCCTTTCGTGAAACCATGTTGTCTGCTGCCCTGTAATTTACTATTTTCAAGGTGCTGCACTTTTTTTTTTTTGTTTTTTGTATTGCTTCCATGGTTTTGTCCACTACTGATATCACACTAATGGATCTGTAGTTGCATGCTTCCTTCTTGTCCAAATGTCTTTGCTAGAATTCGACCACTAACTGCAGAGCATTCTGTAATGCTTAATCAGCGAGGTCTACTACTAGGCAGGAAAATAATTTCAGGCTATGATTAGTGACATGGCAAAACGATATTTATTTAGAAAGACTTTTTATAAAATCTGTTGCATTTCAAATATATCATTGAGTACAGTAGCTTAGGCTGTAAAAACAAGGAGGCCAATTTTCAAAGGGTTTAGGTTCCTAACTTTTAGAATTAGGCTCCTAAGGCTGTGTTCCTAAATTTAGGCACCTAGTTTCACTAGGAATTAGGTAATTACAAGGGGTGGAGTTAAGGCAGACAAAGTTTGGAGCTTTGCACTGATTTTCAAAACTAGACACTTAATTTAGGGGTTTAATTCTAGCAGGCCTAAATTTAGGACCCTCATTTTTAAGCTCCTAAATTTATGTGAATTTTCAGCTGAAAACTTTGGCCCTTGATATGTGTGAGAACCAACATGGAGACGGCAACTGACCCAGAATCCTCTGCTATCTTAGCTTTTCTGGCTATGTGAACTTCAAATGTCTTACTGAGCCTGACCTGGAGGAATTCCAAGGACATCTGGACAGCAGTTGAAGCTGCTAATACTTTGTGATGCCTAATTATAGGGTCACAAAAGCAGAAGGAAACGGTTGGAACTTCAGGCTAGACTATCACTACATGGGCATCTGTAAACACAGCCTAAGATGTGATAATTGCCCTGACCAACAAGATTCTAACAGAACAAAGGACTATCTACAGAGTGATGGTAAATGGGCCCCACCTTGGAGAAATAATCAGGGTAGTTTAGGGATAATCTATCATGCTGTTGACATGACAATCAATGTAAATTATTCTCTGGGTAGTCAAGCACTTTTAGACATTCTAACCTAGTACTGTATTGTATTTTACGTATAAAAGAAGCAGCAGTTCATGTATACAACAAGATGCTGGTGGTCAGTTTGTCAGATAAGTGGCATCAGCATCTCCCAAGAATACTTATATTGATCAATAAAAAATTATACTTTCTACAAAATCAAAGTGTTCTTGTATCCCTGGGTAAGCATCATAAAGAATGGCTTGGTGCTTAACACCCTTAAGTTCAGCTGAAATTAGGTGCCAAACTTCATGACTAAGCTAGGGTATTTTTCCCTGAGAGAAGCCATGGTAAATGACAAAGTCATGGTAAGTGACACTGCCACTATGTGACCCCTGTGGTAGTTTTCCCCATGAGAAAATATCGCAGCCATAGTATTTTCCCATGGGGAAAAATACCGTGGCAGCAAAAGTCCCCCAAAAAACATGCAATGATGGCCTCAGGACTGTGGGTCCACCATTGCTTAAAGGGGCCAACGGCTCCCAGTAAGGCCCCCCTCCCCTGAGAATAATGCAAAATCCCGTGGGGTCTGCACAGAACCCTTGTCCTACCCCACCACCACCCTTGCAGGTGGCCCATTCTGTAAATAAAAAAAACACACAAAAAAAAAACAACTTTTGAAGATCAGTGCAAGCCCTGCCCCCTGATTCCAACCCCCTCCTTCAATAAAAAAAACATCCAGCCCTTGGATTCTGCATTACTCTCAGAGAAGGGTGAAGGCTTACTCCAGACCATTAGACCCTTTAAGGCTAAGCCCTGGGATCATCGAACCTCTGGAATTGTAGCTAACTTCAAATCAAATAATGCAACTTGTGAACTATTTGGCACGTTGCATTATTTGGATTTGCATAGTTTAAGGTAATTGGCAAACATTTGCATGCTAATCAGTTCATTTAAGTATGTGCACTGCCATTGCTAGAATAACACGAGATATTTCAAATATCTTGCATTATCCCTGCATTAAGCCAGGGGTCAGGGCTTGCACCATCAGAAAGACAGCCTAATGTAGCTTAGGGAATATAAGCCTCTTGAGTACTTAGGAGCCTAAATTTAGGAGCCCAGCTTTTATGAGTATCTGCCCCAAAGTTTAAGAAAGTTTGCTTAATGCACACAATTCAGAGAGGTGTGGTACATGATAGATAAGTAAACACTTACCTAACTCTCTCAGGGTTAAAAAGGGCCAGGTTCCATGTCAGAGAACCACCCCAGTCATGGCCAATAAATGTAGCCTGTGAAATTCCCTATGGAAATGAGTGGGAAAAACCAAAAGTGATCAGAAAAAGAAGTGCAGTTAATAAATCATAGTGAGATATCCTATGCAGTGTGAAGGAAATGCACTGTACTCATTTCCCCATCTTTAATCCAGCTAAGAACTGTATTCATGCAAACCAGTCTCAAATGTTACTAAAAATCATTCAGTAAATATAAACATGTAACATGCTAAGATAATTTAAACATGTTCCTGGTGTACTTGACACACTTGTGAGAATCAACCTAATAAACGAAGCTTGATCGATGTGCCGCACGTCGGTCTCAGCGAGCGTCAGCTGAATATCAACATGGCGGCGTCGAGCGGCAGCCAGGTGCGGCAGCCAGTAGTGAGGAAGGAGAGAGAGAGGGGGAGGGACTGAGTGAGAGGGAGGGAGTGGGAGGGAGGAGAGAGTGTGGGTGGGAGGAGGGAGGAGAGAGTGGGAGGGAGGGAGGAGAGGGGAGGGAGAGGTGGGGAGGAGTGAGGGGGGAGGCAGAATGAGGGGGAGGTGAGAGACAGAGGGATGTGAGTAAGTGGAAGGGTAAGAAGTTGTGGAGCAGAGAAAAAGGGAGTGAAGGAGGGCTGAGGGAGAGGGGATGGGATTGAGAGAGCGTGGGGAGTGACTGAGGGAAGGGGAGGAAGGTGAGAGTGAGGGGAGGGAGGCAGTGGGAGACAGAGGGTGAGTAAGGCTGAGTGGAGGGAAGGGGATGAGTGAACGAGGGGAAGGGGGAGTGAGGGAGAAAAAGTGTAGAAGGGTGCTGTGTTCGAAAATGGACTGAAAAAAAATTTAATGTAGCCCGTTTTAACGGGCTTAATGGCTTGTTAAGAAATAATATACAACACACAAGTCTTTCTGAAAATTACCTCCATAGATTTCATCTAGTTTTGGCAAATCTATATAAATAAAAATGTTAAATAGTTTGTACCAAATCGCTAATCTCAGCAACCACTTAACAGATCGCGTTCAAATTTGGACACAAGTTTCACCTCACATATGGGAAGGATCTTCTTCACTTACATTACATATATGTCACACCGGGGGCTGGTAAAAAACTTTTAAAATTTGGTTCCACAAAACAGCGACATCTGGTGGATGTAAGCGGAAGCTCTTACACCTTACACAAATGCTCACATCCCACACACGTGACCAATGTTTGCGATTCACACACCCTCCGAGCAGACACAAATCCACCCTCCTCACACCCTGCCCCGCACACATGCCAGTTGTACTTATTTCACACACCCTCAAAAAACACACAAAAACCTACTAAATACCAGCATGCTACACCAGGAGGCCACTCACATGCCACATGTTTTCAATTCCCACACCCTACGAACTCACACACAAACACCCTCCTCACACCCCTCACGCACATGACTTTTCTACTTACTGCCCTCAATCTCCGAACGCACGAAAAACTGCAGAATAGTTCGGGCTGCTCCAGCGGGAGGGGGCAACACAGCTCCGGACACATCGCATACACTACGGCTGTCGGCTGCCAGCAATCAAAATGGCGCAGACGGCTCTTTCCCTTACTAGGACACTCGGGAATGCCAATAGCGGCAGTAGCCCATGTGACATAGTAAGGGCGAGAGCCTGTCGACGCCATTTTCTGAACTGGCAACCGGCGCACCTTCGCCCTTACTATCTGAGCGAGACGACTGCTCCCATTGCTCCACCTCGAGGGCCCGGCGCCAATACTTCCATGCCGGAATGAACGCCCGCTCCACCCACTACCATTTTTGAAAGGTATCGTCGGGCATGCGGTGGGGGGGGGGGGCGTGGGGATGTTTTTGCGTCCATGTTCGGAGGGGGCGGGGCCAGTTCTGAGATTCTGCAACTCTTGTGGGTTAGTCTATTTCGCAGGGCCTGGTGGGGGGGGGGGGGGAAGGGAGGGTGGGGGAGGCTTATATAAACACAATGTTTCTGTGGGGATTACTTTGGGGTGCAAAGGGGGAGGGCACACACAAACACACACACAAAATGTGCACCATCTCCGAAAGGTTACAAAACAGCCCTCACCAGGTAGGGAGTCACTGAGGTGACAGTGAGGGGAGGGAGAATGAGGAGGGAGGTAACTGTCAGGGGAGGAAGAATGAGGGGAGAGGTGAGTGTGAGGGGAGCGAGTTGGAGTGGGGACAGGGGAGGGAAGGGGGGAGGGAATGACCAAGGGGGAAGAGGATGAGTGACTGAGCTAAATGAGCAAGGGGAAGGGGCAGGGAGGGCAAAGAATCTGACTCTGCCACTGCAACGTATGGCAGGGGTCCGCTAGTTATTTTAAAAAAAAGTGATAGCCTGCCAATCTTCAATTCTTAGCAGGTAACAATTTTACATCTATAATCAAACTGACATGGGAGCCCTTGAGTTGGCATGGTTGACACTGCCTAGTGGGTGAATCCGCTAGGCTCACGTGGACAGCTAGCGGAAATGTCCAAAGCTGAGACTGAGCTGTATCTTCACCTATACTAACCCCATAGGTTGAGCCCTTCGGTTCCAGGGGCCGACAGGACTTAGGTGAACATCCCACAGGGCAGTCAAATGAAAGTCCAGAGTCTGGTTAAGGTTAGGCGAGGCTGCAGTCAGGCAGTTATCAGGTGCAGGCATAGGATTGAGGCAGGCAGGTAGCATACAGGGTGCAGTCAAGATCTGGGGCCAAAGTCAATACCAGGTGGCAGGCAGGAAGATGGTCCGGGTCAGTAACAGAGGTCAATACCAGGAGACAAAGTGGACAAAGGACTGGGGCAGTGCTGGGTAAGCTGGGCAAGGCAAGGCTGGATGGGATCCAGATAGTGACACGCACTTCAAGGTTGCAGCGGACCTGTTGCTGAGGCGAAGGCTTGGAGCGCAGCTGGGGTTTAAATACCCAGCCACACAGACATCATCACTGGGCACCTCTAGGGTCTTTCCCGTTGTGGGGCTAATAAGCAGCAGTGCATGCTGTGTACGCACACCTAGAGAAAGCCTAGGAACGAACATGATAGTGGCATCCACACCACAAACAGCTGATGTTATCATGTGGTGTCTTCACCTCTGAGATCCCAATGGCATCTTCAGGGACCGGCGGTATCTGGGATGAGTGTGGCTGGTCACAGGCCTCCCTGCAACTGGCTCAAACATTATAGTAACCTCCTCTTAAGCCCCCTCGCCAAAGCTCTGTGTTTTGGTTTTTGGGAGAAGCGATGATGAAATTCCTTTACTAGTTGTGGAGCTTGAAGATTAGATGCAGGCTCCCATGAGTTCTCCTCAGGGCTGAAGCCTTTCCAAAAGATCAATTATTGTATCTTATTATAACCTCTTCTGGAATTTAGTATTTCTTGGACCTTGTATATTGTTTCTTCAGAGATCACCTCTGTAGACTTGGGAAGAGATCTGGATGACTAGAATAGGATCACTGGTTTAAGAATAGATACATGGAACACATTGTATACCTTGAAAATAGAAGGAAGCTTCAGTTGGTAGAACACTGGTCCTATCTGGCGAATAATGGAGAATAGTCCCACAAATGTCAGAGCAAATTTGTAAAAGGCATTTTGAGACATGCATTTTAGGTACTTAGCCATATCTGCTCCCCCAGCTGGAATTGCAGTGCTGGCTTACTTCTTAAATCATTTGTCAGCTAAAATAAGAAACTGTCTTCTGCCATAGCTCTTTAAAGGTTGTGACTCATATTTAGCTGCAGGACAGGAGACAGAGAATGACACGGAAAGTAGCACTCTAAGAGTGACACTCTAAGACAACGGCCGAAGAATATCTGGAAAGGTGAAGATCCCGAGCACCCAAATGGTTGTTATGGCAAATCTCTGCCCATGAGAGAAGAGTAGCCAAGTCTTCTTGGTGCTCGTTGACGTATGTTCTCAAGAAGCTCTTGAGAGACTCGTTGACCCTGTCTGTCTATTACTCTGAGGATGATATACCGAGGTAAAGTCCAATGTGATACCAAACTTTATTTTATTTTTATTTTTTTTTTACAAAGGCTCTTCCAGAATTGGGCAGTGAACTGAACTCCCCAGTCTGAGAGAATATGAGAAGGAATCCCATGTAAAATGGTAGATATGTTACACAAAGAGATGGGCCTATTCTGGTGCAGATGGGAATGTGGCGAGTGTTGTGATGTGAACCAATTTAGAAAAGTGGTACACCACTACCCATATCGTCATGTGACCATTAGAGAGGAGAAGATCAATGACAAAGTCAGTGGCCAAGTGGGTCCAGAGTCCTTGGGGGCTGGCAATGGCTGTAACAGCCCCCAAGGGTGAGCATGGGACCTCTTATGCATTATACAGGTGGGACAGGATTCCACGTAGCTTTTCATGTCTTGCTTCATTTGCGGTCACCAATAATGGTGGAGAATAAGTTCCTAGGTTCTGGTGATGCCGCGATGTCCTGCCACGTGGGAATAATGAGCCCATTTGAGTACATTTTCCCTGAGTGTCAGGGTGGTACAGGTACAGCTTTGATCAATAATGTGGCAAGGGAGCTCTAAGGTGTCTTTGATCTCAAAAAATCATGACAAGACATTAGCCAGCTGGTTCTTTTTAGCAGGACAATAGTATAGTTCAAAGTCAAAATGGTAGAAAAACAGAGACTAACAGGCTTGTCTAGGATTTAAGTCCTGGGGCCATTGCGGGTATTCCAAGTTCTTGTGATTCACTTAAATGGTGACTGGGTGTCGAGCCCCCTCCAACAGATGATGCCGCTCCTTTAGTGCTAACTTTACTGCCAGGAGTTCATGATTACTAATCATGAAGTAGCTCTCCTCAGGGGTGAATTTTTTGGAGAAGTAAAAAACATGGTTTAAGAGTCACATGGCTGTCATGTTGAGTGAGGACAGCTTCTACCCCGATGGCAGAAGCATCTACCTCCAAGATGAAAGGTTTTGATAGATCTTGGTGGTGAAGACAAGGATCCTATAGGAACTCTTGTTTGAGGCAGTTAAAGGCATGGATGGCCTTTTCCACCCAGTGTGGAGTGGCTTCTAGTAAGGGTGGTGAGAGGAGCTGCCTACTAGGAATATTCATGCATGAACTGTCTGTAGTAATTCACAAAGCCCAGGAAACATTGTAGGGACTTGACCCCAACAGGATGAGGCCAATCCAGAATGGATTTTAAATTCTCAGGGTCCATCTGAAGCCCATGCCAGGAAACGATGTATCCAAGGAAGGGCAATTCTTCTTGTTCAAACATACATGAAGCTTGAAAAAGTGCACAAATGGTGCTCTTGAAGGTGCTGTAAGATTTGTTTTACATGCGAACAGTGCTGAGCTAATGAAAAGATGAGAATATCATTTAAATATACTACCACAGAGTACTAAATGTCTCAAAATGTCTCGTTGAACATATGTTGGAAGATGGCGGGGGCATTACAAAGGCCAAATAGCATGACCAAGTATTCATAATGGCCATCCCTGATGTTAAAAGCCATCTTCCACGCATCACACTCTTGTATGCATATCAGTTTATATGCCCCATAGAGGTCAAATTTAGTGAAGATTTGTGCTTCTCAAGATGATCAAAGAACTCTGAGAGGTAAAGGGTACAAATATTTCCAGGTAGTAGCACTGTAATTTTTACAGGGTCTGAGGAAGCTGTCATTTTTTCCTAGAAAGAAAGAACCTGGCTCCTGCAGGGGATGAGGAGGGTTGGATGAAGCCGCTCTCCAAATTCTCTTGAATATACATGGACATAGCCTATGTTTCTAGTGCCAATGAAGGGTATACCCGACTTCTAGGTGGCATCTTCTCGGGTAGGAAGTCTATCAGATTATCATATGATCGGTGAGGCGGTAGTGATTTAGCTGAAGACTACCTTGTAGGCAAAGTACTAGGGTGGTAAGCCTGGCAGGGCAGGAAGAGTAGCCAGAACCAAGGTGACTGTTGGTAAGACTTGAGCAAGGCAACTCTCCACACAGGAGGGACCGCAACGGGCAATTTGCAGCATCTTCCAGCCTATGGATGGCTGATGGAGACAGAACCACAGAAATCTAAGAAAGACAGGATTGACTGCCCTAGGTAGGACATATACGCTGATGCCCTCAGTGTGAAAAGCCTAGTCTGCATGGTAATAGGTGCAGTGAACATGTTCACACAACAGGGAAGAGACTCATCATAAACAGAGTAGATGGTGAGGGTAGGGGGTCAAGATTAATATGGGCAGGTTGTGCTGGTGAACCAGTGACTCCTCGATAAAATTACCACCTGCCCCAGCAGAGGAGTCCGCTGTTGACATCGGGGTGGAGTCAATACAGACGCCATTGGACCTGCACATCTCACTAAGCCCCGGGGCTCCAGTGACGCCAGAGCTGCCTCAAGTTGTGCAGTCCCTAGTACCGGGAGAGGCCGGATGTCTGGAGAAGTCGGAGGTGCTCGATCCCATTGGGGAGATTACCAGGGAAGGAGGAGAGTGACCTAAGGTCAGTGACCCGCTGATGCGAGGAAGCAGTGGCAGCAGAGAAGGGAGCTCTGTGGAGCCACTGACCTAGACACCTGAGAGGCACTCTGGCATGGCCTCGGCCTCTGTTTTGAGACAGGAACGAAGCCAGCAAGGTACAGGTAGTGAACTGGCTAGTTCAAGAGAGGATCAAGTAACTGGAATAACTTTAGAAAATGTTTGGTCAGTGCTGATGGCGTTAAAAACCTCAGATGAGAACTTAAATTTAACACTGTCTGAAACTCAAAATCGTATAGTTCAGATTGATCCAATAATATCAGCACATACTAAGAAATTGGAGGATTTGAATTCTTGTGTCTCTCAAATGCAAAAATTTCAAACTGGATTAATCCAGGGCGAACAGATGCATGCTAGAAAGATTGAGAATATGGAGAATGAGGGGAGATATAATAACTTGAGTATTAAACTTTCCAAAGGTTAAGCTCATCTCTCCTTTTGAGCAATTTAAAAAAATATATGATTGAAAACCTTCATTTATTTTGGAAACCCTACCAACAATACTCAAGATCTTTTTTGTGATACCTGGAAAAAAAAGGGATAATGATCAGCAAATCAAAGATCCACAGAACATGGCTAATCTTACAGAATTTTTGGAAACAACAATGGAGGAACAGGTTGAATACCATGGGACTTTATGCATAAGATTTGCCTTGGCTTCAGACAGAGATAAAATATTGAAGCTTTCCCTTCAGAATAGAGAGAAATCCTATTTAGGACAAAAGATCTGGGAATTTCTGGATATGCCAGAGTTACACAAATGAGAAGAAAAAACTTCCTTCAAATGACCCAGGAGGTGAAAGATCTTGGTGCGCAGATAATCTATTTTCCAAGCAAATGCATAGTTAAATATAGTAATGAAAGATTTGTATTTCTTGATCCACCCGAATTACGTCAATTTCTTGATGCACGATTAACTAAATGATAATGTTGCCTGGTCATGGGATATGGTGATAGAACGTTTTAACCTTCTAAATGCCTTATGATTATTACTGTTGCTCTGTTTTGAAACTTGGATCTCCCAATTATTACCTTATAACGGGAGTATTTCCTTTATTTAGAATTTATTGACTAGGCAGTTTTTCTTCTTATGATTGATGGATGTTAAATTGTATTTTGAACTAGCCAATAATTTATGTGATACTGAATGTATTGGTTACCCATTCAATGACAAGCTGTAATTGCTGTCTATGTTGTTTGAAAATGCATAAATAAAAAATTACCACCTGCCCCAGTCCAGGAACGTCTGCATATGGATTAAGGATTCCCCTATGGTGAGGCAGATATGTACCAGTAGTTGTGGAGAGGGAGAAGTCCAACCTAGGGGCTCCTCTTCGACCAACCCTAGGTCTGCTCATTTCCCCAACTCCTCTAGGAAGTGGCTGCCGAAGTGGCCCAGGCTAGCACAATATAGACACAGGTTTAATTGCCTCCGTCTTCCAGAAAAAGCTTAGACTGGCCCAATTACATAGCTTTATCTGGAGTGTATGATGATTCTGGAACTGATGCGGGTGTAAGAGGTCACTGAAATCTGAAAGCCAAATGGACAGGATAGCAAGAAGGGCTGCTTTCTTGAGCACGCTCTGGAACCTTAGGTCTATCCGAATAGCCAAGGATATTAGACCTTCCAGACAGGAGGGAACATATCCGCCTGACAGCTCATCTTTTATCCAGGCTGCTAGTCCCTGCCAAAAAATGGCTGTCAGGCTATCCTCACCTTAGCAAAGCTTCAAGGCCAGGGTACAGAACTGTACCACATATTCACCCACTGTGCAAGTACCTTGGCGATCTGCAATAGTTCCATGGCGGCGAAGGTGTTACTGCTTGGTTCAAACAAGATGAAATTGCTGCAAGAAATGTTCCAGTTTCTCAAGGATGGGGTCTTCACATTTCCACAATGGAGAGGCCCAGGAAAAGATCCATCAGGGAAAGCATACATGTCATCTTCGTGCGGTCTGATGTGTAGAGGGCTGACAAATTCAAAATGTATAGGACATTGGTTTATAAAACCTATGCACTCCTTGGGGTCTCCGAGATATCTGGGCAGTGGTGGAAGATGAGGCATAGACCCTGGAACAGGGCAGGCATGACTGAAGGGGTGACCGCCAGGGTAGTGGCTGCTGCAGGTAGTTGAGCCTACATAGCATCCATACGTACTACGAGACCTTCAAGTTGGCCAGTAACTTGATTAAGCAGCTCCTGCTGCTGGTGAATTTGCTGGACTAGTCCAGGCATGGCCTTGTCTGATGGTGGGTCTATTGGGTTTATGGCATCAAACTGACACTTTTGTGAGTCCTTGTGCTGTGGTGTGGTTGACACTGCCTAGTGGGTGAATTCACTAGGCCCATGCTGACATCTGGTAGACACGTCCTAGCTGGGACTGAGATGGACCTTCACCTATAGCAGTCCCATTCCCTGCAGGTTGAGCCCTTGGGTTCCAGGGGCTGGCAAGAACCGAAGCACAGCAGGATCCAGGTAGCAACATGCACTGCAATACTGCAGGGGACCTGTTGCTGAGGTGAGGGCTTGGAGCACAGTTGGAGTTTAAATATCCTGCTGTGCCATCATCATTGGCGCCTCCAGGATCTTTCCTGCTGCGAGGCCAATATGAACGTGCTTAGAGAGTTCCAGGGGAATAACAAGATGGCTGCAGGTGATATCTTCATCACTGGGATCCCAGCAGCTTCTACAAAGCCCAGCAGTACTGGGGGTAAAAGTGTGACTGGTCTTGGGCCTCTGCGCGACCAGCTAAAATGTTAACATTTACAGCAGAGTTGCTTACCTATAAGCAGTGTTGTCACATATGGATGACATTACATGGAGCCCAGCACAAAACAATTATTTCAAAGTTTCTAGAACTAGGCATGTCCACTCATGCCATTATTCCATTTGTCCATGCAAGGTCTCGGAATTTAGCAATGAAATTCTTGGATCCTGTAACCCACTGGATTGCTGATAGTTCATTATCCTTTCCTTTAGCAATCTTTCCATGAACTTTCCCACCACAGAGGTAAGGCTAACCAGCCTGGAGCTTCCAGCCTCCTCCTTTCAGAATTTTTCAGAGCTCCCTAAGTATCCGAGGATGTATTATTGAGCCCCATAGCCTTCCAGTTCCTTCTCAAGGAAAGTTGCTATTTTACCAAAGTCTGTATTTTTTAAATCCAGGACCTTGATTTTAGTGGGACTTCCCTCCCTCTTGGCCATTATTTCCAATCATACTGTCTGATGATCACTGGTGCCCAGAAGGGCAAATACCTGGACATTTGAGATACTGCTTCCATTTGAGAGTACCAGATCCAGTTGTGCTTCTCTCCTCATGGGTTCCATTACCATTTGTCTGAGCATAGCCCCTGGAAGGGCATCTACCATCTCTCTACTACTTGCAAATTCTGAAGCAGGGATACTTCAACCCACATCCAGCAAATTAAAATTTCCAATGAGCAACACTTATTTCTTTCCCACCTTTTGGATGTCTTTAGCCAGATCTCTATCTAGTTCTTCTGATTTGGAGGCCTGCAGACCACACCAGTATACTTGCAAGTACCATCTGTTTTTAAGACAACTCACAGCACTTCCTCCTTTCCCCACACCCCCTACGTTTCAGTTGCTAGATATTATTTTTGATATAAAGAGCTACTGCTCCCTCATTTCTGTCATTTCTATTCTCTCTGAACAAGTTACAGCCCAGTATGGCTGAATCCAAGTGATGAGACTTACTGAACAATGTTTCTGTAATAGCAACAATATCCAAGTCTACCTCTACCATTAGGGCTTGCAGATCTGGAATATTATTGTCCAGACTATGAACATTAGTGCTCACAGCCTTCCAGTTTTTCTCTGTTTGCTGCTCTTCTTACATCCCTTTACTGCCTTATTGAGCTGATTTTTGTAATTTTTGTTAATTTCTCCACACACATCCTCTATTTGTCAGGGCTAACATTTCAACTTCCTTCTGCCACTCTAGTCTTCTAGTTTAAATGCCTTATGACAGACTAAAATGTTTCATTTAGGATCCTTTTTCCTCTAATGGACAGATGTAAGCCATCTTTATCATATGACCTAAGGATAAAATTGCATGTAAGTTGCTCTTTCCATAATGAACACATGTAAGCCCTTCCATAAATAATTTGAGAGCACCCAAGAGGATTTAAGAGGATTGGATTGTCAGTTTCCGAGTTTGGAATGTTGGATAAAGCAAAGATGGGAAAGCTTTTAAATTTGCAAGTCTATAAATGACATTAAGACTTAAAAATTTAGGGCCCTATTTATATTTATAATATTCAATTTACAGTATTATATTTATAGTATTTATATTTATCTGCAGTACTACTAGACTGTGCTTATGCAAAGCTCTTCAAAATAGGGTGTCAATGCTTGATTACTTCATCCATTTTAAAAAGTACTAAAATTGTAAAGCACTTTAAATAAAATGACATCAGGATCCCATTTGCAAGAAAAGTCATGTGAGGAGTACAAGTTATCAATCTAAACACAAAATAGGAAAGACTCTTCAAAACAGTTTCATAGTGGGGTAGATTTTAAATACTTGCGCGATCGCGTATTTTTGTTCACGCACCAGGCGCGAACAAAAGTACGCTGGATTTTATAAGACACGCGCGTATCTTATAAAATCTGGGGTCGGTGCGCGCAAGGGGGTGCACATTTGTGCAAACTGCGCGCGCCGAGCCCAGCGCGCGCTGCCTGTTCCCTCCGAGGCCGCTCCGATTTCGGAGCGGCCTCAGAGGGAACTTTCCTTCGCCCTCCCCCCACCTTCCCCTCCCTTACCCACCCCCCCCCCGGCCCTATCTAAACCCCCCCGGCCCTATCTAAACCCCCCCTACCTTTGTCGGCAGCCCCGCTCCATCCTCCGGTCCCGGGGGCTGGTCTGGAGGCCTCGACCACGTCCCCGGGCCGGCGCCACGCCCCCGGGCCCGCCCCCGAAACGCCGCGGCACGCCCCCGAAACACCGCGGCACGCCCCCGAAACGCCATGTCGTTTCGGGAACGCCCCCGGACACGCCCCTTTTCGAAAGCCCCGGGACTTACGCGCATCCTGGGGCTTTACGCGCGCCAGCGGCCTATGCAAAATAGGCACGCGAGAGCCCTGCGCGCGTAAATCCGGAAGGATTTACGCGCGCGGGCCTTTTAAAATCCGCCCCAGTGTGTAAAAGAAACAAAAACTGTATAGTTCTTACCAACTTGTCAAGGAAAGTCACCAGTTCCTAGAAATAAAAATATATGTATGTAGACTTAATCATATTTACAGTGAGATATACATATTCTTGTGCTGTTATTTAGATTAAGTAATGGTTTCTACATACAAGTACTCAGTTTCATGGATTAATACTGAAAGGTCATGTGCTGGTTGTTAGTTTCATGGAGCATTCCCTTGCTTTAGTATTATTTGAAAGAGTAAATAACTGTTCCCTTCTTACCTTACTCATGATTTTATAAACTGTTTGGGATCTTGCCAGGTACTTGTGATCAGTATTGGCCACTTTTGGAAACAGGATACTGGGCATGATGGACCTCCATCTGACCCAGTATGGCAATTCTTATATTCTCTCTCCGTCATCCCCTTTCCAAACTGAAGAGCCCTAACTTGTTTAGCCTCTCTTCATATGCAGCTGTTCCATCTCTTTTATCAGTTTTGTTGTCCTTTTCTGCAACTTTTCTAGTTTCTAGATATATCATATTTGTGATAGGGTGTTCAGAACTGAACACAATACTCAAAGTGCAAGTGCACCATGGATCGATACAGCAGCACCATGATATTCTACATTTTATCCTTTATTCCTTTTCAAATATTTTTTTTTTCAAAATAATTTTTATTATTAGCAGCAAGAATATGCAGCCATCTTTGAAAGAAAAAAAAAACATTGTGCAGCCAGTGCCAACATGCCATAATATTGTAGCAACAGTGTACACACAATACCAAGAATTGATAAACATACAGCATAACAAATAAAACAAAACAGTGAGAATTGCCTTGTATCTCTCACGTTCCACCCCAGTACCTCATGCAGCAGCCATCCATGCATTCCATCAACCCCAGACATCCATCACATTCATCCCAGTTCCCCCAGTCATACCTCCATTCAACCACCACATCCACAACATCAGTACACCCCACCTCTCCCCCCCCGAGACCAGGGAATTTAAAGCCAAGACATACGATAACCTATTTCCAACAAACCAGTTTGTTTCCATAGGTAAAATTGCAAAAATCGCTTGCCAACAACCTATGTATTGCTTATCTCTTTTGCGGTTACCACCAAGATAGTCCATCTGTTCCATCTGCATGAACAGAGCCATCCGCTTATGCCAGGCCACTATGGTGAGAGATGTAGCAGGTTCCACCCACACCAATAGGATCGTGCGGCATGCCAGCAGGGCGGCAACTCTCCCGAATTTTACCTTGGAGTGAGTGCCTGGTACCGGTGCCGGAAAAGGGTGAGTCAACATAGAAACATAGAAATGACGGCAGAAAAAGGCCAATCGGTGCATCCAGTCTGCCCAGCAAGCTCCCACACTTATCTGTTTCATTATTTTCCCATACTTATCTGTTTCATCAACCACCAAGTTCAGGGCCCTTGTTGGTAACTGTTTGATTCGAATTTCCTGCCATCCCCAGTCATTGATGCAGAGAGTAATGCTAGAGATGCATCAAAGGTGAGCATAAGGCTTAATGGTTAAGGGTAGTAACCGCCACATCAAGCAAGTTACCCCGAAGCTTGGTTACCCAGACTGCACAGATCAATGCCTTGTTGGATGTTGTCTGAATGTAAAACCTGTTTTCCATATTTCCCTCTACCGTTGAGCAAAGAGCAGTGCTGTATATGTATTCAAAGTGATGTTACATGCTTAATTGGTTTAGGGTAGTAACCGCTGTAATAAGCAAGCTACCCCCACACTTATTTGTTTACCCAGATTGTGAAGTTCAGTCCTTGGTGGTTGTTATCTGAATGCAAATCCTGTTTTCCACATTTCCCCTTGCCATTGAAGCAGAAAGCAATGTTGGAGTTGTGAAGGCTTATTAAGTAAGGGTAGTAATTATCAGGTAGTAGCCTCCACCCCAGTACTCCACCCCCATGGCTCTTCTCTTCATTCCTATCCTCTAGCCTCTATGGATTCACAGTGTTTATCCCATGCCCCTCTGAAATCCTTCACAGTTTTAGTCTTCACCACTTCCTCCAGAAGGGCATTCCAGGCATCCACCACCCTCTCCATGAAGAAATACTTCCTGACATTGGTTCTGAGTCTTCCTCCCTGGAAATAAAAGATTGCACAATAAATTAAGGATCTGATTTATTAAGGCTTTTCTCCTGTGTCTCATGCCCTTCCCCTCTGGTCTGAAGCAGTTACGGCACAGCCCCCGGCAGCAAGCTACATTTAAGGACCTCGGCTAGAACTTCTTATAGCTCTGGACTTCCCTTTTATACGTCTTGCAGCCAGGACTGTGGTGCTGGCTGACATCACATCCTACTTGAGTATAAGGAAGCACAGTACTACCAGCCAGCACCTCAGCAATAGGTATCCTGCTCTTCTAGCATCACAAGTTTCTACACAGTGTTCCTGTATTGCCTGGTTCCAGCCTGCCTCGACCATCTCTCCTCTGGACTATTTCTTGTTGTCAACCACAGCCTGGACTTTGACTTTCTCTCTTCCTGGACCTCAACTTCACCTTGCTTTCTGCCTGTTTTGACCTTAGTCTGGACTTTGATCTCGTTCCATTCTCTGCCTGCCCAGACCACAGTTTAGACTCTGACTCTGCCTTATGGTGTCTCAGCTACCGCCTGGTAAGGCTTATCTTGTGCTTGCCCACGGAACGACTTCCAGGGTTGATGCCATGAGGCCGAGGACTTGAAGGTAGTCCCATACTTGGGACGTGCATTGGTCATCAATCTTCGCAATTGTCCCATCAGTTTCCTTCTCCTTGGGGGTGGGGGGGACGACGACCCTGTTCTATTTGGTGTCGAACCAGGCCCCCAGGTACTCTAATGACTGAGAGGGCTGTAGACAGCTCTTGGCCTTGTTTATGACCCACCCGAGCTCCTGCAGTAGGTTCTTGACTCTGGTGGTCACCTGTTGACTCTCCTCCGGAGACTTTGCCCTGATCAGCCAATCATCCAAGTAAGGATGTATCAGGATCCCTTCTTTTCTCAGTGTTGCCGGCACGACCACCATAATTTTGGTGAAGGTTCAGGGGCGGTTGCTAGGCCGAAAGGTAGCGCCCGGAACTGGTAATAGTGACCCAGTATCACAAAGTGCAGGAAGCGCTGGTGGTCCTGATGGACTGGGATGTGAAGGTAGGCTTCGGAAAGGTCCAGGGAGGTTAAGAATTCTCCCGGTTGTACTGCCATTATAACGGAGCGTAGGGTTTCCATGCAGAAGTGTGGCACCCTCAGATAACTGTTGATGTTCTTGAGATCCAACATGGGCCAGAAAGAACCTTCCTTCTTGGGGACGATAAAATAGATAGAATAGTGGCCAGTATTTTGTTGGGAAAACAAGGTGATAGATCCCAAAGTCTTTTTCAATTCTTTATTAAGGTGAAGACATGTAAAACAATTGCCAGATTCAGGCCAAGTTTTGCCACTAATGAAGTGGCTGCCTCAGGGCCTATAAATAAATCATAAAAACATCAAAATTAAATTACATAAATAGGTGACATGAGATTGAATCAGACAAAAGTATAAAAAATAACATCCAAATAAATAACACAAACGAATAAACAACCAGTCTATCAAATAAATATGTAAAAATAATTTTACATAAAAACAGTATGAAGAACATCCAAACACACAAAAATGGATTTTACCTATGTACATAAAAATATTTGAGAACTATTGTTAAATAGAGAGATCTTTTGAATTAATATTCAATACTGATATGTCTATTATTATTACCTAAGTGATTCATTGTTTCTCATTGTGAGATGAAAGGCTTTTATATTATAAACGATCAATAGTGCCAATGGGAAAAATCTATAAGAATGGATCAAATATGAACAAAGATTCTATCATATAATCTGAACAAACTGAAAATAACAACCCTGTGTCATAGCCACTGAAATAAAAGAATCTGCAAGATGAAATGGTGAATTGCACATGCTTATTTCTAGAGGAGTTTACTGCATAAACAACAATATTAACTTAAATTAAACATACTGTACTTATAGGCAAACTCTGTGTTCTCAAACTGAGTAATTAATGGGTAATGTGTGTGAATAAACAGCCCCGAACGGACATCTAAAACCACACATGAACAAGTAAAGTCAACGAAAGAGCTATTTCTTGCTGAGTGGTGTTCTTATGTTATTAATTACATTAAAAAGATAACTAACAGATCGATACTGTAAAGTGCGGCTGGAGATTTCCCGTCTGTAACTCGCTGTGGGCGCAAAATTCGGACGCGCAAGGCGATCCTGCGATACAGTCTCCAGTTTCACGCGTCCTTAGCACTTCTTGAAACCGACCTGTAACCCCTTCCGCACGCGGCATGTATATCAGATGTAAACGATCAAATTAGCTATTCCCTCCCATACAGTGACGCGCGCCCCGACTATCGCTATTTTACCCTGCCATTTTGCCCCGCGTTTAACCTGCTAACTTACCGCCTACCCCTACCCCTGCGTTACAGGCAGGGGCAATGATAGACGGCAAACTTTCCCTCAAATCATTGCACTACACATGCAATTCCTTAAATTAACTTAAAACAATAATGCTAGATCCATATATACAAACATTTGCAGCGAGCCCCGCTTTTGGTAAAGTTGTTTATATATATATAAAAATACCTAGATGTCAGTTTCTGAATCCCCCATCTCCACGCATGTTTATCCAGGCGGCGGCGGGAGCCGGCGGGCGGGTGGGCGCCCGTTCATCCGGGCGGCGGCGGGAGCCAGCGGGCTGGCGTTCAAACAGGCGGAGGTAGCCGGCGGCGAAAGCGGCCTCCAGCAGCCCCCACCGGCAGTGAATGAATGCACGCCTGTGTACGACCGTGCAATTTCGGCGCTCAAGGCAGTCACATGCCGTGACGTCAAGCGTCGTGACGTCACGCCTTGAGCACCGAAATTGCACGGGCGTACACAGGCGTGCATTCATTCACTGCCGGCGGGGGCTGCTGGAGGCCGCTTTCGCCGCCAGCTCCCTCCGCCTGGATGAACGCATGCCCACCCGCCCGCCGCCTCCCGGATAAACGCGCGCCCACCCGCCCGCCGCCTCCCGCCACCTGGATGAACGGGCGCCCACCCGCCCGCCAGCTCCCGCCGCCGCCTGGATAAACACGCGCCCACCCGCCCGCCGCCTCCCGGATAAACGCGCGCCTTCCCGCTGCCGCCTGGATGAATGGGCGCCCACCCGCCGCCGCCTGGATAAACGCGCGTGGAAATGGGGGATTCGGAAAGTGACATCTAGGTATTATATATATATATAACAACTTTTGTTTTAGTTTTCGCCCTGTGCCTTGCTTCGGGAGGGGGGAAACCACCCACTTCCTGGTACCTGTCATTTCAAATGTCAGTTGAAATGACATTTGAAATGACAGGTACCAGCACATCCAGGATACTGTATAGGCGCTGTATTAAGCGCCTATACAGTAAAATGGGTTGCGCGGGCCTAATGCTTCGCCTAACGCTTCGCAGACGCGGCTTGCATTTGCAAGCAATTTAAATAGAGTATTGAGCGGTATGTGAAGAGAACTGTGCGTGCGGGGAACGAGGGTGCGCCCGGCACTGCCGCACTCTAACGCGGCATAACTGTATCGACCTGTAAATAAACAAACAGCCCAGAACCGACATCTAAAAGTAAACAAAAGAGCTATTTCATACTGAGCAGTGCTCTTATGTTATCTATTACATTAAAAAGATAAAAAAGAAAGAACATAAAAAATAAGGAGCTTGTGAAGAGCCAGAGTTAAAGTCACTCTAAAAACAATGTCTACTCACATACGGGCCGATTCAGTAAAGTCTGCGGGAGATCCCAGCGCGCGCACAGGCCACTTGCCTGTGCGTGCGATTCTGTATTTAAATGAGGTCCGGCGGTAGAAATAGGCAAAAGGAGGCGCTAGGGACACTAGCGCGCCCCTAGCGCCTCCTTTTGGCCCGGAGCGGCAGCTGTCAGCGGGTTTGACAGCCAATGCTCAATTTTGCCGGCGTCTGTTCTCGAGCCCGCTGACAGCCACGGACTCGGAAACCGGATGCCGGCAAAATTGAGCGTCCGGTTTTTGACCCGACTTCAAATTTTTTTTTTCTTTTTTTACCCTTCGAGACCTCCGACTTAATATCTCCATGATATTAAGTCGGAGGGTGCACAGAAAAGCAGTTTTTACTGCTTTTCTGTGCACTTTCCCGGTGCCCGAAGAAATTAGCGCCTACCTTTGGGTAGGCGCTAATTTCTGAAAGCAAAATGTGTGGCTTGGCTGCACATTTTGTTTTCTGAATCGCGCGGGAATACCTAATAGGGCCATCAACATGCATTTGCATGTTGAGAGCGCTATTAGGTTCGGTGGTTTGGATGCGCGTTTTCGGCCCCTTACTGAATAAGGGTTAAGGGAAAGCGCGTGTCCAATGGCGGGTGAACAGTGCGCTCCATCGCACTGTACTGTATTGGCCCGATAATGACAAAGTTCCGTGTCGATAGAGGAACTTATTAAGATTTCATGCTAGAATGAAAAATTGTGTTAAATTACAGCTAGACTCCTAAAAATAATAATCTTAAATAAACAAATGATTCACAGCATTATGGCAAAACAAATACCTTTCCGTTCCACACCCGGGATTGTAATCTCCACTCTTAACCGGAAAAGATACAAAGCAGTCTTACCGAGGCTTTTGAAGAAAAATTGGCATGAACCAGTCTGTCACTGAGCTCAAAGGTAAAGTACAGCAGATTTAAAAAAAATCTAAAAAGAAATTAAATGCACTATTGCATGTTATAAAGTGAGTTTTGCTGATGTTAATTATAATAAATAAATATAGTTTATAATTTTTAGTAACTACAAAAAAAAAAAGACTGAGAAACAATGAATCACTAAGGTAATAATAATAGACATATCAATATTGAACATTAATTCAAAAGATCTCTCCATTTAACAATAGTTCTCAAATATTTTTATATACATAGGTAAAATCCATTTTTGTGTGTTTGGATGTTCTTCATACTGTTTTTATGTAATAGACTGGTCTTTTATTCGTTTGTGTTATTTATTTGGATGTTATTTTTTATACTTTTGTCTGATTCAATCTCATGTCACCTATTTATGTAATTTAATTTTGATGTTTTTATGTAATTTCATGTTGATGTTTTTATGATTTATTTATAGCCCCTGAGGCAGCCACTTCAACAATGGCGAAACTCGGCCTGAGTCGGGCAATTGTTTTACACGTCTCCACCTTAATAAAGAATTAAGAAAACAAGGTGATAAATGCCAATGTCTTTCAACAGCTTTTTTTTTTAGATTGCCTACCTTCTTGTTTCTTGGGTCCAGTATTTTGTTGGGGCATGGGCACCAGGGTTATTGCCTTCATACTGAGTAGTCTTGCTAGTGTGGTTTCTACTGCCAGTCTCTTGGAGTGGGATTGACAGGGCGATCTCATAAATTTGTCTTGAGGGATGCTGCTGAATTCCAGAGAGTACCCTTCTCGAATAATGTTTAGGACCTACTTTTCCGACGTTATCTCAACCCATCTTTGGTAGAAGAGGGCAAGTCGACCTCCTGTATCTTCTTCCTGTGGATGGGTCTGCCTCTTCTCATTGTGGGGTACGGCTAGAGCCTGCCCCCCTCTTGGTGTGTCTGTTCCGAAAGGACTGAGACCTTCCGGAGGGGCGAGGTGCCTGGAACTGTGTGTTCTTGTAGGGTCTAAAGCACTGCGATCCTCTGCCCTTGGTTCTTCTGGGGGAGGAACGCTGAGGTCTTTTATTCCTATCTTCCAGTAATCGGGGCACTGGAGATTTGCCCCATTTTTTGGCTAACTTCTCCAATTCGCTTCCAAACAAGAGAGATCCTTTGAAAGGCATTCTCGTAAGATTCGCTTTGGATGTCGCGTCAGCCGACCAATTCTGTAGCCATAGTTGTTTTCTGGCTGCCACTACCGAGGCAACACCCCTGCCTAAGGTGCGCACTAGATCTGAGGTAGCGTCAGTGAGGAAATAGGTCGCAGGTTCCATCGTTTCTCCGGACATAGTTGTGTCTCTCGAGAGGAGCAAACAGGAACATGCCACCAGTGCGCAGCAGGAAGCAATCTGCAGTGTCATTGCTGTTGCGTCGATGGCCTGCTTAAGGATGGACTCCAATCGTCTGTCCTGCGTGTCCTTCAGTGCCACTCCTCCCTCAACGGGAATCGTTGTTCGCTTTGAGATTGCACAGACCAGAGCATCCACTTTCGAGAAACATAGGTGTTCCTTGGCCGTGGGTTCTAGAGGATATAGGGCTTCCAAGGCCCGCCCCCCTTTGAAGCTGGTCTCCAGGGCATTCCATTCCAGGTAAATCAGTTTCTGGATGGCCTCCATCATAGGAAAGTAGCATGAGGCCTTACGAAGGGACACCAAAATGGGGTTCTTCTTTGGTTCCGCCATAGGGTCAGTGCCCGGAATGCCCAGCGTCTTCAGAGTCTGGGAAACAAGGGTGGTAATTTGTCCTTGAGGAAGGATCGAAGCATGGTTCTATATGGTTCCATCCCTGGAGGGATTTCTCCTTCTTCCAGGGAGTCTCTCTCATCATCTGAGCTGTCTGGATCCCTATTAGGAAAGTTCTTGGTTAAGCGAGGTGTGTCTCGAGAAACCCGAGAGGTGCCAGAAAGGTCTTGTGCTTCCGGCAGGGGTTGAGCCTGGTGCGCATCAGGGGCTGGTTGTGCCTGAACAAAGGTTTGCAGCCCTTTAAAAAATTCCACCCAGGAGAAAGTCCCTGGGTCCATGTTGATCCCAGGAAGTGTTATAGTAGGGACCCCAGAAGTGCCTTCCTGTGAGGGGGCCGAGTCGGAGATTCATAGGTCCGGGGTACAATCGTCAGTGGTTCCGGACCCCTCTCCCAGCTGTAGGGGACCAGGCTTTGGTTCCCCTTGGGCCTCTTCGCACTGCTGGCACAGGAAAAAGACTCCAAATCAGGTTGCGCGGCTCTTATGTGGCAGGCTGTGCAAAGGGAGTGTCCCTTGGCCTTCTTGGACGGCAGTGCCATTGTTTGTGTGTGTAGAAAGCTTCAAAACGCGGCTGTGCGTGTAGCTATGCGCATAGATGCGCTTAGTTGTGCACGCTGGGTGTGCTCAGTTTATGTGCACGTCTCAGTTTTGCGCGCCACTGTGCGCACAGCTTTACATGTGTCTCTATGGATGCGCGCAAGTTAGGTGCATTGGTCGACCGGCCTGCCTTGCTCATACCGCCGGTTGAGGAGGGGATATGGCGCCGACTACCACGCTCGCAAGATGGTGCCCCCCCCCCCCCGCCCCCCCGAAGGTCTCCACGTGTGTGAACCCTTGCACCAGATCGAGGCCTAACCCAACCAGGGCTGCTCAACCTGATCGGTGTCCCGTTAAACCTCGCCGGAAGAAATGTTTGGTACAGCTATTCGAGTTCTGGAGACCTTACCTGGTCTCGGCGCTTACCAGTCGCGTGCCGGGCAGTCTCCAGCTGTGGGGGGAGAGGGAAATACCTTCACCGCCGCGCTCGAATCTGCACCCGCTGCCTTTCAGCCACTCTGGGGGCTAAGTCCACGCCGGGAACTGCTGGACCAAGGCTCACCTCTGAGGGATCTTGGAAATCACCTCAGAAAATCTCGACTCTGGGAGGGACCCTTAGGTTTCACCGCAGGAGAAGTGGGGCTCGATCTTAAGGTAAATTTTCTCTCTTCTTTGTTTTAATTATTACACTATTCTAGTGTGTGGAATAGTGTCCGCATCTGCTGGAGATGGAGAAATACTGAAGAGCTAAGCTCCCTGTACGGGTATATATGAGGGTGACGTCAGATTTGAAATCTGACTCAGTCTCCCATCTGGTAGCAGAAGAGCACAATACCCATTGGTCCTGAGTCTATCTGGCTACACACTAGGAAATCTAAGGATTTGCTCTCATACCAGATGGCTAGCCTCCATTTAAAAAACATATGAGCTTCTTTTTAGACTACTTCCTAGA
Organism: Rhinatrema bivittatum; assembly: GCF_901001135.1. Classification (NCBI taxonomy): domain Eukaryota; kingdom Metazoa; phylum Chordata; class Amphibia; order Gymnophiona; family Rhinatrematidae; genus Rhinatrema; species Rhinatrema bivittatum. The sequence goes on along the minus strand of NC_042617.1, from coordinate 516,952,218 downwards.
TGCCAGAAGAACTTGAGATACTTCAAGGAGTCCAAGACTCTCCAATACATTCACCTCAACATTGGGATGGAACAAAAAACCTGGATTCTTATTGATCAGGTTTGGCAAACTTTCCAGACTGAGAGGATTTTTGATAGTTATCACCAGAAGACGTCAACATATTTGACCTGGTCAAAACAATGCTATGAGTATCATAGTCTCAATTTTTACTTCTGAGTTTTACCATGGTTTTTTCCAGCAGGGGTATCTGAGAATAAGTAAACAGGATACCTATTCTCCCCCACTTCTCCTGGAACAGAAGAGCAGTATCTTCCTGTTCAGGACTATCATGAACAGATCCACTCTAAGCAGATGCAATTTGATGAAGAGTGTCTGCCAAGATCTGATGCAAGGACCAGCCATGTGAGTCTAACAGGTGATGATGGAATCTGTCTGTCAGGACATTGTTTCTTCCAGCCAGCTATGTGGCTCTTAGTGTTATCCAATGAGAGAATACTCAATTACACTTCCCAGCTGCTTACTACACAAAAAGGTGGTATACCATTCTTCTCTGCCTCTTAAGGTAGAACATGACGACCTGGCTATCTGCCTTCATTAAGCCAAGTTGATCATCCTAATTCTAAAGGCCTTCAGAATGTACACTAACAAGAATTTGAAATATTGTTTATATCTGAAGGACAATGGACCCTGATAATTTATCTCTTCTAGGTTAGCCCCCCAGCCCAGACTGGACATATCCAAAGGGAGTACAATTTGATATGAAAGAACTTGCAAGGAAGACTTTGGTCAAATTGCAATGCAAGAGTCACCAAGATAGCCTCTTAACTCTTAATGCCTAGAATATCCTTTTACAAGTTTTCTATGACCACAGCTTTCTAAGACTTCAAGGTTCACTGGGCTTTTTTCATAAGGAGACATACTATAGTAGCAATATTAACCATTGCAGCCATGAGGCTTAATATTCTCAGCATGGACCAGGCAGATGTCTGACTAAATTATCTCCCCAAGTACAGCCACAGTGCTTCTCTTATCAAAAGCACAGAACAAGTCATAGCTGTAAACATAAATTAGAGGCCAATTAACATTCTATACATGTTAAAATGTTTTGAATCTAGTGCATATATTTTTGACTTGATAGGATGCTGTGCAATTTTGACATTTGTACTTTTACATCCAATTTTCAACCAATAGGTGCAAAAATTATGAGTGTTTTGTATTTATTTGGTCTTTAAAAACCAAGAACGTTTTAACCATATGTTCATAACCAAGAACAAAGTATGTACTTGACCCCGAAAAAAATTCTATTTAGCAAGATACAAATTTACAAGTATAAAGATGTTTAAGCAATCTACAGGTCCAAAATTATTAGATTGATTTCCTACCTTACACATTTGCTCTTGGGAATATTCTTCAATGTCTGCAAAAATCAGAAATCATTAATGCTTTCTTAAAGATATCCAATATAGATGGCACATCAATAAAAAGGCACCTGTGCAACCAGCCATTGTATACCCATGTGTGGAAAATATGGAATAAGAGTTTATGCTTTATTGTGGAATTGATCAAGGGTAAATATTTTTCACTGATATAAACATACTATGGGGTAATTTTTGGACTGCTTGCATTGCTGCAAAGTCTTTGGATTTATTTAATTTGATTTATATTCCGCCTTTCAGTTACTTCAAAGCGTATTACTTTCAGGTACTGTAGGTTATTTTTCTGTCTTTGCACCAGGTGACATGTTCCACTGAGGACTAAATCTAAAGTAGCTACACCTCACATCGTTTCTAGGACCAGCTTCTCCATGAAGCACTCATTTATGGTATCTAGAAACTTAACCTCTCTAGTATGTCCTGATGAGACTCTGGCCCAGGCAATTCTGGAGAAATTGAAATCTCCCATTATGTTGCCGCCAAATTTGTTTTTTAAATTTCAGACATTATTTCACAATCTAGGTCTTTCATCTTGGCCAGGTAGCCAGGAGTATACACCCACTGCTATATTCTTACCTGCCACACATGGAATTTCTATCCATAAGGATGCTATAGTGTATTTTGCTTCCTGCAGGAATTTTATCATGCTTGACACTACGCCATATTTTACATATAATGCCACCCCCTACACCTCTACCAATCCAATCTGCCTTAACAATTTAATAATAATGTATACCCTGGTATCACAGCATCCCATTGATTATCCTCCTTCCGTCATGTTAGAAAAGCAACGATACTCCAACCTCGCACCACTAAAACCCTTATCCCAATCATGATTTCACCTTTCATGCAACTCCTAGGCCTCACTCTATTTTCACTTACACTATTTAATGCTCAATCCCTCACCAAGAAATCACTGATTCTCAACGACTATCTCCTAGATGCAAAACCGGACATCTGTGCCATAACAGAACCTTGGCTTAAACCAACAGATACAGTGCTAATAAATCAACTCCCCATCCAGCTCTACGACTTCTTTTCCCTTCCCCGGCAAAAGAAAAGAGCCGGGGGCCTCCTTCTAGCAACCAAAAAAGAGCTCAGATTCTCCCAGCTCCCAGCAATATCTGACTCTAAACTAGAAATAGGCCTCTTTAAAACAGACCAATTCCAAATCCTCCTCATCTATGCCCCTCCAGAACTTCTTGAAACAGATCCCTCCTCCATCGTTGAAATTATCGCAAAATATTTGAACCTAGACGCACCTGCTATGATCCTAGGAGATTTCAACCTCCACGTCGACAATACCATACTTACATCTAGCTGTGAGGCTCTTCTCACCTCGATGTCATCGATGGGCTTCAAACAGATCATCAATAAGCCCACCCACAAAGCAGGTCATACTCTGGACCTTATGTTCATAAACTCTGGCATAACACACTCATCCCCCACTGTATGCACTCAGGTCCCGTGGTCGGATCACTCAATAATTTCAACCTCCTTCAAAATGATAGAAAACCGCAACATCCATCCTACTCAATCCTCGTTTCTCTACAGAAAAGCCTGCTCCTCTGAAGACCTCAGCAGCCAATTATCTAAAGAACTCCCACACATCAACCTGACAGACCCCAACACTGCCTTACTTTCCTGGAGCAACATTACAGAGTCAGTGGCAAATAAATTATGTCCTATTTCATCAAAAAAACTTAATCCCAACGCCCCAAAAAGACAACCTTGGTTCACCAAAGACCTCCGAAAACTCAAACAATCCCTCAGAAAGAAAGAAAGCGAATGGCGCAAAACACCTTCTCCAAGCACTCTATCCATATACAAATTTGCTCTCCACCACTACAGGAACTCCACCTTAAGAGCAAAAAGGGATTTCTACGCCCACAGGATCCACAACATTATCTTCGACCCTAAAGCTTTATTTTCATACTTATCCAAACTAACACAAACCAACGCCCCAACTATCCCCATCGATCAAGCACAATCCAAAGCAGATGGATTTGGCGCTTTTCTTCCAAAACAAAATATCCAACCTCTTAACTCATCTGCCCTCTGGCCCACCTCCTACTATCAGTCTCTCTTATCAAACAAACAAAAACATATTTCTTGAAGCATTTGAACCCACTACTGCTTCAGAGATCCACTCTCTCAAAGAAATTGAAACCTTCCTCCCATCCATCTGACCAAATCCCTTCAAAACTTCTCCTGCTAATCCCAGACACCATATCCAATACCCTGGCCGATATTATAAACTGTTCTTTAGTTCAAGGAATTTACCTAGAAGCCCTAAAACTAGCATCTATCAAACCCCTTCTAAAGAAACCAAATTTGGACCCAAACGACAACAACTTCCGCCCTATTTCCAATCTTCCTTTTATTGCCAAGATATTGGAAAAATTAGTCAACTCGCAACTCTCAGATTACCTGGAAGATCATAAAATACTGCTCCCTACACAATAAGGTTTCTGCAAGGCATTAAGTACTGAATCTCTCCTCATTTCATTGTCAGACCATATCATCATGGGCCTTGACAAAGGACAATCCTTTTTACTAATCCTCCTAGACCTGTCTGCGGCGTTTGACACCGTCAACCACTCTATCCTCCTTAACCGACTGGCAGACATCGGAATAACAGGAACAGCTCTCTCCTGGTTCAAGACCTTCCTTTCGAATAGAGGATACAAAGTCAAAATAAACAATAAAGAATCCCCTCGATGCAATTCCTCACTAGGAGTTCCTCAAGGCTCCTCTCTTTCCCCTAACCTCTTCAACATTTACTTACTTCCTCTTTGCCAACTGCTAACTAACCTTCAACTAAATCACTTTCTTTATGCAGACGACGTGCAAATATTGATCCCCATCAAAGAATCAATTACAAAAACCCTCAAATACTGGGAATCCTGTCGACAAGAAATCAACCTCCTCCTCTCCAGTTTAAACCTGATTTTAAATTCGGCGAAAACCGAACTACACCTCATTTCCCCGGAAAACAGCAACACTACACTAAATACACCACCATACATCTTTGTCTCCCAAGCTAGGGACCTAGGAGTCTTAATTGATAACCACTTAAATTTAAAAACATTCATCAACCGCACCACCAAGGACGGCTTCTACAAATTACAGGTATTGAAAAGAATAAAACCACTTCTTCACTTTCAAGACTTCAGAACAGTCCATCAATCCATAATTTTCTCCAAGATAGACTACTGCAACTATCTTGCTAGGTCTCCCTTCCTCTTCCTTAAAACCACTCCAGATGCTGCAAAACGCTACTGCCAGGATTTTAACAAACGCCAGAAGAAGAGATCACATCTCCCCCATTCTCAAAAAATTACACTGGCTCCCAATTCACTTCAGAATCCTCCAAAAGACCATCACCATCATCCATAAAACCATCTACTCTCAAGCCCCACTCAATCTTCAATTCCCGCTCAGACTACACTCCTCGTCAAGACCAATCAGAGAAGCATACAGAGGATCCCTACACGTTCCACAAACAAAAGTTACACACCATCAAACATTCAGAGAACGGGCCTTTTCCACCGCTGGACCATCATTATGGAATACCATCCCCCCTGACCTCAGACAGGAACCTTGCTTACCAACATTCAGAAAAAGGCTAAAAACATGGTTGTTTAGGCAACCCTTTCCTGATCACATCTGACGATCATAACGGACTCTCATAACTTTCTCCAGACATACTACATTTACAACCACTTGTAAATTTCCCATCAACTCTATGTAATTAATTTCAACACTATGTAATTAATTTAATTTATTCTTATTTCATTGTTATTACCTAAATTAGTCTTGCTACTCTTCTTCCTCTCCAAGTTCTAACTCCCTTGTTTTATTGTAACTTTCTTCTCTACCTATCAACACCAGTTTTTCGTTCAATGTTATCACTCCCCATGTTTCCTGTAAACCAGCATGATGTGATTTTATCATGAATGCCGGTATAAAAAACCTTTAAATAAATAAATAAATAAATAAATAAATAAATAAATAAATAAATGTTTCTGAGATACCTATAATGTCTATATCTTTGTATAATGCCATATATTTTAACTTACTAATCTTACTATTCAGATTTCTGGCATTCACATACAGACAATTTAAAGTATGGGGGGGGTTTTTGTACTTTCATTTCTCTTTGTATTCACAACCTGCTTATTAAAAAAATGATTTAGGCAGTGTAAAGTTACTCACATCTGTGTGATCTGTCTGCAACCATCTGGGCTACTTCAGCCTTAACTACAACCTCTTTACAGGGATAATCTAACTTTCCTGTTTTGTAAATATTGTTAGAATATACCTTCCTCTAAACCATGCGCTTCTGAGCAACCACTGGCTTTCCCCCATGGTCTAATTTAAAAGCTGTTCTAGCTCCTTTTTAAAATTAGCACTAGTAGCCAGGTTCCATTCTGGTTAAGGGCTTATTAAGGGATAAGAATGTCCTGCCCATTAGGATAAACTATTTAATTAATAAACACTTTTATACTAAACAAGAGTGACATCCTCAATCTACTTTAATGAGATGGGCAATGATTGGTACTCGGCTCTTCAGCTTCTGCTAATTCTAAGAATATATAAATCTTAGAAGGTGCCAGAGATCCTTAGGTTGAAAATCAGAGCATTAGGGTGAATACTGATAGGGACTGCATATTTTTTCCATTTATCATCATTAAAATGAGCCTAAGGTTTAAACTAACAATGCAGAATTCTTCAACAGATAGGACTAGATAAAGCATAATGTATAGTCATTACTGACTTGTACACAGGGATGTCAAATGACTTTTGAATGGATGCCAGAACATGACAGATGGCCTCAATTATCTACACATTTTACACCAAAAATATCAAGAAATATTTCAGATTCCAAACTATATTGCTGCAATCTAGTTCTCAGCCTTAGCTTAAGTTATAATGTACAAACACCATTTATTACATGTTTTTAAAAATCAATGTAAACTAGAATCTAATCAACAAGCAAGACAGAGCTACACTGTTCAACATATATAAGGATCCACAGATTTAGGTTACCGTAAGTACTCAACTGAGAAAAATGCCAAATTTAGAATGATGTGCACTGCAGATATAATATCAAATGAAGCACCAAGAAGTAGACAGAATAAACTTCCCATCCTTATATTTAAGGACATAAGAGCATGCCATACTGGGTCAGACCAAGGGTCCATCAAGCCCAGCATCCTGTTTCCAACAGTGGCCAATCCAGGCCATAAGAAACCTGGCAAGTACCCAAAAACTAAGTCTATTTCATGTTACCGTTGCTCAGGTGGCTATTTTCATGTTACCGTTGCTGCAGTGGCTATTTTCTAAGTCAACTTAATTAATAGCAGGTAGTGGGCTTCTCCTCCAAGAACTTATCCAATCCTTTGTATATTAATTGAATCAAAAGGTTTCAATAACCTCGTAGTTAATGCACTTGAGTGCCTTTTAATGACTACATAAATACAGTGATTCTAGTAAGTTCACAATTTTTTCACTTTTAGGCGTTCTTTACAGTAAAGTACTGTTGGAATGCCTTAATTATCTGGCATTGTGTCTGTCTATGCAAATTTTCATCTACAGATACATAGGATCTTACACTTGTATGTCTCTTGCATTTTCATTCCTAAAGAGAAACACATCAGTTCAGTTCAAGTCTCACGGAAATCAGAGGACTTTGTGAAGTCATCGCACATTTTGAAAGCTGCCCTGTCTGTTTAGTATTCATTAGGGATGTGAATCGTTTTTTGACGATTTAAAATATCGTCCGATATATTTTAAATCGTCAAAAATCGTTAGAGTCGATATTTAATAGGAATTCCCCCGATTTATCGTCAAAAATCGTAAATTGGGGGAAGGGGGAGGGGAAGGGGGAGGGTGGGAAAACCTGCACACTAAAACATCCCTAAAACCCACCCGACCCTTTAAAATAAATCCCCCACCCTCCCGAACCCCCCCCCAAATGTCTTATGGCCATATGGCCGGCGCCATTTTTCTATCAACGCACCCGTGGCCCGAGAGTGGAAGATCACAACGGGACCCCCCCCACTGGACCCCAGGTAATTTAAGACATTTGGGGGGGGGGGTTCGGGAGGGTGGGGGATTTATTTTAAAGGGTCGGGGTGGGTTTTAGGGATGTTTTAGTGTGCCGGTTTTCCTGCCCTCCCCGATTTACGATTTACACGATATTTACAGAAACAAAACCACGACGATTCGATTCCCTCCCCCCCCAGCTGAAATCGATCGTTAAGACGATCGATCACACGATACACATCTCTAGTATTCATAACTATATACAAATTTATGTACCAAAGGAAACTAGCCATCATAAAATGTTCACACATCCTCTTATTTTCTGTGGGATATTTTATTATGCTTAAAGTTTTGCAAACAGTGACCAATGAAAACAATTTAAATTACCTGGCGGGGCACTTGAATCTCCATAGCCTTTCATATCCAAGGCAAGAACCCGGAAACCTGCATCAGCAAGAGCAGGAATCTAGGATAAAACAAAACAGGGGAGGAATTACATCAGAACTTAGACAGCTATATTTGTACTGTATTCTAATATAATGACCATATTCAAATATACAAATGCCTCTGCGACAGCTTTTTTTTTTTTTTATATAAATGCCTTGTATTACAGGACACTGAACATGGAATAATCAGGATTATAAGACCCTTTTATGCCCAAAAATGCTTCTAAGTCTAGCTTCACTAAATTAAAAAAACCTTTAAGGATCTGTTTTACATATGTTTCTACAAATCTGATAGAATACTGCTTAGTTTATCACGGCTAGTTTGTGATCCAGTAGCCACTTGGCTAAAATAATTCTGTGCTCATGCAATAGTGAAAAATGACTGGGTTCACAGCCAGGATCAGTCTTACCTGATATCTCCAAGAGAACCAAGATTCAGGAAAGCCATGGCAGAGGCATATTACAGGCCCATTCCCCATCTCTACAAAGTGCATCCTGACACCAGGCTTAAGAAGACAAGAAAATAGACAGAAAAACACATATTGGTCATCTATACGTTGCAGGTGATTTTTATCAATAAATCTAATCCACCAATAACATATCCTTAATCCAGATCACCTTTCTTCCTAAATAAAGAAATCCGGGTCCTGATATAAGAAGACACTCAAAAATAACTACAATCTAGCATCTGAAGGAAAACACAAAATTCACATAGCTGTAAGTTTACATTGTTTTCAATGAAGAAGAAAAATGAAGTCATATATATAATTTTTTTTTTCAATTTATGTAATAAGCTATCAAAACAGCAATATCTCTGAGGTGGAGGGAAAACTGCCTAAAGTAAGAGCAGTCAAATCTTGTTATCAGTTGGCATAGAAAAGGTCCAACATTGGAAAATGTTTGCCTTCTAGTCTTAGGTCTTCACTGGAGCCTGAACAACTTAAGGCAACCTCAAAAGGAAGAGACAAGCAGATGTTCTTAGAGGAGAGCGGAATGTCAATCCTCACACATGGGTATCATCATCCTATGGAGCCAGATGCTGAACTTTGATCTCAAAGATTCTAGAGCTTTCAATATGCTCTGAGCATGTGCAGTTGTAGTCATCTCCCTGCCCACTAGGCAGAGCCCTTCAGTCCATGATATAGCTAATACATGGAGAAACCAATTCTCAAGGAAGGTGGGAGGAACATAAGAACATAAGATATGCCATACTGGTCTCAAAGATCCATCAAGTCCAATATCCTGTGTCCAACAGTGGCCAACCAAGTCACAAGTACCATAAATCGTGAGGACAGACATCCTGCTGTCCTCAGACATTTGTTACAGGTAAGCAACTCTACTATCTCTGAGGACACGCAGGGTGATAGTCTTCACACATGGGTGAATTGCTAATTCAGGCTGCCTGACAGGACAAAGCTGGGAAACCTCACAGTGCTGAAGCCATCACCTATTCTCCCTTCTGTTTGTGAGACAGCCGACCTACAATGGGCCCTAGGAAGGAAAAACGTTGGGTTTTACAACTCAAAGAGACCCATAAGGCAGACACAGACTTAAACCCTAATGTGCAGCAGATGTGCCTAAGGTAGGGGTGTGATGTGAACTCAGGGCAAGAAGCGCACTTCGCCTCACAAAAAGCAATGCAGTTAGAGTTTATGACAGCTAACTCTGACAAGCATCAGTAGACTTAGATCCTTCTGGGAACAGGAAAAGGCACAAAATGACCAACCAAGAGGAAAAGCTCTTGGACAAAGACCGTACCGTTTCTCTTTGGTGACCCAAAACAACTGAAACCCAATCTGGATCTAGAGAGCCCTCCAGAAAGAGAAAACTGTGGTTCCCTAGTATCTGAAGAGGAAGAACAAAATGTATTTGCATAATTGTGCCTGATGATTGGCCGATAGGACCAACAAAAATAGAAGCCAAGCAAATGCTTGGAAGAAGCAGCAGCAAGAAGCAACAAGGTCTGAAGCAGACCCAACATGCTGAACGACCAAGTAAAGATCTGCCCCTCAGGTCAGATGGCTTGGGACCAAGAGCAAAATGAACAAAAATGGATCCACACTCTAAACATTGGCTGGACTATTTTTTTTTTTACTTAGACTTTTTTCTAATATTTTTCTTTCCTTGATCCTGCCCCTCTGTTGCCCCCCCCCCCCCTCATCTCCTGTTTCCCTCCTGCCTCCTCTTCCCTGTTTCACCTTTCTCCCTTGAAGCAGAAAGCTTTGGTTTCTCTTTGGTTTTATTTTAGTCTTGCCAGACATCTCCATTTCTGGTTATTTTTGACACTGATGATATCTGTTGGGGCAATTCGAATCTATGACAGTCAGCTGACATCATGTGACTTGCTTTTGGTGATATTTGTTTCTTGGGAAGAATGTATTTAAGTGTTCCTTTGTACCTCTCTTTCTTGATGTATTATCTCATGCCTTTAACAATAACCACCTTTGGAAAGTGACATTTTCTGTATACTCCAGATGCGGCCGATTTTAGCCTTAACTTTATTCACACACATTTATAATCAGTTGACTTTTCTACTTTTAGAACCTAAAGAAATTTGACCTGTTTTATAAACCTTTGTTACTCTATATCCATGTGTGGGCTTCCATTTGATGTTGTCCTTTAAATATATAACATTTTCTATTTGTATTTAGATGTTTGGTCCCTCCCGACGCACTTTCATATGCAACACGGTCTGTGTCGGGGGAAACCGTGTAATCGCTATTGACATTTGGATATCTGATAGCTTGAACCTACACAGAGAAATAACTTGGACAATTGAAATTTTCTTTGCTTGCCCTTCTAATTTATTTTTTTTGTGGAACCATGAGTGCCAAGGAATGGAAGAGTTACCCCTCAAATGGGATCACCACTCCAAGACCCCAAAGCACAGATGGTCAGCTGCAACTGAAGCTCACCCAAGCCTAGCATTTCCAGTGACAGGCATAACCTCCCAACCAGCAAGATGAGCCTAGGTGAAAAGGAAAGAACCTTCGCCAACCAAGCAAAGCACAAGAAGCCAAAGACAGAACTAGCTAAAATTTGGACAATACAGAGAAAGGCTTGTGTATCATTCCTGAAAGGTATACAATATGATATTTCAATTGGTACCACAGTTTTCCTCTTCACATTCCAACCAGAAATCAGAAGAAGCAAAGAACATGAGGAGGCAGATCCCAGGGCTGCATGAAAAAGTCAATGGGTTGTAGAAATCAATGTTGGGAACACCCCAACACCACCACCCCCTGCTGATCCCAGGAGGGAGTTGTCACCAAGGCAGACCTCTCAGTAGACAGAAACAATGTGAACTAAGAGTGAACCTCCTGAGGAAGAAGTCCAGACCCTCTCTACTGATAGACAGTGATTCTGCAAGAGCCAGACCCTATAGCAACAGAAATTCTTCACCAACCTGGAAACCCCAAGGTTAACAGATCAGGTTCATTCTGATCAGCAGAACAGACTGCTTACCAACCTGGCATAGGTTCAAAAACCCTATTGCCAAGACAACTTGTACTTCTACCTAATAGCCTCACAGCATATGAAGTGGAACAACATCTACATGGACAAGGACTGCTACCACTGACAGGGTTATAACTGAAAGAGGGAATGACAACTAAGTTACTGCAACAAGGGTACGGGACCTCTTTTGGCAAGTTGTGTGAAGGTGCATAAGTCATTTAGAATATAGAGGGACCAGACCCCTTCTTCTCAGAGATAGAATACAACCCACACACGCCACAGAGTGGTAACAGCAGACACACAGTGAAAACAGGCACATTGTGCACAGCAGAAGAGGTAGCCTAGCAGTTAGAGCAGCAGGCTATGACCCAGGGAAACCAGGGATCAGATCCCACTGCTGCTCCTTATAACCTTGGGCAAGAAATCTTACCCTCTGTTGCCTTAGATACAAACTTACAGGTCAAATTTTAAAATACATGCACATATCTGCATGCAAACAGAGATATGTTGGAATTTAAATCATGTGCGCACATGTTTCGAAATACACCTATCATGCCTAAGTATGCTCCAAATTCTAAGAGGTTATGAGCAGAAATACTCTGGAATTTTGAGAGTTTGGCACTTTATGTCTGGGAGGGCATACAGTCCAACAGCATAAAGATTATACAACAGACTAAATATGATAGTGATAGGAGTATACTACCGTACACCTGGTCAAAACGATGAGACTGAATGAAATGCAAAGAGAAATCAGGGAAGCTAACCAATTTGGCAGTGAAGTAATAATGGGGATTTCAATTACCCCAATATTGACTGGGTAAATGTAACATCAGGACACGCTAGAGATGCGTAAAGTTCCTGGATGAAATAAACAACTGCTTCATGGAGCAATTGGTTCAGGAACCGAAGAGAGAGGAAGCCATTTTATATCTAATTCTTAGTGGAATGCAGGATTTGGAGAGAGAGGTAATGGTAGTGGGGCTACTTGGTAGTAGTGATCATAAAATGATCAAATTTGAACTAATGCCTGGTAGGGGGACAATGTGTAAATCTACAGCACTAACACTAAATTTTCAAAAGGGAAACTGATAAAATGAGGAAAATAGAAAAACTGAAAGGTGCAGCTGCAAAGGTTAAAAGTGTATAACAGGCATGGACATTGTTTAAAAATACAATCTTAGAAGTGCAGCCCAGATTATTCCACGCATTAAGAAAGGTGGAAGGAAGGCAAAACAATTACCTGGGGGGGGGGGGGGGGGAGAAGAGAAAATTATGGGGCCTAAGTATAAAAGCCAAGTCCACAGCTTGAAATCTCTCCCCCACAGCATTATTTTAAGCTTCTCTTTCCAAAAGGAACATTTCCAATTTTTCCACTATCCCACACACGTTAAAAGCTCATTCTCAAAGTTTCTCTGCACTTTTATGAACCTCCATTAATCTCACCCATACCCTTCTAATTCTGATACAAAAAACAACAGTGTCCCACATTAAAGCCTTACTAAAGTCTTATACAACTGTAATATAACCTTTCCCAACTGCAATTTATTCTTCATAGGCATTTTAGTACTTGAGAAACCTGGTCAGTCACTGATAAGCAGGGATAACAAAAGACTTCTGGGTTATAGCCAGAGTTAGAATAGCATAAGTGAGGGCAACTGGGAAGACAGAGTTCAAATGTTTCTTATCAGCTGATGTACAGTATGTTAATTCAGCATATTAAATTCGTTTGAAACTGCTAAAAATTATAAAACTGAACTATTAAGGGGTAACAATCAATAGATTACCATGTCATTCATTAAAAAATTAACATTCTAGTGCACATTACTATAGTCATAATTAACTAATCCTTACCTTGATGGGTACATATCCATGAGTCACATTTTCTGAGTGGCATGCAGTTGGCAGAATCTTTTCACAGTCAATAAGCTAAACAGGAAATTGAACAAAATAGTTTTACTTGCAATATTTAATTTTCACTCAAAAGCATGTCTTATACAATTTTATTGAAAAACAAAATAAGACAGATAAGAACTAGAAGTTCCAGCTAGTGTGCTCAATTTCCTTCCTGCTATAATATCACAATTCCCTTTTGATTTCTGGCTTTCTCGTCTGTTCTTTGCAAGTAAGGATCCTCTGTGCTTATCTTAGGTTTTTGCTACTATTTTTGCCTCGATCATCTACACTGGAAGGCTGTTTCATGCATCCACCACAATTTCTGTGAAATATTTCTAATGTTACTTCTTTGAGCATCAAAGTATGACCTCTTGTTCTAGAGCTTCCTTTCCATAATAAATGCTCATTTTGTCTGCATTTGTTTTATTGAAGAATCTAAATGTAAACCCCACACACACACTTCTCTAGATTATACATATCTGGCGTCCACGCTAAATTAAATGTAGATAAAGCGATAGGGCCAGACAGGAAACATCACAGGAAATTAAGGGAACCTAAAGTTCTGGCAGCTGACTGGTGATGTTCACAAAGTGTTTGTATAGCATATTCAAGAGGCCGAAATATTAAAGATCAAGTGGTTCACTCCAGCTTACACAGTTCATTAGCAATAACAGCAGATGTTCGTAATTGCAGCAATTGTTCCTATTGCGTTTTGAAATCTTCACAGACCACGATTCACGCACCATCAGGTCGTACCATTGCACTGTCTTGTTTTACCTGCAAAACCTCTTTTGTAGTTTATGCAATTTTTTGTCCATGCCCATTTACAAATGTGGGCATGACTAAACGCCCGATCCGCACTAGATTAACCGAACATAAATGTTGTTTAAAAACTGGCAGAATTGAAGAACCACTGGTGGCTCACGTCACAGAGTGTCAACACACTTTTTTCTGAAATTAAATGGACCATTTTAGAAATAGTAGCGGCACATTGGAGACGAGGCGACAGGATCAAACGCCTCCGCCAATGTGAACCATGGAACAATGTTGGATTTACTAATTGAAAACAGTGACCCCCTCATGGACTTAACAAGGAAATTGAGTGGATTCACTTTATGTGAACATCACCAGTCAGCTGAATTAAACACACAGGTGTAGTATAACAGATCACATATAATCAGTGGTGATCTCGCGGTAACCTTGCTTAGACGCCGACAAGAGGAAAAGGCAGCAAGGTTTTGTGAGTCTGTGCTCTTCTCTATAACCCTGGATGTGCCTTTTGCATTTGAATTTTGAATCTATGTGCAATGAATAAGTTTAAAGTTCATGACATGTTGGTATCTGTCCTTCATAGAATAGAAATAGCCATGTGGACATGATGATTTTCACGTCTTAGTGACTTGCATAGGAGAATACATGTTGGTTGCAGTCCCTGAAGCAGCTTTGCGAAACGTACGTCGGAATGGACTGGATTCGTTGAACAACTGTCCCTGAGTAAAATTAATTCTTTGAAGTGCGGCAGCGACATCAAAAGAATTGGATTTTCAGAAGCACGGTAGCGCTGTCACCTACTAAGGGAAGTATCAGCTCCACATTAATTTTAAGAAAAAGCAATAATATGAGAAAAAATGAAAAAGTATAATCATTAATAAAAGGACTTGGACCGATGATTTAAAATGACCCGTAGCGGTTAATACATAAAGCTATAACAGCCAGTATACCGTGGGTGTTATGATGGTCCTTCACACTAATTAATTTACATTAATATAATATACAGCACATTGAAGGAGAAACTGTAGCTTCACAACATATTTATATGAGATATTGTGGTTCGTTGTGCATCAAGGTTAACTTATTTTTGTGGTAATTGAAATCTCCCATTATTACCGTGCTGCTAAATGTGTTAGCTTCCCGAACCTTTTAGAATTTCATCATCTCTCTGTTCATTTTGGCCACATAGACAATAGTATACCCCCCATTGCTATACTTTTCCTATTCAAATATAAAATTTTCACCCATAAGGATTCTAATGTGCATTTTAGTCTCTTGCAGGAGACTTCATCCTGTTGGACTCTATGCTATCCCTAACAAAGTGCTACATCCTTACCAAGTTGATCAACCCATCATTGCGATATAATTCATACCCTAATATAACACTGTCCTATTGGTATCTTCTTTCCACCAGGTCACATATGCCAGTAGTGTCTTGCTCTTCATTCAGTGTTATATATTTTAACTCTCCATCTCACTTTTCAGACTTCTGGCACTAGCATACAGATATATCAAAGTAGATTTTCTGTGGGTATTAACATGCTTATCAATTGACATGATTAATTTTGATTTTAATTTAGTTTCTTCTTCACATACAAGCACCTGGCCTATTATTGCTTTTGTTGTAACCTCTCTATCGGGGTGCTCTAGCTCCCTTGTTTCTCTAGTATCCTTTGAAGAAACCGGCCTCTGAACCATGCGCTGCTAAGCAACTGTTGATTTTCCTCCATGTTCTAGTTTAAAAAGCTGCTCTATCTCCTCTTTAAAGATTAGCGTCAGTAGCCTAGTTCCACTTTGGTTAAGGTGGAGCCCATCCTTCCGGAATAGGCTCCCCCCTTCCCTAAAATGTTGCCTAGCTCCAAACAAATCTAAAGCCCTCTTCCCTGCAGCATCGTCTCATCCAAGCATTAAGATTCCGGAGCTCTGCTTGCCTCTGGGGTCCTGCATACGGAATAGAAAGCATTTCCGAGAGTGCTACCCTGGATTTCAACTTTTTACCCAATGGCCTAAATTTGGGTTCCAGAACGTCCCTCCCACACCTTTTCAAAATCCTCTTCTAGTTTAAGAACTAAATCCAAAACTTTTCCTAAGTTATTTGGATTCATGTCTTTTAAATGCCTATAATAATCTAGTACACTCAGTGCTGTAAAAGTATCAGTATAAATATTTATTGCCAGAAATAGCCCTTTTAGCCATTATGATATCCAGTCTTCTTTATCACATTTATATATAAAACCTACAATATCTATGTTAATCACAGGAACCTTTTGGAAACTCTCTTAAACATCGAAACTTTGTAAACCGTTGTGATGGCGAAACCGAACGACGGTATATAAAACTTGATAAATAAATAAATAAAATACTGCCAATACAATGGCCCTAAGCAGTGAACGATAAAACATATAATAAATGCTTCACACAACATTTAAATAATAAAACAAAGCAACAAATTAACAAAACCATCTTTTACTCTCCCCATCACCTTTCACATGACACAGCAAATAACTGTCTTCGACATTAAGAAAACGGGCTTTTCTGATTCAAAGCAAATTAAAACAGTGTCCTTAACAGTCCAGGAGAGAACAGAAATTTCCAGGATACACCACTTATTCAAATGCCAGCCTTAAAAGATATGTTTTTAACAATTTTAAAAATCTTTGTGCAGGGGACAACCCTCAATTCATATGGAGTGGCTTTCCAGAGCTGCAGAGCAGCCACAGAGAAAGCACATTCACATGCATCAATAAAGTGCGCTTGAAGCATTGATGGCACGTCAACCAAGCCTCTGTGATGATCTTAATGTGTAGGATTATACAACCACAATTAGGCAATCACCCAAGCGAATGAATCCACTTGCCAGAAGCTTATGTACTAAACTCAAAATGTTATATTTGACTCTGAAAAGCCTTGTCCAGCCTATCTTGCTTCTTCCGGTCCTTGCTTCGCCCAGTTCTGCCTCTAGCCTTCCTTCAACCTGGTCCCTCTCCTGTCTGCCTGGGTATTGACCTCTGCTACAGACCCAGACTACTCTCATGCCTGCCACCTGCCTCTGACCCGGACTACAATTATACCTGCCACCTGTGCTGGTATAATTGACCTTTGAAACGGACCTAGTCATATCTTACTAGTTGCCTGCCCAGACCTCTGGCCTTCTGGTAGTAGTCTGACCGCTGCCTGTCCTGACTTTGGCCCAGCCCTGGACTCTCTTCCTTTGTATATCCTGTGGGACTCTTGCCTAATTCCTGTGGGCCTCTGCAACATAACGGTTCAACCTGCAGGGAATGGAGGTGGTATAGGTGAAGCTCCAGTCTAGTCCCAGAGTCAAACAGAGAAAGGAATATAGAGTAAGGAAAGGGAAGTGATTATCCCCTTGTACAGGTCCTTGGTGAGACCTCACCTGGAGTACTGTGCTCAGTTCTGGTGACCGTATCTCCGAAGGGTCAGAGACAGGATGGAGGCGGTCCAGAGAAGGGAGAACAAAAAGGTGTATGGTCTTCATCGAATGCCTTATGAGGAGAGATTGAAGAACCTAAATATGTATACCCTGAAGGAAAGGAGGAGCAGGGGTAATATGATACAGACCTTCAGATACTTGAAAGGTTTTAATGATCCAAAGTCAGACACAAACCTTTTCCATTGCAAAAAAAAAAAATAATCAGCAGAACCAGGGATCACGATTTAAAACTCCAGGGAAGAAGACTCAGAACCAACGTCAGGAAGTATTTCTTCACGGAGAGGGTGGTGGATGCCTGGAATGCCCTTCCGGAGGAAGTGGTGAAGACTAAAACTGTGAAGGATTTCAAAGGGGCATAGGATAAACACTGTGGATCCATAAAGTCTTGAGGATGTGAATGAAGAGAAGAGGCATGGGGATAGCTTGCGGGAATGATGGCTACTACCTGGTGATTAATACCCGTATTCAATAAACATGCACACGGTTAATGCGACTCCAACATTGCTCTATGCTTCAACGGCAAGAGGAAATTTGGGACAAAGGATTTGCATTCACAAATAAGCCTAGTTTGCTTGTTGCGGCGGTTACTAGCCCAAACCAATTAAGCCTGATACTTCACTTTGAATACATATATAGCGCAGCTCACTGCTTCAACAGCAGGGGGGAATGAAGATAAGAGGATGTACATTCAGACAACTACCAATAAGGACTAAATTGCACAGGCTGGGTAAACAAGCATGGGAGTAGCTTGCTTATTGAGGCTGTTACTACCCCTAACCAATTAGGCTTGATACTTCACTTTTATGCAGCTCCAGCACTGCTCTCTACATCAATGGCAGGGGTGGAAGGAAATTTGAACCAAAAAAGTTACCAATAAGGGCCCTGACCTCAGTGGTCAAAGTAACAGATAAGTATGAGAAAAATAACTGTGAAATCTTGCTGGGCAGACTCGATGTGCCGATAGTCTTCGTCTGCCGTCATTTCTATATTTCTTTGTTTCAGTTCAGGAAGCATTCGCCAGCTGTCAGCATGGGCCTACTAGATTCACCTACTAGTCTGCGTCAACCACACCACACCACTATTCTCACAGTAACAATCATTCCCATGAGTGGTTACTCCTTCTTACACTATTTCCAGCTCTCACTTACATAAGTCTAATGGTAAAACAAACATTTTAGGGTAATTTTCAAAGGGACTTGAGTGAGTAAAACAGTGTTTTATCTGCAAAAATGGCCTACAGCAAAAACTGCCTGCCCGATATGCAGATAAACTTAAGCATGTATGTCATGTTTGCCAATAAGTTTACCCAGTCTGAGAACAAGCATTCCCAGAGGCAGGGTTGGGAAGGGGTTTGCACTTATGCACATACTTTTATTTTCAAAAGCACTTATGTTTCCCAGAAAGTTTCTGCACGTTATTTAGTAGGTAGAATTGACTTCCTTCAGCCCTAAAGGGCTGCTTCAGCCACAGACTGTATTACTGCACTTTGTTGTTTTGCAAACTATCTTTCCTGCATTCCAATCAAGAGCTCAAGGTCAGGACCAGAAGCGGACACATTGGATGCCTTGGACATCACTTCCAGGCCCTATGACCCTTTTAAATGAGGCCCAACAGGCATGGACACCACCTCTTAATGAGTCCTTAGGAAGAAAGAGAATTTTTAACTTGATGGATTTACTTTAACTATCTAGATTTCATTTTTGATACTCAGTTCTATACTGTTTAGAATTATGATTCAAACTACTTTGGGATTTCATATGCAAAGTTCGTTGATAGAATTAAGGTAGTGCAGTCCACCCCTCAAGGGGAGATATTCAAATAAATCAAGGGGAAGAATATCAAAAGGAGAGCAGATATGAATAATCTAAGCCCAGTTGATGCGCTTTAACCCCAGCCCCGGACAAACCATTTGTCCGGGCACTCATGGCCACATAACTTACTATAAAGTAAACTCAAAAGTTTGAAGTTTACGATCTGGCCTCTGTGTTTAGAGATGCTACAACTTGGGCCAGTTTGAAAAATACACCTTTGCAGTCCATTGCATGCATCTTACAGATGTCTTTAAAGGATACACATCTTGCCACTGTGCGACTAGTCTAGTGATGGGCATCTGTCCCTCCCGACGAGGCAAAACACGGTTCATGTCAAGGGACCGAAATCTACAGTACTTTTGAACAAAAGTTGGAAATGTTTTGACTAAATCTTTGATGGATTTTTGTTTATTCTGACAAGGATCTCTGCCCTTTTAGCGCTATACTATTGACACATGGATTGTTACCAGTGTGTATACCGCACATCCTCTCCATCCTATAATTTGCTACATACTAAAATATACAATCAATCAATCAATCAATCAATAAATAAATAAATAAAACATCCCCATAACAACCCTCAAAACAATTGAACCCACCATATCTAGAACTATCACCAAAATCATCAATTTATCCCTGACTGAAGGTAATTACCCCAAATGCTTCAAATTTGCTGTTATCAAACCAATTCTAAAAAAGAACAACTTAGATCCTGAAATCCTCGGTATCGTCCCATTTCAAACCTATCGTTCATAGCCAAAACCATCGAAAAAGTCGTGCACACACAACTTGACGACTATCTTGAAACAAGCAACATCTTACCTCCAACTCAATATGGATTCAGAAAAAACCTAAACACAGAATCTCTCCTTCTCTCTCTAAATGATATAATACTAAGAGGCTTCGACAAAGGTGAAAAATACCTACTCATCCTCCTTGACCTCTCAGCTGCGTTCGACATGGTAAACCACAATATACTTTTAGAACGAATGACTCAAATCGGCTTAACTGACACCACCCTACAATGGTTCTCTTCCTACTTATCTGACAGAACCTACCAAGTTTTAATTAATAACAACCCATCCAAAAAGATCAACCTCAACACTGGAGTTCCCCAGGGATCAGCGTTATCCGCAACCCTATTTAACATATACCGTCTCCCCATCTGCCATTTACTAAAAGATAATGGAATCACCCACTTCCTCTACGCTGACAACATTCAACTTCTAATTCCCATCCAAAATTCAATCGAAGACACCTAAAAGAAAACCTCGGCTCTAATTATCTCAATTAAACATCTCCTAAATTCTCTGAAGCTCATAATAAACATAGACAAAACTGAAATAATATTCATGGACAAAAAACCCAATCCAACTCCACCAACCCTGCCTTTACTTGACAAACAAATGAACTCTATACTCCCTACCACCCACACCAGGAACCTCGGAATTATCATCGATAAGAACTTTCATTCAAGAACCACATATCAAATAAAACTAAAGAAGGATATCACAGACTTCTAACCCTAAGATATTTAAAACCGTTTCTTAACTCTTTTGTTTTCAGAACTGTCTTACAACTACTCATCTTCTCCACCTTCGACTACTGCAACTCCTTACTAATTGGAATACCTTATTCAAACCTCAAACCGCTCCAGATTCTGCAGAACTCAGCAGCCAGAGTTCTGACTGAAACAAAGAGAAATGAACACATAACGTCCATATTGATCTCACTTCATTGGCTCCCAATTAAAGCACGCATCGAACACAAATCAATGACCATCATTCATAAAATTCTAAACAGAATCCTCAAAGAAACCTATGTTCAAACAACTCAGGATGTTTAAACATCCCCCCCCCCCCTATCAGAGATGCACATCTGACAACTACAAGAGAAAGAGCCTTTTCCATCACCTCCCCTAAATTTTGGAACTCCCTACCAAAAGATCTGAGAACCCAACCCAACCTCAAAACAGTCAAAAAAGACCTAAAAACATTGCTGTTCCGCAGATTCTACACTGACCTTCACACTTCTGAACATCCTAACTCCCAATCGAGCTTTCATCCAAAAACCTCAAAATAACTTCTCTCCAACCAGAACAAACAAGCCTCCTCCCAATTAATGATACTTTCTGGACTTGAAATGTTTAACCTCTGTTTAATATGCACATTGTTATACTTTTGCACAATTGTTAAAAGAGTTACAATTTAAATTTTGTAAACTGTTATGATGGCTTTACCGAATGACGGTATATAAAACTCAACAAATAAATAAATAAAATACCAAGAATGCCATAGCTTTCCCCCACCCCCTATTATTCCAACTGGAAGTTGGAAATAGCAAAGAATACAATAAGGCAGACCTCTTGGCCGCAGGGACAAGAAAAAGCTGCTAGGCTGTATTTATCAACCCCAACCAAACAACTCGCTGCTAATTCCAGTAGGCTCTTTAGGTAGGGCCCATGTGAATTAAACTTTAAACTTCTGGGCAAGCTAGGAATTGGACTTTCAGTCACCTGGGCTGGAGAGCTTGAGGCAGTATCTACTAGCATGACTCGTATTAAAAAATGTTGTACCCTTCTCCAAAGACCTGTATATTTGGATGAGAATTGAGTGTACCTTCATACGATGCGAACAGCTGGTTCTGCTATCGTGTCTATGAGCCTTTTTCAGGCTTCTAAATCATTAGGTACCTCAATGCTTAGCTGTTAAATTATGTTAATGTCCACTAGGTAGTGCTCTTCAAAGTGACTTTATAACACTGAATGTTGTAATGCTGGCCTTAGCCACCACTTAGCCACCACTTAGCCACCACTTATCTTGTGCTGACAAGCACAAGATAAGTGGTGGCTAAGGCCAGCGTTACAACATTCAGTGTTATAAAGTCACTTTGAAGAGCACTACCTAGTGGACATTAACATAATTTAACAGCTAAGCATTGAGGTACCTAATGATTTAGAAGCCTGAAAAAGGCTCATAGACACGATAGCAGAACCAGCTGTTCGCATCGTATGAAGGTACACTCAATTCTCATCCAAATATAACAGGTCTTTGTTTAATGTATTTGGTTACATGTTATATGATTTTGGGTCTTTTATTTTTGTGAAGTACCCTTCTCCAAGGCACACCATAGCTGTCCATAATGGACTTTTTATGCCTGTAGCAGGAGCAGAATCTTAAGTCACTGGAGTGCTTTGATGCTGTGATGTATGTGACAAGAATCAAAGTGAGATAAAAAAAAATTATATATATATATATATATATATATATGAAACACTAAAATGCAACTGAAAACATCACCACTTGACACTGTCAACAAACCTCAGCACAATTGGATTAGAAAAAAAACATACAGTAATTGACACAAAGAAAAACCTGTCTCAAAATTTAAGTACACAAAGACTGACAGCACAAAAACAGCAAACCTTTAGAGAGAAGGGAAGACTGAAGGTAAGGGATGGAAAATGGAAGTACCTAAGAGGAAAAAGTTCAGAAGAAACATTTTTCTGGCAAGCAGCAAAAAGGAAATGAGGACACTGTCAGATAATGCCAACTTGTGGTCTAAACTCTTGATAACATTGTGAAGCTTTAGAGAAGCTTCTTGCACCAGTAAAACAGATCACATGACATGTCAGTTCTCTGCTGTAAAAACTGCAAGCTCACAATTAAATATCACTTGTTACTAATATTAATTCACTGCATACCATAAAGGGAACCCTTAGGATTGATACACGATTTTGCAGTAGTGCTGCTGGGTCAGCGTGCTGATATAGGATCCAGAGCATGTAGCGGATATAATATCTTTGGTTTTTAGAAGGGTGATTGAACAATGCTTAGGTGCTGGGATAGCTCGGAGGCTCAGGATGCATTTCTGTGGGTATCATGGTGTGGGAAACCCAGTTTTGGATCTCCTAAGGCCTGGACATGGCATGGATCTCCTAAGACCTGGACATGGCATGGAGATAATTCAGACTGGGGATGAAAGAAAGGACAGCTGTTACTAGTGGAAGCCCCTGCCAGCCACAGACTGACACAGAAGTTATGCCACAGACATGCCCTTCTAGCTCTAGGACTAAAGATTGCCTAGTGCCATCTTTGCATACCTCGCAAGGAAGATAATCAAATGAAAGGATAAAAAAGGGGGAATAGGCAAAAACAAAACCGCCTGAATGTGTCTACTTGAATGTAGAGTAGTGCTGGAAGGCTCCTCTTTAAATATGGATAATTATTCATAGTCTTGTGCACCTGGATATTATGTCCTGTGAAATCATCCAATTGAAAGAGGAAGAAAGTCAACATAAAAGACTACCAATCATGAAGGTAAATTTTGATTAATATTAGACAGCTACCCTAAACAACTTCATGAAGCCTAAAAATTATATTCATCTGAGAAGTCCATATTCAGATACATTTAGCTGAATAACTCAAGTTATCCGGCCAAACGCTGACATTTGAATATTTTGGGTACTTATCTGGCTAAACTTTAGCCAGATTTCTGAGAAAGGAGATAAGATAGCCAGCTAAATTATCCTGCTATCTCTGGTCATGTCAAAGAGCTATCCTAAAGTTAGCCAGATAACGTTATCTGGCTATCTTTAAGATAGCCATCCACATTCAACAGTTCAGCTGCCTACTGAATCTCTTCTCCAAAGTTAGCTAGATAAATTTATCCAGCTAACTTTGCAATCCAGCCAGTGACTGAATATGTACTTCTGAATTATTAGTTTCAGAACAAATATATGTAAATGGTGCAGTTTAACTATAAAACAAAGACAGAAAGCAAAAATCAACACAGCAAAGAGTAGCTCTCTATATGATCAGTAGCAGTGAGATAAAAGCCCAAAAGTAAAGCAATTTGAAAAAAAAACAAATTACCATATCATTTTTAGGAGAGGATCAAACAATTATCACAAAATTCTCAAATATATGAACTCAATACAGTAAGTCATTCAGTCTGTATGATTATATTAATGTTGGTTTACACATTAAATATATAGTACTATGTTCAAAAAAAGAATAAACTTGTAATATGGGGAAAGATTATTTAATATGTTCTTTTGGTTGTGGTTTACCTGAACACCTGCTAAATCCTGTAGTTCCTTCAGTGCTGTATCAGTATCCCGAACAAGGATAGTAGACATCCCAAGCTCCCGAGCTGGCTTGAGGTTGGCACCTATGTCATCCAAGAAAATAACCTGGATTCATGGGAAGAGAGTGAGAGTGAGCCACATTAAAGGTGGTAATTTGCTAAACAATAGTCATAACCATCTGTAGACTATTCTCATAAGTGGTTCTTTAAGATGTATTGCAGCCTACAAATACTACTGCATGTGGACACAAGTATACTTTTGGGGTTTTAGCTATCATTTCTGCTGAAATAGAACTGAAAATGACTGATTAAAGCATGTGGGCCACCCAAAACAAAACAGGCAGTATTATAGCAGTGCCCTTAGTAAAGAAAGGCATGAAGATCATTCCTTTAATAGATAAAATTGTTACATGATATACAGGGCCCCAGTCCCCTATGGTTTCATGGCTGCTGGAAGGGCTTGAAAATCCAGCCCTTCCCAGAGAATTGGTTACTTCCCCCAGAATCACCACGGGAGGCCAGGGGCCAAGCTGGGTCTATGAAGCAGAGGCTTGCTGGCAATGCATTTCACATCCTCCTCTTCCCTGACCAGACTGATTCCCTCCTTCACGCCAGCATTGACTGATGGCAGGAGGAGGAGAGCTGTGTAGCACATCAGGCTGCATTCTCCTCATATGCTGTCTGGCAGCAAACTTTTCTTTGAATATGCAGTAAAGCTTACAGCCACATGGTTCACAACAGCAGTCAGACCTGGGAAGCAGAGGAGGACACAGCCTGACGTGCTGCTGCTCTTCTCCTCCTAATGCAGATCAGCACTGAAGGGTAGAGGGATGGAAAGGGGAAATCTGAGGAGGAAAGAGGAGCTGGGGGTTTTGATTAGGGGTTATGAAGAGGGGCTAAGGGGTTTTTTGGGGGGGGAGGAGATGGGTTGTGAAAGAAGAGCTGGGGATGGGGGAGTTTTATGAAAGAGGTAGGGATTATGTGAAAGGGGATGGAGGATTCAGGATTCGTGTGAAAGAAGGACCAGGAAAGAATGGATATGTGCATGCAGAAAGAGGAAGGTAAAAAAAAAGACTGGGTGAGAGGAAATGATAGAGAGGACCAGAGTGGGAATGCAAGGGGGAACAGGGTTGTAGCATAGGGAGAAACATCTCCCTCTCAGCATTCCATCCCCAACATCAAGATCCCAGAATCTCCCTCTACTCTTCTCTTCTCCCTATCCTTGATACAATCTACTCCACCCCCAATCTAGATCTTCCTTCTCCTAATCCGATCTTATCTCTTCCCTCTCCGTGATCCCAGAGATCTCCTCTCTCTCTCCTTTACACTACATCCATACCCGAGATCCCCCACCCATGAAACTTCTAAAAGAACTAAATAAATTACACACACACAGAACAAGTTTGGCAACTGCTTTGTTTTTATTATGGAAATATAAGTTTACATTTCATATGCAAAAGAATAGAGAAATTAACTAACCTAATTATTTCATTTTCCTTAGGGTAGACAGATGGACTCAGTACCAATGGGTTATGTGCTCCTCTGCTAGCAGATGGAGTCATGTTTCAAAGCTGACGTCACCTTAGATATACCCCTGCAGTGACCTCAGCCATTCAGTATTCTCTTCAAAAGCCATTGTGGACATAATATTGAAAAACTTGATCAAAATTTGATTACAACTTGATAAAAAACTATTAAAAACTTGATTAAAAATGGATAACCATAACTGTACTCAACCAAACATAAGTGCTGAATCCCAGCAATATTATAGGTGCCCTGATCTAGGGATAAGGCGACGGTTTACCTGTAACCTCTTGGAATAGAGATCCACCTCATGGGCGATTCTTTGTCACCGTTAATGGGCAGCCATGGGCGTGATGCTGAGTCCATCTGTCTACACTAAGGAAAATGAAATTATCAGGTAAGTAATTTCTCCATTTCCTAGCGTGTAGCCAGGACTCATGACCAATGGAATGTACAAAAGCTACTCCCAAACAGGGCGGGAGGCTGCCCGTGGTCCAGTTAGCACCTCACTTGCAAAGGCTACGTCCTTTCGGGCCCGGACATCCAGGCAATAGAACCTGGAGAAGGTGTGCAAGGAATACCATGTCGCTGCTTGGCAGATATTGATGGGAGACAGTAGCTTAGCTTCCGCCCAGGATACTGCCTGGGCCCTAGTAGAATGAGCATTAACCTGAAAGGGTAATGGCTTCCCTGCCTCTACATAAGCTCCCATGATCATTTCCTTGATCCAGCGAACTATGGTAGCTCACGAAGCTGCTTCGCCTTGTTTCCTTCCACCGTGAATGACAAACAAGTGGTCTGTCTTGGGCACCAGTTCAGAGATTTCTAGATACGGTACTAAAAGTCTACTGACATTTAAGTGGCGTAGGAGACGGTAGTCTTCTGTGTCCTTGTCTATCTAGGGACGGTAAGGAGATGGACTGATTCAAGTGAAACTGAGATTACTTTGGGCAAGAAGGAAGGAATGGTGTGAAGCCTTCAGTTCCGAGATGCGACAAGCCGAGCATATCACCACCAAGAACACAGTCTTCAGCATTAACAGGCGTAGGGAGAGACTGCGCAGCAGTCAAAAGGAAGGTCCTGCTAAAAAGTCCAATACTAGAAGGGAACTGGCCACCATAGGGTGGTCGAAGGTGCTTAACCCCTTTTAGGAAACAGGCCAAGTCTAGATGTGCCGACAGGCGTGTTCCGTTCACCTCACCTCTAAAACAGGAGAGCTGCTATCTGCATCTTCAAGGAGTCGAGGGACAGCCCTTTATTCAGTCCATCCTGTAAAAATTCCAGGACCTTAGGGATTTTGGTCGTCCAAGGGGGCACCCTGCGTTCCCTGTACCAGGCCTCAAATATTCTCCAGATCCGCACATATGCTAAAGGATGTAGAGAACTTCCATGCGCAGAGCAAGGTGGAAACTACTGCTGCCGAATATCTATTCTTCATCAGGTGAGCCCTCTCAAGGGCCAGACCATAAGACAAAATCAAGTTGGGTCCTCGTGAAGGATCGGACCTTGTTGAAGCAGGTCCCTGTGTGGAGGGAGGCATAGGGTGATCTCCACCAGAAGTCTCCGTATGTCTGCATACTATGGGCATCTGGGCCAATCTGGGGCCACTAGAAAGACTAGTTCTTGGTGGCGTTCGATCTTGCAAATGACCTTGCCCAGCAGAGGCCACAAAGGGAAGGTGTACAGCAAAGTCTTCCTCTGGCCAGGTCTGAACAAGAGTCTATCCCTTGAGAATGCTGATCTCTTCTGTGACTGAAGAATCGGGAGACTTTCACATTGTGAAATGTGGCCAACGATCCACCAGGAGCTGAAAGGCTCTGGCTGACAACGTCCATTCTCTTGGATCCAGACTCTCCCTGCTGAGAAAGTCTGCTCTGATGTTGTCTTTTCCTGCGATATGGGAGGCAGAGATCCTCTGTAGATTGAACTCCACCCATTCCATAAGGGAATCTATCTCCAGAGATACTTGCTGGCTTTTAGTTCCTCCCTGGCAGTTGATGTAGGTTACAGTTGTTGTGTTGTCCATCATCATGTGGACCGCCTGGCCCTGGAGTCTGTGGCTGAATTGTAGACATGCTAATCTGATGGCTCAGGCTTTTAGGCGGTTTATGTTCCAGCTCGCCTCTTCCTTGGTCCAAAACCCCTGGATTGTCAATTCCTGACAGTGAGCTCCCCACCCTCGGAGGCTTGTGTCCGTCATGAGGTCTGGCCAATTGGGTTGGACAGGCTTACACCCTTGCTTAGGTGAACTTTCTGTAGCCACCACTGGAGCTGAGAACATACTGCTATCGATAGGTGGAGGCAAATCAAATAGTCTTGAGACAGTGGGTTCCAAAATGACAGCAGGGAGAGTTGGAGTGGACGCATATATGCCCTCGCCCTCAGTACTTCCTCCAGGGTTGATGCCATCATACCAAGGACATGAAGATAGCTCCACACCCTGGGGTGCATTGTGCTTGTCAACAGACGCACTTGGCACATCAGCTTCCTTATCCTCGAGGGTGGTAGGAAAACTTTGTCTTGTTTGGTGTCGAACCAGACTCCCAGATAGTCTCAAGCCCTCCCAGTCCTTAGAGTGCTTTTATCCATGTTCACAATCCAACCAAGCTCCTGAAGCAGGGAGGTCACCCTGCTGGTCACCTGAAGGCTCTCTTCTAATGACTTCAACCGGATCCACCAGTCATCCAAGTAAGGGTGCAGTAGGATCCCTTCTTTCCTCAGTGCCACCGCCACAACCACCATAATTTTGGAAAGTGTTTTGGGAGTGGTGGCCAGGCTGAAGGGCAACGCTCAGAACTGATAATGGCGGACCAGTACCACAAAGCGTAGGAAACACTTGTGGTCTTGTCAGATTGGAATATGAAGGTAGGTCTCCAAGAGGTCCAGGGAGATAAAGAACTCTCCTGGTTGTATGGCCATTATGACTGAGCATAGAGTTTCCATGCGGAAATGAATTATCCGTAGATGACTATTGATGCTCTTCAGGTCCAGGAAGGGGTGAAAGGAACTGTCCTCCTTGGGTACGATAAAATAGATGGAATAATGCCCCATATTTTTCTGGGGTGTAGGTACTAGAATTATAGCCCTCAAATTGAGGAGTCTTATCAAGGTAGATTCCACTTCCAGTTTCTTGTTCTGGGAGAGGCAAGGGGACATCATGAATATGTCCCAAGGGACGCTGCAAAACTCCAGAGCATATCCTTCTCATTTGATATCCAGTACCCATTTGTCAGTTGTGATCTCGACCCACCGCTGATAGAAGAGGGATAGTCAACCCCCTATCTCCTTGTCCCGTGGATGAGTTGGCAAAACTTCATTGGGAAGTTCGGGCCAAACCTGAACCCGAACCAGCCCCTCTTTTTGGTTGCCGGCTCTGAAAGGACTGAGATCTTCGAGGGCTGAGATGTCTGAAATGACTAGGTTCTGTAGGGCCGAAAGCATTGGGAGCCCCTGGCCCAACACCTCATAGGCGAGGGGCACTGTGGCCTATATCTCTTATCTTCTGGTAGCCATGGCACTGGAGATTCACCCCACTTACTGGCTAACTTTTCCAATTTGCTTCTGAATAGGAGGGATCCCTTAAAGGGCATCTTTAAGGGATCAAACAAGCTTTCCCCTAGAGCCAAGAACATGAAGAAAAGTCTTTTCAAGCCCACAACGATTTATTCAGATCTATTATTTTCTTCCTTTTTTCAATCAGAAATTTACACATGCTGACTACATACATACTACATACATATACTCATATTGACTTCATATTTTCCATGTTATTTATTGATTTATTAACTGCATGTTTATTAACGGTTCAATATCATACACTATTTGCTTACTTCGATTAATTTGTTCAATGTTAAAACTTCTTTTTTATTCTGTTCCATGTAAACCGCTAAATGTAGCGATAGTTACTGTTCCTTGTGAACTGGGGTGATATGTATATTATACAGGAACCTCCGGTATATAAATTATTTTAAATAAATAAATAATAAATCTTTGTGAAATTTGCCTTAGAGGTCGCGTCCGCTGACCAATTTTGCAGCCATAGTTGTCTTCTGGCCGCTACCACTGAGGCCACTCCCCTGGCCGAGGTACGAACTAGGTCAGAGCTCGCGTCAGCTAGAAAGGCCGTGGTGGGCTCCATTGCCTCTCTGGAATGCTCCCCTGAGTTATCTGCCGAGAGAGAGAGAGAGAGAGAAGCAGGCACAAGCAAGATACCAGGGCACAACAGGAAGCAATCTGTAGTGTCATTGCTGTGGCCTCAAAGGCTTGCTTAAGGATGGACTCCAACTGCCTATTACGTGTGTCCTTCAAGGCCGCTCCTCCCTCCACTGGAATAGTTCACTTTGAAACGGCACAGACCAGGGTGCCCACTTTGGAGAAACACAGGCATTCTCTGGCCATCAGGTCCAGAGGGTACAGGGCCTCCAATGCCCAACCTCCTTTAAAGCTGGCTTCCAGGGCATCCCATTCCAGGTCAATCAACTCCTGGAAGGCTTCCAGCATCAGAAAATAGCAAGAGGCTTTCCATAGACACCTGGAGGTGATGTTTCTTTGGTTCCATCGTTGGGTCCATGCCGGAAACTCCCAGAGTCTACAGGGTCTGGGAAACCAGTGCCAACAATTCATCTCAATGGAAAAACCGTAACATAGTCTGGTATGGCTCCAAGCCTGGAGGGATTTCCCCCTCTTCCAACGAGTCTGCATCCCCTTTGTCATCCATGGTGTCTGGGTCCCTGTCAGGGATACCCTCGGTGAGATGAGCCATGACCCGAGTCATGCCGATAGGGCTGGGAGGAAAAGGCCTTCCCGGCTAGGGCTCAGTCTGGGCAGGGCAGCAGCTGCCTGAGCCTGAACAAAGGCTTGAAGGCCCTGAAAGAATTCCACCCAAGAAAAGGCCACCAGGTCCATACCTAGCCCAGGAGGAACAGGGGAAGGTGCCGCTGAACTGCCCTCTCCCAAGGCGGACGCAGCCCCGGGACTGCTCAAATCCAGGGAGCTACCAGATAAGGTCATGGATGACCCATCTTCCGACTGGGAGAGACCAGCTTGGAGAAGTTCTGGGAGTCTAGTCCTCCCTGGGCCTCCTCACAGTGCTGACACAGGAAGGATTCTAGGTCAGACCTTGTAGGCAGCACAAATAATGTGTCGCTTGTGCTTCTTTGCTGCTGGACCCATAGTTAACTGTAACTTGTGGGTTCATCCGACTAGCGCTTGGACTCGAGCACACACAGGTCTGCCCGGATGCACTTTAAGAAGAAGCACCCCTAAGCATCCGGATGTGTATGAGCGTATACTCATTATGTGTGCTGGTGTGTGCACAGGTATGCGTGCATTAGGCGCACAGCAGGGCCGACTCGCACTGCGAGTACCAACAGTCTATAGGGGAAAATGGCACAGCATAAACCCGCGTGTAAGATGGAGTCGCCACGGCCTGCCACGTGGAACACCCACCGAGCCTGAAGCGGCCAATCAGAGGGCCGCTCAACCCACTCGGAAACCCCGTTCCCTTGCCCCAACGGGATCGGGAACGTCGTCATTATGGCACGCTGAGCAAGAAATTGGAGAAGAGACTTACCGAAGCCCTTCCAGTTTCTGAATTGGAGGAATCCTTCAACTTACCTGGGCTCTACACTTACCAGCTAAGTACAGAGACTGTCTTCGGCTGAGGGGGGAGAGGGCTTTGGCAATCACCGCCACGCTCGGCTTCCTGCACTTGCTGCCTTTCAGCTGCTTCAGCAGCAAGTCCACACCAGAAAACCAGCTACCGGGACCAAGGCACACCTCTGTGGGATCTGGGAAATCGCCTCCGGAATTCTCAACTGGAGGAGGGACCTTTAGGTATCACCGCAGGAGAGAGGGGCTCAATCTTCTCCAATTTAAAGGTAAATTTTCCTTCTAACAAGTACTGCAATCCCACTAAACCAACAATGCTGGTTTAGGGAAAAGCATGTCCACATCTACTAGGAGAGATATTGAATGGCTGAAGTCACTGCAGGGGTATATCTCTAAGGTGATGTCACCTTTGAAACTTGACTCCTTCTCCATCTGCTAGCAGGGGAGCACAAAACCCATTGGTCCTGAATCCATCTGGCTACACGCTAGGAAACAAATTATGTAAATGTGTAGCATAATTGCTGCAGAATTCCCTAACTTGCTGCAAAATCAACCTCTGAACTGCCTCAAGAAACTATGGGCTTTGATAATACAGTATTAATTCACTAATGGCCTGATTTACCATGTTTTTTCCCCCCCTGGGCCCTAAATGTCTTATTGTGCTAAAATCAAAAGTAGAACTTAACACCTATAGTATCTGTTAGGATGAAACCAAAATGTATTTGTGACTAATGGTAAAATACATGCATGCACCAGTTTGGGGCCTGAACTGTCGACAACCTTAGCTAAAGTTTGATCAATAAATATCATAGACCTTGCAATGGCCACTTACTCTCATAAGCCAACAAACCTATAGCATATACTTTTGAAAATTAGATATGAAAAAACTGCAAGTGTGAAACCAAGCTGAATATTTTAGCTTACAGAATCCCCTTTAGGAGTACTGCCATTCTTTCATCAGTATGTGCAGTCATATTTTCTCAGAAGATAAGAAATGCTACTAAACATCACACTGATGAGTTATGTAATTGGTCATGTGCCTGCTGAAGAAGCTACTCCCACATTTTAGAAATTTAAGAGTCATTGTAATCACCTGTCCTCTGTTTCTTTTCAGGTGCTTGAAAGAGAAAAAGCACTTCTCTGGACCTCCTCCATATAGCTCTGTAACATATCCTTCATAGTTCCTTTACTTTTTCAACCTCAGAAAGATCAAATTACACCAGTATTTTACCAGGTCTCTATAGTTGCAGGAATTGGCTCATACGTTTTTGAGTGTATTAGTTTCATAAGCTTTTTCTTATACTTGAGAATCTGTTCATTGTGTTACTTTATTTCAAGAACAAATGGAGTTCAATAAGAATTGGATAATGGTCACAATTGACATCACTGTACTTTATACCAACACAAGCCGTTAAGCCCGTTAAAACGGGCTACATCCCTCTGTCTCTCACCTCCCCCTCTTTCTCTCTCCCCTCACTCTTCACCACCCCCTCCCTCACCCACTCCTCCCCACCCTCCCTCTCCTATCACTCAGTCCCTCCCTCCCACTCAGTCTCACTCACTCCCTCCCCCCTCTCTCCCTCCCTCTCACTCACTCAGTCCCACTCACTCTCACTCAGTCCCCACTCCCTCCCTCCCTCTCCCTCAGTCCCACTCCCTCCCTCCTCTCCCTCAGTCCCACTCCCTCCCTCCCACTCTCTCCCTCAGTCCCACTCCCTCCCTCAGTCCCTCCCCCTCACTCAATCCCTCCCTCCAGTCACTCCCTCCCTCCCCCCTCCCTCTCACTCACTCAGTCCCACTCACTCTCCCTCAGTCCCACTCCCTCCCTCTCTCTCCCAGTCCCACTCCCTCCCTCAGTCCCCCCTCTCCCTCTCACTCAGTCCCCTCTCCCTCAGTCCCTCCCCCTCACTCAATCCCTCCCTCCCACTCAGTCCCTCCCTCTCACTCAGTCACTCCCTCCCACTCTCTCTCTCCGTCCCTCCCTCCCACTCAGTCTGTCCCTCCCTCTCTCTTCTCCCTCCCTCGCTACCGCCCGCTACCGCCGTCGCCGCTACCCGCCGTCGCTACCGCCGCCGCTCGCTACCGCCGTCGCCGCCCGCTGCCGGGTACCGCCGCCGCCGCCCGCTGCTGCCACTGGACGCCGCCATTGTTTTTTCTTTCTGAAGCTGCCTCAGAGCGACGTGCTCGCCCGCACATGCGCGGTAGAGCTGGTCTCTACTGCGCATTTGCGGGCCGTCGGTCACAGGCCATTTATAAGGTAGATACCACAAGGGTCACATATAACTATTATAGAGAGGTTTTTACAGTAGACTAATATTTCAGAGACAGAATTCATATGCAATTTAGCTTCAACAGCATTAATAATTTTTTTCAAATTTGGGGATGTTTACTATCAACAAGGCACCACAATGGGGGCCACCATGGCTCCCTCGGTGGCTTGGCTTTATGTAGTAACATTTGAAAATACTTGTCACTATAACTCACCATTTTGGTCAAAAATAAAGTGTTGGAAACATTTCAAGGTCCATATTCAAAAGCTATTTAGATGGATAACTCAAATGTTAGTCATCTAAATAGCAAAATCGGCATATTAAAAGTCAGGGGCATTCCGAAGGCAAGCAGGAGGCATTTTGGGAAGGAGGGGAGTTAGCAGCTAACTGTAGTCCTGCTTCTGACTTTCCGGCTGGGTATATTCAGCGGTATGACCGTACCACTGAATATATTTATTTATTCAAACAACTTATATTCTGCTGATCCACAAATCTCAAATAAATAATGCAAGAGACCTAGGTGGACTCTCCATAAAAGCAAGTTTGCTTACCGTAAATGGTGTCTTCTGTAGATAGCAGGGTGAATTAGCCATACTGACTGGGAACGTCCTCTAGGTGGTGGAGCTCCTCAAAGCATACAAAGCTCTGCTCTGTGTGCCTGTGTGTGTCCTCTCCCACGTGGCTCCCAGCTTGCCTCAGTCTGTTATCTAAGCTTGTACTGCACGATTAGGAAACTGTCTGGGGAGGTGGGTAGGTTAGCATGGCTAATTCACACTGCTATCTACGGAAAACACCATTTATGGTAAACAAACTTGCTTCCCACCCCCCACCCAAACAGCCTGAATTAGCCATGCTGCCTGGGAGTCCCCAGCTGGAAGGTTGAGCGCCTCATGGTTTCTGGAAATGGTGCATCGTCCATTCTGGTTCTTGTAGGAGGTGCGCTCAACCTGGTACTCCGTTGCGGGCAGTCTCTTTATTTGTCCCTGCCAGAAGGAAGGCTCGACCCACCACAGCGTCTGCAGCCGCCTGCTGTTTGAGGCAGTAGTGTGAAGCGAAAGTATGCAGCGACGACCTCGTGGTGGCTTTGCAAATGTCCTGGATAGGCACCTCGTTTAGGTGGGCGATGGAGGCTGCCATTGCTTTGACTTGGTGGGCCTTTGGTGAGGTAGACAGGGTTTCCCCATCTTCTCTTGTAACAGAAGAGGATTCTTTGGGAGATCCAAGACTATACGGTTTTCTTGGAGTCAGTGAGTCCGGGAGCGTTCGGGTTAAAGGAGGCAAAGAGTTGGGAGGCCCTGGACTCCGAGTATTTGCATCATTTGTAGTAAGTTAAGGCACATTTGCAATCCAGCATGTGAAGCCATCTTTCCATTTTGGATTTGTGCGGTTTCGGGAAGAAGGTCGGTAATGTGATTGTCTGGTTAAGGTGGAATGCTGATACCACCTTGGGGAGGAAGGAAGGATGAGTTCTTAATGTCATCTTATCATAGTGGAACTCCAGGTATGGTGAATAGTGGACCAACACTTGCAGTTCACTGACCCTCCTTGCTGAGGTGAGGGTGACCAGGAAGAGGACTTTCCAGGAGAGATACCTGTGATTGCTGTCCAGAGGTTCAAAGGGCAGGAGCATCAATTGTTCTAGAACTAGGCTGAGATCCCACAGAATTGGTGGCTTCTGAACTGGTGGGCGCAGCCATAGAATGTCCTTCATGAATCTGGAGACAAGCAGGTGGCCTGACACTGGGAAGCCATCATGAGGGAGGTGGTAAGCTGAGATAGCGCTGACATGTACTCTGACAGATGCCATTGGAGTCCCGACTAGAATAAAAAGTGGAGGTATTCCAGCAGGTGTTCCAGAGGGCAGGAGAAAGTGTCTACTAAGTGCTCTCCATACCGAGTATCTGGTCCACTTGGCTTGATAGTTTTTCCTGGTGGAGTACTTCCTGGAGGACACCAATACATCTTGAATTGGTAGTGGTAAATTTAGGTATGTCAATACTGTCCTTTCAATCTCCACACTGTGATATGGAGGAGCGCATGGGGTAAAGAAGGGATGCTCTGTCCTGTGGTGATAGGTTCCAAGCCTGCCCGAGGGGCACTGGCTGCCTGGTTGATAGGCAGTCTAGTTAGGTGTACCACGGTTGCCGGGGCCACACCGAAGATATGAGAATAAGATTGGCTCTGTCCATGATGCACTTCTGGATGGTCCTCGACATGAGAAGTATGGGAGGGGGGAAGTGGAAGGCATATGGCAGTCCTTCCGTCCAAAAGATGAGGAAAGCGTCCTGTGCTAGGCAGTGCATGCTGGGGTAGACTGAGCAGAACGCGGGCACTTTTCTGTTTTCCGTGGCGAAGAGATCTATGGAAGAGAGGCCCCACACAAGAGAGGCCACCTTCTGGCTGAGTTCCCATTCATGGGGATGGAAAATCCTGCTGAATCTGTCTGCTCTTGAGTTTCCTATACCGGGGAGGTAAGTCGCTTGGAGTGCGATGGACTCCCCTTCTGCCCATTCCAAGATGCATATGACTTCTCGGCAGAGCCTCCATGAACCGGACCCCCCTTCCTCATTTATGTAAAATATCGCCACCTAGTTGTCTGTGTGGACCATGACGGTCTTTCCCCGTAGGGCATCCTTGAACATTGTCAAGGCATACCTGATCGCTCACAGTTCCATCGGCCTTGGGTTTGAAGCTGATCTATGAAGGCACTCCAGCCTTTGCTCGAGGCATTTATGGTCAGGATGACCTGATGAGCCAGCTGTCGAAAAGGCATTCCCATGAACAGTGTCTTAGGGCGCAGCCACCACTGAAGATCTCTTTTCATGCTCATGGCGACCTTGACTTGTCGTGACAGGGGATGCAGATGCTGTGTCCACTGTGTTTTCAGGCCTCCTGTAGTCAGCGCATATGTAAGAGCATGTGTGGTATCGCGTAGACTGACACTGCCATATGTCCCAGAATGGTCAATACTTGTCGGGCTGGGGTATTTGTGGCCGCCAGCAGTTGTGTAGCCAGGGTCCAGAGAACATGCCCCCTGGATTCCGGCAGGGACTCCTTGCCTACTTTCGTGTCGATTACTGCCCCAATAAATTGCAGTTTGGGTTGGTTGTAGGTTGGACTTTTCATAGTTGACCAGCAAGCCCAACCCTTTCAGGCATCAGATGGTGATTTGTAGGCTGCGTTGCAGGGAGGATGAGTCCAGGGCAACTAGCAGTCAGTCATCAAGGTAAGGAAACAGCTGTATTCCCTGTTTCCTGTGGTGGGCCACCACCACTGCTAGGCATTTGGTAAAGACTCTCGGGAACGACGAAAGTCCAAATGGGAGTACTTTGTACTAGAAATGGCGTTCATTGACCTGAAAGCTGAGGTACTGCCAACAGGCATGGTGAATGGGGATATGGGCATAGGCCTCCTTTAGGTCTAGCACGCTCATCCAGTCGTTGGGCTGTAAAATGGGTAGGATGGACTTGAAGGAAGTCATCTTGAACTTCTCCTTGCAAATGAATCTGTTGAGCATCCATAGACCCAGGATGGGGCAAAGGCCTGCCGATTTCTTGGGAATGAGGAAGTATGGGGAATAAAATCCCTGATTCTGCAAGGAAATGGGAAGTCAGTGGATGCAGCCCTGGTGAAACAGTCTGGAGATTTCCTCCTTGAGGGCATTCCCACTGCGCGCTCCGTCCCCCTGTAGCTGCTTGAGATGCAGGAGGATCGGTGTTTTGAAATTCAGGGTATAGCCCTCCTTGATGATCTGAAGTACCCAGTGGTCGGTAGTAATTTTCTCCCAGGACTGATAAAAATGGGAGTCTTCCTCCCACAGTTAGCGGTGGAGATGGTTTGGGTATTTATAAAACCCCTGCTGGGGTTTGGGGTTGGTTGGGTCCACGGGGGCCAAGTGGAAGGCGCGGGTTGCATTGTAGACTACGGTTTTGTGCTTGCTGTGGTTGTGGTCCCCTGGGTGGTTGGTACAACTGTGGGCAAAAGAAGGGGTAAAAGTCTACCCATACACGATGAACATGTGGTGTCTGGGGGGCAAAATAATATATTCTTCCGGATGATTGATCCCTCGGAGAAGTAAGGGACTGCACCGCGACGTTCCGTTCTTTTAGCTGGGTCACTGTCTCCCGTAGCTTATCTCCAAAGAGGCTGTCTGGGAGACAGGGGAGGTCGGCAAGATTCTCATGGACATCCTCCCTGATAGTGCTCACCCACAGCCACGCCAAACATCTGGCTGCGATAGCCCCCACTGAGATTCTAGCTGATATATCAAATGCCTCATAAATGGTGTGGAGCAAGTAGCATAGGCCTTCCTTCATCATATGCAGCTGGGCCAGTGGGTTGCCATCCAGGTCAGCACTCATCACCACAGGCTTCAGGGATTAGAGACATTCGCACAAGTACTGGGTGATATAAGACTGGTGCTGCTGCATCTTGCCATTCAGCATTGAAGCCTGGAAAGTATGGCTTCTAACGCTGTCCAAATACTGTTGTCGCTCTCTGGAGGGGTATCAGAGTGCAGCAGAGACTCCTTCGCTCTCTTCATGGCTGACTCCACTACGATGGAAGCGTGGGGAAGCTGGACCATGGTATAAAAGGGTGATGTGCGCATGTGGAACATCAAGTCTGTTTTGCGGAATGTCGCTGCCCCAACAAGAGAGTGTGCCACATTCTGGTCATTACCTCATCCAGGACCGCATGTGAGGGTAACGCAGTTGGTTGTGCAGGTATCTCTAATACCTTGAGTATACCAGGACTTCCGCCCAGGGTTCCGGCACCTTCCTGGTTTCTATATTGAGGACACTCCCCACCTTCTCCACAAACTTGGAATAAGGGAGGTCCTCTGGCAGGGAGATAGCTCGAGGATGTTCCTCGAACCAGGAGATATGGAAACATCCTGCAATGCATCTTGAGGGAGGCTTAGCATCGGTCGGTCGAAGCCTTCACTCTTTGGAGGTGGAGTCCTGCGGGAGGAATGCTCTCCCTGCCTATAATGTTGTTCCAGTAATGACAGAAAATGTGTCAGTATTTGCAAGATTTGTGTCATCTCCTGGGAGATCAGAGTTTCCTGTGGTCTAGGGGAGGGTTCCCTTGGGAGGCCCTCTGGGGGCAATGCTGCCAATAGAATATCAGAGCCTGGGCCTCTGGGTTGAATGGGTGCCTGTCCTACATGGGGGCCTACTTGTGCCTTTTTTTCCAAGGGCTCTTGAAGATATGACCCTTCTCGTTTGCGCCTCAATGCTGAAGACAGGTCGGAGAAAACCCTGGATGAATGGGAAGACGCCGTTGACCCGTGGACTGATGTTGGTTCCAAGTCTGAGAATACGAGCTCCAGATCTAGAACAGGGGCCCTGTGCAAGGCTGGCGGCTGGGCTGTAAATGACAAGCCCTTATCTACTAGAGAGGTACATGGAACCCGATGGTCTGTGGGTCTCCCTTGCTTCGATGTGCTCTTTGCCAATGCATAATGGTGCGACAACCAATGCTCTCCAGTGCCTCGATCCTGCGTAGTGTTTCTTATGCCTCGACCTATGCGCGTTGGCGAAGCATCGTGCGTCACCCAAGACTTGCCTGGGTCATGGAAGCTGCAGATCTTCCAGCGCTCCCTGCGTCGAGATGGCGTGGGTGCAGTTCTGCAGGGCCCTTGGTCACCTGAGAGGCCTGCTGGGGAGGCCCTTTTTTTTTTTACCTCAGTCTCAGGGTTTCCCAGCTGGGCCCCGGAGAGGACTGAGTGGATCCTCGAGATGGCTCTGGAGCGTAGGATCCTGACGCTGCCTCCTTCAGCTTCTCTATCTTCGCTAGGATGGGTCATGGTCTGGCCCCAGGCAAATTTAACAGCGTACATGGCCATCTGTTACAGACATCACCTTGCCACACTGGCAAAACAAAGCCAGGCGACCTCGGCATTATCACTTTGCTGTTTTGCAGCAGAGTAATCAAAGTTGTAGCCAAAAAATGGCAACAGTGTAGGAGCTCCGCATCCAGCCTGCAACGCGGAAGAACAAGACTGAGGCAAACTGGGACCCGCGTGGGAGAGGACACACAGAGCAGAGCTCTGTGTGTCCTCTCCCACGGAGGCACACTACTAACTAGTGCTTCAAAAATGAGTACTATGGGGGTCTCTTCCACTGGAGAA
The DNA here is from genome assembly GCF_901001135.1 of Rhinatrema bivittatum. Classification (NCBI taxonomy): domain Eukaryota; kingdom Metazoa; phylum Chordata; class Amphibia; order Gymnophiona; family Rhinatrematidae; genus Rhinatrema; species Rhinatrema bivittatum. The sequence goes on along the minus strand of NC_042617.1, from coordinate 516,912,278 downwards.
AAGCATGGTGAGGTTTAAAATACAGGCCCTCGATTTATAGAAAAATTTATGTAATATATAATTTGCTAGATCAGCTCCCTCTTGTTTTGTACTTAGAAAGCAGGAATTGATATGTTATAATATATTTACTTAGAGGTTTATGTAACTATAATGCCATATACCTGCTCTCTTTAATATATTCAATGTTATTAATTGGATAATGTATCATGAAAAATTAATAAATAAAGATTTAAAATACAGGCCCTCGATAAGCAACTGAGTGCAGAATTCCAATTAAATTTTGTAATTCAGCTCAATTCCTCTAAATTCGAGAACCTGAAACCTTACCTCACCTATAGAAACAACCTGGACAAGGAAAAAAAAAACAGTTTTGAACGCTTGGGCAGTTCAATCCTTGAAACGTAGAATATAAATCTAATAATAATAATAATGTTATTTGAAGTTGTTTGCCAGGTTTTGCACTCAGAGCTAGTATGCTTCACAGTGATTCACCACCTGATTTCAACTTCTACAAGTGACAGACCCAAGCTTGAAATAACTCTATAAATAATTAAGGAAAGTTACCCTGAGTAGAGGCTACATGTGTATAGTATTCTGAAAGAATTATTCCTTCCATTTTAGTCTCATTTGCTTTATTCACATAAAATAATTTCAAATATGCTCTCTACAAGTTCCTCTGAGATGTTATCTTTGTTTAAAAAAAAAAAAAAAAAGATGTACTCACCTCTTGTGGTTCAGCCTTCAACATTTCTAATGCATATTTGTAAATTTGTGGTTCTGGTTTCCTCATTCCAATACGGCAAGACTCAATAAGCATATCAAAGTGTTTTCTTATCAAACACAGAAATTGTGCAGGGAGGTCTCTATGAGAGCTGTCATCTATCCAGTTGTTTGTTAAAACACAAGTCTTAAACCCTAATTTGTAAGAGATTGAAAAATGAAATACTGTCAAAGATTTTAACACAATAATCCCTAAATTAAGGCAGAACAGAACATACTAGACATTAACTAATGTGCAATTTATTTCACAAGTATGTTTTATTTTAATATCACAGATTTAACTCAAGAACCAGAAAAGATCCTCAGAATACAGGCAACTCTGTGCCATCTCCTTTAACAGCCAACTAATTATTAGACTTTTCCATTCAGAAAGTCATAGATTTGATAAATTTTAAATGGTCATTACAACAATCTTGAAACCTCTTATTCCATGATTTGAAAGGGTCAAAACTATCCCAGAGTCTAGAAGCATTACAAATTTGAATGAGCAAGACTGCCAAATCTATTTTTCCACATGTATCTTATATAAACCTTTCCATATAGAGCTACATTTCTTACTGAATGTGGCAGGATCTATATCCCACACAGCAAGGAACAAGCAGCAGGTAGTGGCCAGGGCCCAGAAGAGGCTTACTGAAGACCCCGCAAGAAAGCGTTAGGATCAGAAGTAGGAATTGCACTTGGAGAGCGTAATATTCTGACAGTCCACACAGGGCTACATTGTCAATGCTATCGGACAGGCTAAATCTCAAACAGGTCAATCCAGTACCGAGCGGTAGGAAGAGCTGCGTTAGTGCCCGGCGCACCCGCGGTTGCCGCACGCACAGTGTAGCTCACCTACCGCTCGATCCTGTATGTAGATAGCTTGCTAATGCAAGCTGCGTCTTAGACGTGTCCGTGAAGCTCTATACAGTAAAACGGGTTGCGCGGGCCTAACGCTTCAAGGACGCGCTGGTATCTGTCATTTCAAATGTCATTTCAAATGACAGGTACCAGGAAGTGGACAGTTCTCCGACGCTCAGGATTGTCAGCCCTCTCTCCCCTCCTCCCGAAGCAACAAAAGCGAAAAAAGCGAAAAAAAAAAAAAGTTGCAAGAGAGAGAGGGGAGAGAGGACAGGCAATCCTAAGCTCGGGATGGCCAGTCCCTCTCCCCTCCTCCCGAGGCAAGGCGCGAAAAGCAGCCTTGCTCCGGGAGGAGGGGAGAGAGGATTGGCAGTGTGAAGTGACCAAGCTACTTACTTTTTTTTGCAGCCCTCCGGAGGAGACTGCCATCAGCAGAAACAGATCGCGGCTCCCCTGCCTCCCGGCGAAGATGGACGCCTGCACGGGGGAAAGCGGCCCCTGTGCCTGCAATTGGCCGCTCAAGACGTGACGTCACGACGTTTGGCGTCACAGCATGTGACGTCACGTCTTGAGCGGCCAATTGCACGCACAGGGGTCGCTTTCCCCCGTGCAGGCGTCCATCTTTGCCGGGAGGCAGGGGAGGGGAGCTGCGATCCATTTCTGCTGATGGCCGCTCAAGACGTGCCTTCCATCTTCCTGAGCAGCTGGAGGCAGGAGAGGGGAGCCGCGGTCACGTTCACTGATGTCCGGATGGGGGGGCTGCAAAAGTAAGTCGCTTTATACTGCCAGTCCCCTCCCCCCTCCTCCCGGAGCAAGGCTGCTTTTCGCGCCTGCCTCGGGAGGAGGGGAGGGAGGACTGGCAATCCCGAAGGTAGGGTTGCCCGTCCTCTCCCCTCTCTCTCTTGCAACTTTTTTTTCGTTTGTTTTTTTTTTTGGCTTTGGGAGGAGGGGAGAGGACTGGGGCTGCCCCGGGGACCGGCACCCATGGACGCGGCCAGGGCAGGAGAGCGGGGGCTGGGGGAAAGTATGCCGCCTACCCTTATCCCTGCCTCTAACACAGGGGTAGGGGTAGGCGGTAAGTTAGCAGGTTAAACGCGGGGCAAAACGGCAAGGTACAATAGCGAGGAGACAACCTTGGTTCAACAACGAACTCCGAAAACTCAAACAAAGCCTCAGACAGAAAAAAACCAAATAGTGTAAAGCCCCATGCCCTAGCACACTATCCGCCTACAAATCTGCCCTCCACCTCTACAGGAACTCCACCTCATGCGCAAAAAGGGACTTCTAGGCTCAAAGGATTCACGACTTAGTTTTCGATGCTAAAGCACTATTCTCCTACATAGCCGAACTAACACAATCTAACACACCATCTATACCTAATGACCAAGCACAATCCAAAGCCGACGAACTGGCACTCTTCTTCCAAAGCAAAATCTCCAACCTCTTAACTCTCCTGCCTCCCTCCCCCTCCCCCACCCCCACCTCTTCTACTAGCACTTACCATCTACCAAATAATGGCATCACTCTTGAATCATTTGAACCTACTACAGCACTGGAGATTCAAACTTCATTAAAGAAAATGAAACCTTCTACCCATCCCTACAACCAAATCTCAAAAAGCTACTACTGCTAGTACCTGACACCATCTCCAAACCTCTGGCTGACGTCATAAACTGCTCTTTATCTCAAGGAATCTTCCCATACGCCCTAAAACTCGCCTCGCTTAAACCTCTTCTAAAAAAACCAAACCTGGATCCAAAGGAACCCAATAACTTCCGCCCTATTTCCAATCTACCTTTCGTAGCCAAGATAATGGAAAAACTAGTCAACTCTCAACTGTCAGATTATCTTGAAGACCACAAAATACTTCACCCAGTTCCATAAGGCACTAAGCACCGAAACCCTACTCATCTCTCTGACAGATCACCTCATCATGGGTCTGGACAAAGGTCAATCCTTTTTACTAATTCTCCTTGACCTCTCGACGGCTTTCGATACCGTAAACCACTCCATCCTCCTCAACCGGCTATCGGACATTGGAATAACAGGAACTGCCTTTACATGGTTCAAATCTTTCCTCAGTAACAGATACAAAGTCAGAATCAACAATAAAGAGTCCCCCCGCTTCAATTCCCCACTAGGAGTTAAGAACATAAGAGCATGCCATACTGGGTCAGACCAAGGGTCCATCAAGCCCAGCATCCTGTTTCCAACAGTGGCCAATCCAGGCCATAAGAACCTGGCAAGTACCCAAAAACTAAGTCTATTCCATGTTACCGTTGCTAGTAATAGCGGTGGTTATTATCTAAGTCAGGGATCCTCCTTGTCCCCCACTCTCTTCAACATATACCTCCTTCCCCTGTGCCAACGGCTAACTAACCTTAATCTTAAACACTTCCTATTCGCCGACAACGTTCAAATCTTGATCCCCATTACAGAATCCATTACAAAAACACTCAAGCACTGGGAAACTTGCCTCCGAGAGATCACCCTCCTCCTCTCTAACCTAAACCTAATACTCAATTCAGCTAAGACTGAACTCCTCATTTCCCCAGACGACAACAATACTCCTCAAAAGTCACTCACCAATATCTTTGTCACCCAAGCAAGAGACCTGGGAGTATTAATTACAACCGTCTGAATTTAAAAACATTCATCAACCACACAACCAAAGACTGCTTCTATAAACTGCAGGTACTAAAAAGAATTAAACCACTTCTTCACCTTCAAGACTTCAGAACCGTTCTCCAAGCCATAATATTCTCCAAGATAGACTACCGCAACTCCATTTTGCTAGGTCTCCCCACCTCTTCAATCAAACCTCTTCAGATGCTTCAAAATGCAGCAGCCAGAATCCTGACAAACTCCGGCAGGAGAGACCACATCTCTCCCATTCTAAAAAATCTACATTGGCTACCAATACGTTTCAGAATTCTACACAAATCCCTCACCATCATCCACAAAACCATCTGTAACCAAAACCTTCTCAACCTTCAATTCCCACTCAAACTACACACCTCATCTCGACCTATCAGAGAAGCCTATAGAGGCTCCCTGCACACGCCCCCAACCAAATCCACACTCCATCTAACATCTAGAGAACGGGCTTTCTCCACTGCAGGACCTACCATATGGAATGCTATTCCCCCCAATCTCAGACAAGAACCCTGCCTATTGACATTTAGAAAAAGGCTTAAGACTTGGTTATTTAAACAAGCCTTTCCCAAAACTCACTGATTCACCATAGCAACCATTACTATACATTTAACACAATGTAAATAATTACTCTACTTACCTTTGAGTTACTTATTCTTTGTCTTTCCTTCCCCAGTTCCAGCACCCCTGTTTTATTGTAACTTCTGCTTCTCTTCGCTATGTGAATATTTAAGGTTCATTGTACCCCTGTTCCATGTAAACCGGCATGATATGATTGTATCATGAATGCCGGTATAGAAAAGCACCAAATAAAAATAAATAAATAAACTCTTTAATAGTCTCCATAACCGGGAAAAAACAAGAGGCTTTACGCAAAGAAACCAAAATGGGATTTTTCTTTGGCTCAGACATGGAATCTGTTCCAGGAACTCCCAGCATCTTCAAATATCTGGGAAATCAGGAACAGCAGTTCATCTCTATGAAAGAACCGCAACACAGTCCTATAGGGTTCCAATCTCTAAGAATTTCCCCATCCTCCAGGGAGTCAGGATCTGCCTCATCATCAGATTCCTGTCAGGAACACCTGCAGCTCAAGGAGTACTTTGGCGCTTAAACATAGTTCCAGAAGAGGGAGAGGCCACCGCTTAAGGAACTGACCAGATGGGATTGGATGGGGCTGAGGACGGTGCCTGAAGAAAGTATTGAAATCCTTGAAAGAATTCTACCCATGCAGAAGGATCCATGCCAAAACCAGTTGGCAATGCAGTCTTCTGCCAAGAAACCAGTCAAGGGAGTTCCAATATCAGGCGTTTCTCCTGAAAAAGCAAATGTTGCTTACCTGATGTAACAGGTGTTCTCACAGGACAGCAGGACGTTAGTCCTCACAAATGGGTGACATCAAGGATGGAGCCCCAACCACGGAAAACTTCTGTCAAAGTTTCAGGAACTTTGACTGGCCCCTACTGGGCATGCCCAGCACGGCACCAACCCTGCAGCCAGCAGGGGTCTCCCTTCAGTCTTGTTTTCAAAGCTACAGGCAGTGCCGAAAAGATAAAATAAAAATGAACCCAACACCGCGGGGTGGCGGGCGGGTTTCGTGAGGACTAACATCCTGCTGTCCTGTGAGAACACCTGTTACATCAGGTAAGCAACATTTGCTTTCTCACAGGACAAGCAGGATGGTTGTCCTCACAAATGGGTGAGTACCGAGCTGAGGATGTCCTGACTTGCACCAAATGTACCCAACGGCGTGCAACAGGCACAACAACTGGGGAGGAATTTGGTAAGGACATCCGCACCCTACCGGGAGGTGGAAGGGTGTTGGTACATCAAGTTGGAAAAAGGTTACGCAAGACAGATTGGCCGAAGATGGAATCTTGTCTTCCAGCTTTATCCAAACAATAGTGGGCTGCAAAGGTATGGAGGGAACTCCAGGTTGCAGCTTTGCAGATGTCAGGAAGCGGCACCGATTGAAGGTGTGCTACTGAAGTCGCTATGGCCCTCACAGAGTGTGCCTTAACACGGTCTTGGAAAGGAATGCCAGCTTGCTGATAGCAGAAGGAAATGCAGCCGCCAACCAGGAGGAAAGAGCCTGCTTACCCACAAGTTGTCCTAACTTGTTAGGATGGAAAGAGACGAATAATTGAGTGCTCTTCCTGTGAGAAACTGTACGGTCTAGATAAAAAGCTAGAGCTCGTTTACAGTCTAGGGTATGCAGAGTCTGTTCCCCTGAGTTGGAGTGGGGCCTGGGAAAGAAGATAGGTAGTATGATGGATTGATTGATATGAAACTCCGAAACTACCTTAGGTAAAAATTTAGGGTGAGTGCGGAGTACCGCCCGGTCCTGCAGGAGTTTAGTGTAAGGCGGATAGGTAACTAGGGCCTGTAATTCACTAACCCTGCGAGCTGAAGTGATAGCCAAAAGGAATAACACTTTCCATGTGAGATATTTTAGGTCACAGGAGTGCAGAGGTTCGAAAGGTGGTTTCATAAGGCGACCAAGAACCAGATTAAGGTCCCAAGATGGGGCCGGAGGGCGTAAAGGTGGCTTCAAATGGAGCAAGCCTTTAAGAAAACGGGTTACCAGGGGTTGTACTGAGATAGGGACACCCCCGATACCTTTATGGAAGGCGGCTACCACACTAACATGCATTCTAATGGAAGAGGTTTTTAGACCTGATTCTGATAGATGCCATAAATAGTCCAAGAATTTAGAGATTGGACAGGAAAGGGGATCAAGGGACTGAGAAGTGCACCATGATGTGTACCGTTTCCATTTGTATGAGTAAGATTTTCTTGTGGAAGGCTTTCATGAAGCGATCAGGACACGAGAAACTGAATCCGAAAGGTTAAATGGCTGAAGGACTAACCTTTCAACATTCATGCCGTCAGTGACAAGGCTCGGAGGTTGGGATGGAGGAGGCATCCGTCGTTTTGAGTGAGCAGATGCGGGTCCGTTCCCAGAGGAATGTGTCTGCGGATGGAGAGATTCTGTAGTATGGGAAACCACACTTGGCGTGGCCAGTGCGGTGCTATCAGGATCATAGTTCCTCTGTCCTGACGCAGCTTCACGAGAGTCTTCGACAGAAGAGGAAGTGGAGGGAATGCATAAAGCAGACCGGTTGTCCACGTGAGGGAGAACGCATCCCTCGGCCGAGAGTGCTGGCTCCGAATGAGAGAGCAGAAATTGTCCACTTTGTGGTTCTGAGGGGACGCAAAGAGGTCTATGTGGGGATAACCCCACTTGTGAAATAGAGAGGTCGCTACCAAGGGATTGAGGGATCACTCGTGTGGTTGGAAGACACGGCTCAGCTGGTCTGCCAATACATTGTCCACTCCCGGAAGGTAGGTGGCTCTGAGGTACATGGAGCGGGAGAGGGCTTCCGCCCAAATCTGCGCAGCTTCCTGACACAGAAGGAAGGAGCCTGTGCCTCCCTGCTTGTTTATGTACCACATGGCCACCTGGTTGTCTGTTTGAATTAAGATTGCGTGGTTCGATAGGCAATCTTGAAAGGTCCTGAGAGCATAGCGGATTGCTCGCAGCTCCAGGAAATTTATCTGGTGTTTGGCTTCCTCTAGTGACCAGTATCCTTGAGTTTGCAGATTGTGTAGATGGGCTCCCCACCCGATGTTGGAAGCGTCGGTGGAGAGGATTATCTGGGGATCTGGTGGAAGAAAGGACAAGCCCTGTAGGAGGTTGCATTGATTTGTCCACCAGGCAAGAGACAGACGGAGTGCGTCGGTGATTGTAACAATGGAGGACAGAGGCTGAAGAGCTTGAGTCCATTGTGTGACTCTCATGGCCAGACGGGCCATGGGAGTTACTTGAACTGAGGAGGCCATATGTCCTAGTAGAATGAGGAATTGGCGAGCCGTGGCTGTGTGTTGAGACCGCAGCTGGCGAGCTAGGGACACCAGAGTCTTGGCCCGTTGATGAGGGAGGAAGGCTTTTGTTTGTAAGGTGTCCAAGTCTGCCCCAATGAAAGATAAGGTCTGAGATGGGACCAAGTAGGATTTCTCGTAATTGACAAGAAATCCTAGAGAGAGCAAAGTATGAATTGTTAGGGTCAGGGAGGACCGAGCTATTTGCTGGGTTGGGGCCCTGATTAACCAATCGTCCAGGTAGGGGTAGACATGGACACCTTCCTTCCTGAGGAATGCTGCTACCACCACGAGGCATTTGGTAAAGACTCGTGGTGTGGATGCCAGGCCGAAAGGTAGTACTCGGTATTGGTAGTGGTTTCGGCCTACTAGAAAACGCAGGTATTTGCGATGAGATTCTGTGATCGCAATGTGGGTATACGCGTCTTTCAGGTCTAGAGAGCATAGCCAATCCCCTCTTTGCAGTAGAGGGAGCAGCGAGCCCAGGGTTACCATCTTGAACTTCTCCTTGGAAAGGTACTTGTTGAGGGCCCGTAGGTCTAGGATTGGACGAAGTCCTCCTGACTTTTTTGGTATCAGGAAGTACCTGGAATAGAACCCGAGTCCTTGTTGTAAGGGAGGAACGGGTTCTATAGCGTTTGACTGTAGGAGAAGAGAAACTTCCTGCTCTAAAAGAACAGAGTGATTGGTAAGTCTCCACGCCTGCAAAGGTGGGGAGTCGGCAGGAAGGGATAGGAAGTTGAGGTGGTAACCCTGTGCAATGATTGCTATCACTCATTGATCTGTGGTGATTTGATGCCACTTTTCTAGGAAGTGGCACAGCTGTCCTCCCACCGGTATAGCTGGAAGAGGGGTTTGGCAACTGCTCTCTAAGTGAAAGTCAAAAACCCGCCGCAGGGCCCGGTTGTGGAGCTGCTGCAGGCTTTTGTTTACGAGTCTGGCGAGGCTGAGTCTTATGGTAAGACCGTGCAGGCCTAGGCTTGTTTGATGGGGGATAATACTTTCGTGGCCTAAAGAAAGACTTCTTGGAGTCCTTTCTAAAGGGCTGTTTAGAAGGCAAGTCAGGAGGAATGGATGAGAGCTGTTTAAGTGTCTCATGATGATCCTTCAATTCAGCAACAATTTGTTGAATTTGCTCACCAAACAAATTATCCCCTAGGCAGGGTAAATCAGAGAGCCTGTCCTGAACTTCTGGACGAAGGTCAGATGATTTAAGCCAAGCCCAACGTCTGGCAGAGATGGCCATGGCAGAAATTCTAGTGGAAGCATCAAAGATGTCATAGGCTGTTCGTATTTCATGCTTCCCAGCTTCAAACCCTTTATTTAGAAGGGATTGAAGCTGTGGCTGGAACTGTTCAGGCAAGGCATCAGTGTATTCCTGCATCTGTTTCAGGATGACCCTATTATATTGAGTCATATAAAGTTGATAAGAAGCTATTCTGGAAATCAGCATAGCTCCATGATATACCTTCCTACCTATACTATCTAGGAATTTGTTTTCCTTAGTAGGAGGTATGGAAGAGTGTGGCTTTAGTCGCTTAGCTTTCTTTTGAGCTGATTCTACGACTACAGAATGATGGTCTAACTGAGGTTTTTGAAAACCAGGTGCTGACTGTACAAGATATGTAGTCAGCTTTTTTGTTGACCGGGGAAACAGATCCAGGAGATTCCCAATTCTTTTTAAGAAGGTCTAGAAAAACCAGATGAATGGGAATAGAAGTGATGACTTTCGGGGCATCCAAAAATTGGAGCAATTCCATCATCTGGTGCCTGTCATCTTGTTCAGATTGAAGTTGGAATGGAACCAACTCTGACATTTCCTTCACAAAATTTATGAAAGAGAGGTCCTCAGGGGGAGAACGCTTTCTACTCTCCGCAGGAGAGGGCGGTGAAGGCAAATCATCGGTGTCAGTAGAGATATCATCACCCCAAGTATCATAGGGATCTGGATGATGACCTGCAGGACCTCGAGGGGGCTGAACACCTGAAGGCCCAGGTTGAGGTTCCGAAATATCGGTTGGAATCACCGGGGGCATCGAGAAAATCCTCGATGGAATCGGTGCCGGTATCGGTGCCGGTGTAGGCATTGAGGGAACCGGTGTCGGTCTCGATGGAATCGGTGTCGGCATCGGAAACCTCGGTGGAGCAGAGGTGCGTATCGCCCCCCGAAGAAGAAATCGGTGGCGAGGGACGACCTGGCATTGATTGAACAATTCCCGAAGGGGGAATTCGATATGATGTTTCTCCACCTGATGATAAACCTGTCGGTGACAGCGGTCTTACCGGTGTCGGTGACTCAGGTATCACCGGTGGAAGGGCTGTCATGAGCGCCTCCATCCGGTGTAGCAGCGGTGCCAGTGCTGCTGCAATCGGCTCGGTGACCGGTTCCACTCTCGGTGCCGGAGTCGGTGCCGGAGGAGTCTGGAACCGTAGCATCGCCTTGTCGATGGCCTCCTGGACCAGCCGGTCCAGTTCTGCCCGGAGACCAGGGGTAACAAGACCCGGCTCGACGGGAGAGGGAGGCTGAGGCTGAGCCGGAGGGACCACCGTCACCGGTGGGGATTGCGGCTCCCAAACCCCGAGGGGTGAGGGTTGCCTCGGTGCCTGCGAAACAGTAGTGGACGGTGCCACTTCTTTTTTTTTTTTATTTATACTTTATTGAATTTTCTCAAACATTTCTTACAATGAAAAAGAAAGGCATAATGTATAACAATCAAATAATATTCATAAGGAAATCAATATCACAAGCAAACACTTCTCTTGTTATTCCAAAAAAGTCCACTTTATAGGGGAGTTTAATAAAGAAAAACTAATTTCAGAAATATTCATATCTATTGGAATAATAGGAGAATAAACTTTTTTTAGACCATTTACAATTCCAATTATACTCAATCTCTATCCGCCTTTATCAGATAGGAATACTTCTAAGTTAGAAGGTTCAAGAAAAACAAACTTGTTTTTTTGATATGTCACTAGGCATTTACAAGGAAACTTAAGGAAAAATGATGCCCCTAGGGCCAATACTCTTTGTCGCATCAAAAGAAATTGTCTCCTTCTACTTTGAGTATTTCTAGATACATCTGGAAATATTTGTATCAATTTACCACAAAAAAGAAATTTCTTATTTTGAAAATATTTTTGTAGAACAAGATTTTTATCTTGTTCTAGACAGAAAGCCACAATTAATGTGGCTCTTGTGGATATATCATCCATTGATGCCTCTAAGAATGATGTTAAATTTGGGCTTTTTTCACTCAAAACATCTATTCCTCCTTCTGGTTCTATTACCTCTCTCCTATAATTTGATAAATAGTACATTTTTGATATCAATATATCATTAGAAATATGTAGTATCTCCTTAACATATTTTTTAAAAAGTTCTTGGGGAGAGAGTAATCTCGTATAGGGAAAATTTAAAAGTCGCAGATTCTTATTGCGTAAAGAATTTTCCATGCTCTCTAGATTTTTATATAATATCACAGTATCTTTTATAAAGGTAGTCCCTGTTGTCTGTAGGGACTTTATTTGAGTGCCCATCGCTAAATTAGAGGCTTCAACTTTTTCAATTCTTTTGCTAAAATCTTCCATTTTCACATTAATTTCTGCTGACAAGACGGTAGATTGAGTAATAGACTGGGAAAGTCCTTTCCACCTTAGTGATGGCTTTCCAAACGTCCACTAGTGAGATGTTATCAGGCACCATGATCTCCTCTACAGCCTGTTCTAGGGGTTTTTGTCCATTTTCTATCATTGTTATTCCCTCCCTCAGTTCAGGGGTATTTAAAACACTTACCCCTTCATGATCTGGAGGTCCATTGGAATTCTGGTTGTGGGCGGGACTCGCAGATGTCCCCGATGAGAACGAGATTTCTTGAGCAACTTCTCTGAAAGGCTGATTCCGGATAATATGGGTGTCCATTGGGCCTTTTATCTCCTTCCCCGATGGTGTCGATGTTATCGCCTTGATCTTCCTCTTCTTACCCATGAATTATCCGCAAAGATCTTACAAGAACAGCAGATAAGGGGCTGAAAGCAAAATTTCCCCAGGGGCGCGCCCCTTTGGCGCGCGGCTTCGGCTGCGCGCCGCAGTGCTGCGCCTTAAATCCGCACAGCTCAGCGTCGCAGGTGGTGACGTCACGGGTGGGGGAGGAGGCGATGTTCCACTCACCGAATCTTTTCAGTCCCGGCTGCCCTTTCTCCTTTCGGAGCGTCTCTCCTGGTAAGCTCCCACTCTACTATCGCAGTGCTGCGCCTTAAATCCGCACAGCTCAGCGTCGCAGGTGGTGACGTCACGGGTGGGGGAGGAGGCGATGTTCCGCTCACCGAATCTTTTCAGTCCCGGCTGCTCTTTCTCCTTTCGGAGCGTCTCTCCTGGTAAGCTCCCCGACGGTGCCACTTCTGATCGAGACTTTTTTGGCGGTGGCTCGGTCGGTGCTGAGGTCGATGACGTCTATTCCTCGACAGGCCGAGACTTATGATGTCGATGGCGATGTTTTTCTTTCCGATCCCCTCGATCATCAGGGGAAGGAACGGGAGTCGATGGCCGCGAAGTCATCGATGGCGGACGGTCACCGAAGGGTTGTCGATGATGATGAGACCTCGACGGTGCCGGTTCCGATGACGTCGATGCAATCGATGGCGTTGGGGTACGAGCTTGGAAGAGGAGCCCCATCTTCTCCATTCTGGCTTTGCGACCCTTTGGTGTCAATTAGGGCACATTTGGTGCAAGTCAGAACATCATGCTCACTCCCTAAACACAAAACACAGACTCCATGAGGGTCTGTGATTGACATAGTTCGGGTACAGTCCGGACACCGACGGAACCCCGACGCCATGGCGAAAGGCCAAAAATTTAGCCGCGGGACTGTCGAATGCCAACGGGCCTCAAGGGCCAAACTCGACGGAAGTCGACCAAACGACGGCAAAACTTGCCGAAGTTCCGCGGACCGAAAAATTTGTCGAAGGGAGACCCCTGAGGGGCAAATTTTTCTTCAGAATTAATTATTCGAAATTCCTGTCAGGAACGTGATTAAGAGCTCTTGTACCGCGTGGCTACTGCTGCGCGGAAAAAAGAAGACTGAAGGGAGACCCCTGCTGGCTGCAGGGTTGGTGCCGTGCTGGGCATGCCCAGTAGGGGCCAGTCAAAGTTCCTGAAACTTTGACAGAAGTTTTCCGTGGTTGGGGCTCCATCCTCGATGTCACCCATTTGTGAGGACAACCATCCTGCTTGTCCTGTGAGAAATATCTTTACCCATAATCTCTTCAGGCTGGGAAGAAAAAGGCTTGGTAAAATCAGAGGAAGTTAGTTCTCCCTGAGCCTCTAAAAAGCGCTGGCATAAAATTAGAGGGCACGCCAGGCTGAGATGCTCAAATATGACAGGCGGCGCATAAAGGCAAGGCACTTAGTTAAGAGTCATTTTGGTTGTCCAAGTTCGGCAGCATCCAGTTTGGATGCGCGCTTACCTGTGCACACAACTGGGCGTACACTGTGTGCACTTGTTGAGACACCACCTAGCTCTTGGGCGCCTAAATTTTGGACACATAAATAAAAAATAAACCTGGACATCCAATCTAGATGCACACCGGGACACACCAGCTGAACGGATGTTCGCTAGAGGGCAGCCGAACACGTAGGTAAAAGCGCACAAACACACTGTTATGCCCTACCACGTGGCATACAATGGAAAAGCCTCAGAGCAGAGCGTAGCCAAAAGAGGCTGCTCAACCCCCCAGGCTGCCCCCCCCATCCCTGAAACTCCCTTGGGGCGGGACAAACGACGCACCAAGCTCAGAGACCAAGGAAGGGGAATCCCTGAACAATCCTTCCTTACTGTCTCTAAGGTAACTTAAAAAAAAAAAAACCACTTTCCTGAGCTCAGACCTTCCTGGCTGAGTTAAGATACAGTCTCCGGCTGCAGAGGGAGAGGGCATCTGTCGTCACTGCCGCATTCGGCTTCCTGCACAGCTTACAATCAGCTAAGTCCATGCCGGCTGAAAAACCAGCTACTGGACCAAGGCACACATCTGAGGAATCATGTAAATCGCCTCAGTAATTCTCAGCTGGGGAAGGGACCATTTACTATCACCTCAGTAGAGTGGGGCTTTTTTTTTTTTTAATTCTTTCTAAAATATGAAGTAATCCCTAGTAGGAAGATGCACGTCCACCATCTACTGGAGACTGAGAATACTGGCAGGCTGTTGTCACAACAGGACTATATATACTGTGATGTCAGTTTGCTTAGTCTCCATCTGCTGGTAGCGGTACATAACCCACTGGCCCTGAATCCATCTATCCACATGCTAGGAAACAAACACTTTAAAAAGTCAGGAAATGCTTTACATTTGAAAAATTGCCCAGGTCCCATATCACCTTCCTCCTACTCTGATACTTTAAAAAAAAAAAAAAAAAAAAAGCACACTAGCCTCATCCCTTCTTTCCCATCTCCCAAAGTGCTACACAATAAAACAAAAGTGACCTTCACCAGCCCTAGCCTCTCCCCCATCATCTCTTCATAATAATTAAAAAAAAAAAAAAATTACCTCCCTAGCCCCAGCGCCTCTCCCCCACCTCCTAAAGGTCTGTCTTGAAGGAAAAAAAAAATGTAATTGCTCCACAGCCAGTCATTACTTGGCTCTCTCTCCTCCCTGTCAAACAAGGCTGCGAGGAAGCCCTGGGATTCCAACTTTTATATAAAAAATAGAGGGAGGTACATGTCTGAAAGAATAAGGCCAATGACCTGGCCTTATTCTTTCAGAACAAAATCTCCAACACACTGGCCAGATTACCCACCAGCCCAAATTCTCTTCTTCTGGACACAGTTCCCCTACCAAACACAGACATAAGATTGGACTCCTTTGATCCTACCCACACTTTAGAGGTAGAATCCCTGATAAAAAGAATGAAACCTTCAACCCACCCCCTGGACCAAATACCTTCCAAGTTACTGATTCTCATACCAGAATACATCTCCAAATATCTGGCCGATATCATCAATTGTTCCTTCTCACAAGGAACATTCCCAGACGCTCTCAAATTGGCCACGCTCAAACCCATACTCAAAAAATCAAACCTGGACCCGGAAGACCTCAACAATTACCGCCCCATATCAAATCTCCCATTTGTAGCTAAGATCATGGAGAAAATTGTAAATAAGCAACTGTCAAATTACCTAGAAGACCACAATATACTACACCTGTCTCAATATGGTTTCCGAAAAGAACATAATACTGAAACCCTCCTCACCTCACTCCTTGATCAATTATATATTGGCTTTGACAAAGGACAGTCGTTTCTCTTAGCTCTCCTCGACATCTCTGCGGCTTTTGATACGGTAAATCACAATATTCTTCTAAACCGGCTTTCAGACATAGGAATTACAGGTTCAGCCCTCAGATGGTTCGAATCCTTCCTTAGCAATAGAGGATATAAGGTAAAAATAAAAAACAAGGAATCACCTCATACCAATGCTCCTTTTGGCGTCCCCCAGGGCTCCTCCTTATCACCCATCCTGTTTAACATTTACATACTCCCCCTCTGTCACCTACTCTCAAACCTCAAACTCAAATTCTATATTTATGCAGATGACGTTCAAATTTTGATCCCCATATCCAATTCACTGGACTCAACACTCAGGTTATGGAACTCTCATCTACAAACTATTAACCATTACCTATCAAGCCTCAACCTTGTGCTCAACACTTCTAAAACCGAACTCTTGCTAATTACTGCAGAAGGCAGTCCCATCCTTCACCAATCACAAACTATTCCACATATATCACATGCCAGAGATCTTGGAGTCTTAATTGACAGTCACCTGAACCTAAAGCATTTTATAAAACACACTACTAAGGAGTGCTTCTACAAGCTACAAGTACTCAAAAAACTCAAACCGCTCCTATAAGAAAATTATTACTTACCTGCTAATTTTCGTTCCTGTAGTACCATGGATCAGTCCAGACAGTGGGTTATGTCCCCAATCCAGCAGATGGAGTCAGCACAAGCTTTGAGGGGGCGTATCCATATATACTACTACCCCCTCTGCAGGAGTTCAGTATCGAGTATATCAAAGCCAGAGTAGAAACCCCCCGAAGGATCAAGTTTGTGGAAACAGATAATGAAAACAATTGTAACCGCAACAAGTAACTGCAAACATCCTACCAACTTGTAGGGAGCTGTGAAAAACAGCGAAAAGAAACGACTGTGAAGACACAGAACACTGCGAGCAAGAAGTAGCGCAGAGCTGAGCAGGATCAAGAACCCAAACGCGGTGGGCATCTGGACTGATCCATGGTACTACAGGAACGAAAATTAGCAGGTAAGTAATAATTTTCTTTTCCCTGTACGTACCTGGATCAGTCCAGACAGTGGGATGTACCCAAGCTTCCCTAAATCGGGTGGGGTCCTGCGAGGCCTGCTCGGAGAACCTGCTCGCCAAAGTGTCCAGAGACTGAAGAGGCGAGGTGCAGACGATAGTGCCTCGAGAACGTGTGTAACGATTTCCAGGTGGCTGCCCTACAAATTTCCTGCGAGGATACCGAGCGAAACTCCGCCCAGGAAGCCGCCTGAGAACGTGTAGAATGCGCTACGATTCCGGGTGGGGGAGTCCGACCCGCCCCAATGTAGGAAGCAGCAATGCCGGCCTTCAGCCATCTGGCAATGGTAGTCTTCGAGGCCTGAGACCCCTTCTTAGGACCGGCTCAGAGTACGAAGAGATGGTCAGAGGTCCGGAACTCATTTGTAGCCTCCAGATAGAGGCGCAGAGTGCGCTTGACATTCAAGAGACGGAGAGACTTCGGCTCTGAGGAAGAGAAGGATGGCAACTCCACCGTCTGGTTCACATGGAATGCAGAAACCACCTTCGGAAGGAAGGAGGGAACGGTGCGAAGCGAAACTCCAGAGTCGGAGAAACGGAGATAGGGCTCTCTACACGACAGAGCCTGCAGCTCCGAGATGCATCGAGCGGAACAGATGGCCACAAGAAATACAGTCTTGAGAGTGAGATCCTTTATCGTTGCGCTGCGCAGCGGCTCGAATGGTGGTCCCGACAGGGAGCGAAGCACAAGGTTAAGACTCCAGGAGGGACAAGGGTTCCGTAACGGAGGTCGCATATGCTTGACACCCTTGAGAAAACGAGCAATGTCAGGACACTGTAGAAGAGAGCCCCCATCGCTCAACAACGAACCAAGGGCGGCCACCTGAACCCGTAGTGAATTATAGGCGAGCTCTTTTTCCACCCCCGCCTGTAGAAACTGAAGGATCTGAGGTACAGAAGCCTTAGCGGGTCTCGTGGCCTGGCTGGTACACCACAGCTCGATCACCTTCCAGACTCGAACATAGGCCGCCGATGTCGATGTCTTTCGTGCCCGCAATAGCGTGGATACTACCGCCTCCGGGTAGCCCCGACGCCGGAGGCGGCGCCTCTCAAAAGCCAGGCCGCAAGACAGAAGAGTTCTGCCTGCTCGAAAAATACCGGGCCCTGATGTAGGAGCTGGGGGAGGTGCCCCAGCCTGATTGGCCCGTCGATAACCAGCTGTAGCAGGTCCGCAAACCAGGGTCGCCTGGGCCATTCTGGGGCGACGAAAACCACGGTCCCCTGATGGCTTTCTATTCTGCGGAGCATCCTGCCCACCAGGGGCCATGGTGGAAAAGCGTAGAGCAGAAGATGTGGCGGTCACGGGAGGACCAGGGCATCCACTCCCTCCGCGCTGCGCTCTCTCCGGCGACTGAAGAAGCGTGGAGCCTTGGCGTTGAGAGCGGACGCCATCAGATCCAAGTGGGGGGCCCCCCACCGATGGACGAGAAGTTGCATCGCTTTGTCGGAGAGAGACCACTCTCCGGGGTCCAGCAGTTGACGACTGAGGAAGTCCGCCTGGACGTTGTCCACACCGGCGATGTGCGAGGCTGCTAGCCGGACAAGATGACGCTCCACCCATTGCATCAGCAGCGCCGCCTCGAGCGCGGGCTGCGTGTGCCTCCTTGTCGGTTGATGTAGGCCACGGTGGTAGCGTTGTCCGATAGGATTCTGACTTCCCGGTTCTGAAGAAGCGGGAGGAAATGTCGCAGAGCTAGCCGGACCGCTCTGGTTTCCAGACGGTTGATTGACCACTTCGCCTCCACCATGGACCATGTCCCCTGCGTGGCGCTTCGATCGCAGACTGCACCCCAGCCTGCTAGACTGGCATCGGTGGTCACCACCACCCAATTTGGCAGATCGAGGGACACGCCACGGGCCAGGTTCGGCGGATCCAACCACCAGCCCAGACTGTCCCTGGCATTCTGCGGGAGTGGGAGAATCATCTGGTAGTCCTGCGATACTGGTTTCCAACGGGAGAGGAGCGCCCACTGTAAGGTCCTGAGGTGTGCGAAAGCCCAAGGTACAAGGTCGATGGTGGACCCCATCACTCCCAGGAGTTGCAGGTAGTCCCAGGAGGTGGGCTCTGGTAACGCAGAGAACCGTCGTGTGTGATCCCGCAAGGATTGAGCTTTGTTCTGGCGCAGAAAAACTTTGCCCAGTAGGGTGTCGAAGGTCGCCCCCAAAAAAAACCCAAGCGTTGCGAGGGCATGAGGGAGCTCTTGGAGAAGTTCACTACCCATCCCAGGGAATGTAGAAACCGTACTACTCGAGTCACCGCTGAGCGTCCATGATCGAATGACTTCGCCCGGAGGAGCCAATCGTCCAGATAAGGATGAACCAGGATGCCCTCCTTCCGGAGAGCTGCCGCCACGACTACCATGATCTTGGTGAAGGTGCGCGGCGCCGTCGCCAATCCAAACGGGAGAGCCGTGAACTGAAAATGCTGGTCCAGAATTTTGAAACGAAGGAAACGGTGGTGGTCCGGGCGGATGGGACTGTGCAGGTAGGCCTCTGTTAAGTCCGGGGAGGCGAGGAACTCCCCCCGATGCACCACCGCAATCACTGACCGGAGCGTTTCCATGCGGAACCGAACGACTCGAAGGGATTTGTTGACTTCCTTGAGGTCTAGGATAGGCCGGAAGGAACCGTCCTTCTTTGGTACGACGAAATAGATGGAATAGTGGCCCAAGCCCTCCTCTCCGAAGGGCACGGGCGCAATAGCGCCTATCTCCCGGAGTCTGTCCAGAGTCAGCTGCACCGCGCCTCTCTTGAGGTCCAAGCCACAGGGGGAAAAGATGAACCTTCCCTGCGGGGGGCGGACAAATTCCAATGTGTAGCCGTGTTTTATGGTATCCAGGACCCACTGGTCCGAGGTGATCCGTGCCCACTCCGCGTAGAAATACGTTAGTCTGTCCCTAATCTTGGGGACAGGGGAGTGGGCGAGACTGGCATCATTGTGAAGACTTGGTATAGGGGTTCCCGGTTCCGGGAGTAGTGCGTGCGGGCAGACGCCCGCGAAAGGAGCGCGACCAGGGCTGAGACCTGGGGGCGGATGACCGGGAGCCCGCCTGTCTGTATCCCCTGTAGCGCCGTTGCGCTCTGGCTCTGGTCCGAGAAGAAGAAAATGCTCTGGATGGTCGAAACCTATCCTCCGGCAGCCGATGAACAGCGTTCTCCCCCAGGGACTTGATGATCTGGTCCAAATCCTCCCCGAAGAGGAACTTGCCCCTGAAGGGAAGAGAGCCCAGACTCAACTTAGAGGACGTATCAGCCGCCGAATTGCGTAGCCACAGTAGTCGTCGTGCTGCCACTACCGAAACCATGGATCTTGCGAGGACCCGAAAAAGGTCGTACGAGGCGTCCGCCCCATACGCCTCTGCGGCCTCCAGCCGATCTGCCTGGGCAGCCTCATCGGACGGCAGGTTCTGAGACGTGAGGAGTTGTTGCACCCAAAGGAGACTAGCCCGCTGGGCAAGCGAACTGCACATCACCGCCCGCATACCCAGAGCGGAGACCTCGAAAACCCGCTTAAGGAAAACTTCCAACTTACGATCCTGTGTGTCCGCAACGCCGCACCTCCCGTCACTGGGATAGTCGTCCTCTTCGTGACCGCCGACACTGCGGAGTCCACCTTTGGGACCTTGATGAGGTCCAGAAAATCTTCGGGGAGCGGGTACGGCTTTTCCATAGCCCGGCTGCTCTTCAGGGAGGCCTCCGGGGTGTCCCATTCCCTGGTGAGAAGTTGTAAAAACGAGTCATGAATGGGAAAAGCCAGAGCCCTCGGCCGGAGTGCCGCCAGGACAGGATCCCCTTCCTTGAAGAAGTGACGACAGCGGGAGCTACTGGGGCAGGCGGGTCTGGTGGCGGGTCCAAATCTAATTCTTGGATGATCTGCGGGATGAGGTCGTCCAGCTCTTCCCTCTGGAAGAGGCGTAGGGTACGCGGATCATCCCCCTCCTGCGTGCCGTCCCCTTGTCCCCCGTCCGGGAGGTCAAGTCCATGTCCCGCTGGGTCTGGCACCGCCCCCACTGCCGCGGGCGTGGATCGGACCCGGGTAGGAAGGCGGGAGGCCCCCACTCCCGGAGGGTCGGGGGGGGCCGGCGTCGAGGGCGACATCCAAGGGATCTTAGGAGGGAGGGGTCCCACAGGTGCTTCCAGCCCCTGCAGATAAGCGGTATGCATGAGCAGGATAAACTCCGGAGAGAATCCCGGCCTGCTCGGGTGAGCTTCGGGGGCGGCGTGGTTCCTGCTCCCTGGCTCTGGGTGCTTGGTTCCTGCACCAAAATCGGGGGAACACCCCCGCTGGTAGAGTCCTCCAGGGATCCGTTCTCCCTCGTGGCCTCCAGGGATCCGTTCCCCCTCGTGGCCTGCGCCTCAGGGCGCTCAGAATGTAAAATGGCCGCCGTTCCCGCCAAAAATGGCGGCGTGGCCGGCCCGCGCTGCCCGGGCAAAAAAGAGAAATCAGTCAGGGACTGTGAGGTACCTTCCCCCCCGGGAAGGCATCGTGCACAGATGCCCTCCCGGGAAATCCAGGACCCCGGGTCTCCGCAGGCCGCACAGCGGGACGGCCGCGGCATCGGGATCGCTGTAGGAGAAAAGAAAAAGCCACGGGGGGGGCCACGCGCACAAAAGCGCCACTGCGGGGGGGCCCGGTCGGCCCGCACTGCCCGCTGTCCGAAAATAGAGGAGGGTGCCGCGGGGGGGCCTTCCCGGCCACACGACCCGCCCCAGACATCTTTCCCTAAATGGCTCAGCAGCCCATGAGGAGCTGTAAAATGGCCGCGGGTGAGGGAGTAAAGAGCGAAGAGGCCGGCTCCACCGGCTTTCGCGGGCTGAGCTGTGAAGGAAAAAACTACAAAGGAAAAAAAACAAACTTACCCCTGGCTGCAACGAGAAATAAACAGCAAGGCCGCAGAGAAGAGACAAGGAAGATAAGCCACTCCCCAGAAGTTGAAAGAACTCTGCCTTTTTTTTTTTTTTTTTTTTTAAACTTAATACAAACTTGATACAAACTTGATCCACAGAAAAAGACAACAAGCCATAATCAAGCAAGAAAGTGAAGAAAAAGGAAAAGGAGGGGAAGCCTGATTCCCCTACTCGCATCTGCTGGAGTCAGAAGATACTGAACTCCTGCAGAGGGGGTAGTAGTATATATGGATACGCCCCCTCAAAGCTTGTGCTGACTCCATCTGCTGGATTGGGGACATAACCCACTGTCTGGACTGATCCAGGTACGTACAGGGAATCCATTATGATTTCAGATCCGTCCTCCAAGCTATTCTGTTCCCAAGATTGACTATTGCAATTCCATTCTGCATGGTCTTCCAGCCTCTACTATTAAACTTCTCCAGTTGCTACAAAATGCAGCGGCAAGAATTTTGACAAATACCAATCGGAGAGAGCACATCTCTCCCATTCTAAAAGATCTCCACTGGCTCCCAGTAAACTTCCGGATCCTTCATAAATCTCTCACAATCATTCATAAAAATATCCACCATCAGACCCCTCTTGATCTGCTTCATCCTCTCAGACTGCACTCGATGGCTAGGCCGTTAAGGGATGCCTACAAGGGATCCTTACACGTTCCTACAATCAAACTAGTGCACCACTCAAATATCAGAGACTGGGCATTCTCTACCGCAGGCCCTTCCATTTGGAACGCCATGCCTCCGGATCTCAGACTGGAGACCTGTCTAACAACTTTTAAAAAGAAACTAAAGACATGGCTGTTCAGCCAAGCCTTCCCCACTACAAACCCCATTGCCTGATCAAGAATTGTTCCATCACCCACTTATGTATAAAAAGTTTTCCATATTTTTCATGTACAGTATCTATTAAAGAGGTTGGCTCCTTGCCCCCCACTTTTGTATATAGTATTTATTTATTTATCTTGTTCACCCCCTCTTTATTTCTTACTCCAAGTTAAGGCATCCTTGTTATAATGTAACTTTTATGCTCCTTTTCTCTTGTTGATTGGTTAATTATATTGTCTGTTTAGTTCAATGTAAACAGAGTTGATTTGATTTGTATCAAGAAAGCCGGTATATAAAAGCCTTAAATAAATAAATAAATAAATGTCTGCAACGATGCTTGGACCAAAAAAAAAAAGACTGAAGGGCTCACAAGGCAACATCCACACAGCAAAAGCTCTACGACAGGGGTCAGGAACCTATGGCTCTTTTGATGGCTGCATCTGGCTCGCAGACAAATCTTTAATAAAAAAGTAAAAATCTAACAAAATCCCCCACCTTCCTGACGCCCCCCAAGACCTCCAAAATTAATTTACTACAACCCCCACCCTCCTGACCCCCCCCAAGACCTGCCAAAAGTCCCTGGTGGTCCAGCGGGGGTCCAGGAGCGGTCCGGGAGCGATCTCCTGGACTTGGGCTGTCGGCTGCCAGTAGTCAAAATGGCGCCGACGGCCCTTTGCCCTCACTATGTCACTGGGGTCGACCAATGGCGGCGGTAGCTCCTGTGACATAGTAAGGGCAAAGGGCCGTCGGCTGCCAGTAATCAAAATGGCGTCGACGGCCATTTTGATTACTACTATGAAAAAAACCCAGGCACAAACTGAGACAGGAGAAAACTGAGATAAGAAGAGGGAACTGCTTTTGTTTGCTTTTTTTTTATCTTATCTGGCGTCTTGTGACACACCCCCTGGTGACGTCAGCTCTCTTTACTTTCAAATTAAGTTCTAAACAGAGGCGTCGCACGCCGTGCGTCACACGACAAAGGGGCTTACCCCTTTGTGCACCCCTTCGTGCAACTCAGAGTGCATGGTTTATTTTTTATAGTTTATTGTCTAATATTAGTATAAATGTTTGTAGTTCTTTGTTAATTTATAGATTTAGTTATATTCAATAGCTTTTCTATTATTGCATGCTCAATCATTATATTTTATCTACTTACATAATATTATGCTTTTCCCCACATTCTGTCAACTTAATATACCCTATCTTACATTGCATAGGATACCTCCTTATTACAATCAGAATGTTTACCCCATTCACCCAATATACAACCAATGGCTGTTCCCCAAACAGATATCACATAATATATTTTCTAAAGCTGTACCTAGAAGACTTATTCCCATACCCATTTCTCGAAATTTACAAGTAACCAACTTCTCTCTCCTCTCCCTCCTTCTTCTAAATATTCATTCCTTAGCCAAAAAAATCCCCATTCTCAATGATCTTCTAATTGATCAACGCCCAGATCTAGTGTGCCTTACAGAATCTTGGTTAAAAAAATCTGATATTACACTTATTAATCAATTACCTACTAATCTTTATAATATCTTCTCCAGTCCTAGACCAAAAAAAAGAGGTGGTCGACTCTTGTTTTTATCTGCTAAAAAATTAAAATTTAGATCAGTCCCAATTAACTCCTTGTTACCCATTGAAATAAACCTATTCAAATCTAAATCTCTACAACTTTTACTAGTGTATGCTCCTCCAGGTTGTCTTAATAAAAATCCAGATGCACTTATTGAAACCATTGCTTCTTCAATTAATACCAATTTTCCTACAATTTTATTAGGAGATTTTAATCTTCACATGGATAAATCTCCTCTATCACCGTCTGCAGAACTTTTCCTCAACTCTCTAATAGCTATGGGTTTTAAACAATTAATCGAATCCCCAACACATAAATCAGGACATATTTTAGATGTTATATTTATCAATAACAAAATATCTAGTATATCTCCTCCTTCTACCACCTCTATTCCCTGGTCGGATCATAAATTAATTAACACTAAATTACAAGTGGACTGCTCTTATTTACATTCGCAAAATAATGTCAAAGTCATTAAGTTCATTAAACCCTGTTCTAGTGAAATTCTAGAAAAGATTCTCCCAGATGCACTAAAACAGTTGAATACTTCAAATACCTTATCTGCAGTAAACTCCTGGCTTAAAATTAACTTAGATGCAGCAAAAATTATTTGCCCTACCATTTTAAAAAAAATAAAAGCTTCCACAAAACATAAATCGACATGGTTTAATGTCGATCTAAAAAATAAAAAACGTCTTTTAAGACTTGCTGAGAAAGCCTGGAGAAAAAATCCCTCAAGTCAACTTCTAGATAGATACAAAACACTACTCTACATCTATTCGACTGACATTAATACGGCCAAGAGAGATTTTTACTCTAAAAGAATTCATGAATATCAATACAATCCAAAAATACTTTTTGAATATGTATCTAATTTAACTCTCCCCATTTATCACGACTTTCAAATTGATAAACCTTCGATATCTTGCCATGAATTTTCAAACTATCTTAATGACAAAATATCGAAGCTTGACACAATAAATTTCACTTGTATTTCTGATTTGTCTTCACACACATCTTCCATTACTTCTGATTGGTCACATTGGGAGACCATTGCCTCCTCTGAAGTAGAGTCCATCCTCCATAAAATGAACCCGGCTGCACACCCACTTGATCCTATCCCTATTAAATCCCTAAAGCTAATTCCAAACTGTTTAGCTAGACCTATCACTGATATAGTTAACCTGTCTCTTGCTCAAGGTTTTCTCCCAGATTCTCTCAAATGTGCAGTTGTTAAACCAATTTTAAAAAAGCCACATTTAGACCCATCTATTTTAGCAAATTACAGACCCATTTCCATTTTACCTTTCCTTAGTAAAATGATAGAAAAAATAGTTAATTTACAACTTACGGAATTCTTAGAAAATAATAATACTCTACTTCCGACCCAACATGGCTTCAAAAAAGGACATAGCACTGAAACACTTTTAGCTACTCTGGTGGATAATATTCTTCATGGTTTCGATAAGGGAATCTCCTTTATCTTGATTCTTTTAGACATCTCTGCAGCTTTTGACTCAGTCAACCATAAGTTACTTCTCCATAGTTTAGTTGAGATTGGTATAAATGGTAATGTTCTGAAATGGTTTCAGTCTTTTCTATCTAATCGCTCCTTCAAAGTATCATACAACAACAATACTTCGGATCTCTCTCCTCTCCCACTAGGCGTCCCTCAAGGTTCATCCCTTTCTCCCTCCCTTTTCAACATTTACATGCTTCCATTATGTCACTATCTAAATAAATTAGGACTCTCATATTTCCTTTATGCGGATGATGTCCAAATTTTGTTACCCATCAAAGACAACATCCACAGTACATTGTCACAATGGGAACTATATCTCTATGATATCAATAATATCTTATCTCAAATGGCACTTTCACTCAATCATAACAAAACAGAGTTCCTTCTTCTCTCCAAAAAGTTAACGCCTCCACCTATAGATCCATCAGTACTCTCAAATTATAGATTATCCACGTCAGTTAAAGACCTTGGAATTACCTTAGATAAAGAACTTAATTTCAAAGCCCACATCAAAAATCTAATTAAAGAAGGTTTCTATAAACTTAAAGTTCTAAAAAAATTGAAACCGTTACTACATCCTCCTGACTTTAGAACAGTACTACAAGCCTTAATTTTTGCAAAATTAGACTACTGCAACTCCATCTTAACAGGATTGCCTGCTTCCACAATTAAGCCACTTCAACTGCTTCAAAATGCTGCCGCTAGATCCCTATCAAATTGCAGAAAATTTGAACACATCTCTCCAATTTTGCACCAATTACATTGGCTTCCCATCGCTTTTAGATCATAATATAAGATACTTATGCTTATTCATAAAGCATTGTATGATGATGACTCATCTTGGTTACAAAAACCACTTTATCACTGTATTTCTACTAGAAATCTTCGTTCTACAGACACTGGTTTACTCTCTATTCCCTACAGCAAAAAAATGCTCAAAACCGCTACTATAAATCGAGTTCCCTCTATAATTGGTCCTACTCTATGGAACTCATTTCCACCACCACTAAGGACTGAACCCTCCACATCCACCTTTAGAAAAAACCTTAAAACATGGCTTTTTATCAAAGCTTTCCCCCAATAAACTTGATAGATTTCTTCCCCTTATACACGGTTTTGTTCCTTTTGTTATCGATGAGATACTGAATTTTGGTTTCATAATGTTAGCTTATTATCTTATATAGTTCTATGTTTAATTTATTGATAATTATTAGGGGTTGGTTTTTTTTCCCCCTTATTCCACAAGCTGTTTTTCAACTGTTATACTGTATCAGGTCTTCAATAATATTTGTTGACAATTTGTTTCAATGTAAACCGGTGTGATATTTTGAATTGAATGTCGGTATAAAAAAACAAACAAATAAATAAATAAATAAATAGTGAGGGCAAAGGGCCGTCGACGCCATTTTGACTACTGGCAGCCGACAGCCCAAGTCCAGGAGATCGCTCCCGGACCCCCGCTGGACCACCAGGGACTTTTGGCAGGTCTTGGGGGGGGGGGGGGGGTCAGGAGGGTGGGGGTTGTAGTAAATTAATTTTGGAGGTCTTGGGGGGCGTCAGGAGGGTGGGGGGTTTTGTTAGATTTTTACTTATTAAAGATTTGTCTGCGAGCCCTGGACCCCCGCTGGATCACCAGGGACTTTTGGCAGGTCTTGGGGGTGGGGGGGTTAGGAGGATAGGGGGTTGTAGTAAATTAATTTGGTAGGTCTTGGGGGAGTCAGGAGGGTGGGGGGTTGTAGTTAGTATGGCTCTCACGGAATTACATTTTAAAATATGTGGCGTTCATGGCTCTCTCAGCCAAAAAGGTTCCCGACCCCTGTTCTACGAGCTTACGGGCCGATACAGTAAGGACGCGTAAGACAGAGTGCGGCAGTGCTGGGCGCCCACTCGCTTGCCGCGCGCACATTTTGGTTCACAAGCCGCTCGATTCAGTATTCAAATTAGACGCAAATCCAAGCAGCGTCCAAAGCGCGTCAATGAAGCGGTAGGTGTGCGCAATCCATTTTACTGTATAGGAGCGGTATACAGCACCTATACAGTATCCAGGGTGCGCTGGTACCTGTCATTTCAAAATGTCATTTCAAAAGTCATTCCACCAGGTAAGTGGATGGTTCTTTTCTACAGACCCCTCTGCCTTCAGCACCCGGCTAGATGTCCAAGCCGCGACCTAGGACGTCCGGCCGGGTGCTCAAGGCACCGGGAAGGTCCATGAACGGAAGCCGCGACCTCGGACGTCCAAGGTCCATGAACGGACGCTGCGACCTTGGACGTCCAAGGTCGCGGCTTCCGTTCAAGGACCTTCCCGCTGCCTTGAGTGCCCAGCCAGGCGTCCAAGCCACAACCTCGGACATCCGGCCGGGCGCTCAAGGCAGCGGGAAGGTCCATGAACGAAAGCCGCGACCTCGGACATCCGAGGTCGCGGCGTCCGTTCATGGACCTTGGACGTCCGAGGTCGTGGCTTTCGTTCATGGACCTTCCCGCTGCCTTGAGCGCCCGGCCGGATGCCCTAGGTCGCGGCTTGGACGTCCGGCCGGGCGCTGAAGGCAGCGGGGTCTGTAGAAAAGAACCATCCACTTACCTGCCGAGCGTTTCTCATTTGAGCATTTCTCATTCTGCTTCTCAACCGAATGAAAAATAGCGCCAGAACAATAATATGCATGTTGTCCATTACGCTGTCCGGTACGAAGTTGAATGAACACCACACTAACACCAGGATCAGGGTAGGCGGTAAATATGCAGGTTAAAGACGCAGCAAATAAGCTGGTTAAAAAGGCGATAATCTGGGCGCACGTAACTGTATCGGAGGGAATAGCTAAATCGATCATTAACATATTATATACATGCGGCGGGCGGAAACGGATACGCGTCCATTTCGGCAAGTGGTAAGGACTCGTAAAACTGGATACTGAATCGCGGGTTCGCCTTACGCATCCAAATTGTGCGTTTAAAGCGGGTTAAAAACAGGGTAACCGCAGCCGCGCTTTACTGTATCGGCCCGTTAGAGAGAGGAGAGTGTTTGGTGCTGCCAAATCAGGTCACCCACATGCCATGGGCTAATTGAGCCCTGCTCATCGACAGAGAAAATTACTCACACAAATTTATACTTGCTAATATGTAAATTTATAAGCATACTTTTAAAATTAAAAAGTATGCACACAAGTCCAATTCCAGCACAGACTCCAACCCCCAGAAAACCTGTCCAATATGTGGGAAAAATGTGTGTGTACAAGGTATATGCACATATTTTTCCCCACATATTGGGAAGGCAATATTACAAGATGTTATTTAAAACTACCTTCTAATGGACTATTTAGCAGAGGAGGCCCCTTAGGAACAAGTATCTGCACTTACCTCGATTCTGAAGGGTAACAGCAGCCTGCAGAAGGGGTTTATTTATCTTTCCCTCCTGATACATATCCTGGAAGGCCTGGCCAACAGAGAACTGTGCTGGAAGGGAGATCCCAGAGGAAGCAGCAGAGATCTTGCATGCAGCTTCAAGCTCGGAAACAAGCTGGAAAAACCACACCAAAAATATAAATAGTTAATTATACTACAGCATAATAATTTTAACATTAACATTTATTAAGTACAAATAATGTAAACAGCGACCAATGGTTAGTTGTATAAATTTAAAAAAAATCAAAATTATACATTTTATGTGAAGACAAGTCCCTGATTCTATTTTCCTGCCTATGTATCTTAGGCATGCCTGTCAGAGAAGAGTCTGATATCAAATGTGATTTCATCAGAGTTCACAAATTCTCAGTTGGGTCTTCCCTTAACTCGAACACAGAAATTATGACAAACATTACAGGACTCAGAATAATGTTTTTAATGTTGGACTATAGAATAGTTACAAAACGCAAAGAGCAAATATTGCGAACCTGTCAAAAGCTTAGCAGTATAAACACAAAAGGTATCGCCAAATAACCATATATAATTGGGCAAACGGTGACAATTATATATGGTTATTTGGCGATACCTTTTGTGTTTATACTACGGACTACAGAATAGCCCAGGAGTAGGTACCTCTGGTCCTGGATTGCCACAAAACAGGTCTGATTTTCAGGATAGCTATAATGAATATACATGAGACATATTTGCATACAATAGAAGCAGTGCATGCAGGCTCACCGCATACATATTAGGAAAATCCTGAAAACCAGACCCGTTTGTGGCACTCTAGGACTGGAGCTGCCTATCCCTGAAATAGCCCATGGCATAGTAAAGGGATTCAGCATGCCTAGAAGTAACTCTGAAATTTGTTGCCCACTATTATGATACTTACATAGAACACCACATTCTGCATTTTAGAAATGGATTGCTCTGTAATTTCTCAGTTCATAAACTATATTAAAAGGGTAAATTTTCAAAAGGCATTTCCATGGCTAAAATGGTGCTTACTTTACTCACAAAGATGGGCTGTTATAAAACTGTCTGATATGCGAGTAAACTTGTACAGGCATGAGCAGACTGAGCAGAGGTGTTCCTGGGGGCAGGGTTAGGAGGGATTACACTCACTAGCATACTTCTGCATTTCAAGAAAACTTTCTGTGCACATAACAGCAGGTGTACGTGCAGGTAATCTTGGTGGAATAATTTTCAAACTGAATTTCCGTGTATATGTTTGCTTTGAAAACTGGTGTAACCTGCATGCTTTTAGCTATCTCTAAGCAATGCAAGCTGTTACAAAATTATTTCCAAAAGGTTACTACAATGTGTACTTGTCACAAAATCAAGTTATTTCACCTAAAAGCAATCTTGTTTACCTCAGACATTGTTATTTGTCCTCTCTCGGCTCTAGCAAAAGGGCCGTTTGGACCTTCTTTACCAATCACATCTTGTAAAAAGCCCCTGGAAAAATATATACATATATGGGAGAAAATAAATACATGGCAGAAAATATACAATATGTTCATCTTTACTGTTACTATCTCTCTCCTGAAGAGAACGTTATTGCAAACACAATTAAGATTCATATGGAAAACATACTAAATTTAAAAAAAAATGCTTCTTATATTATGTATATTTTTATTTCCCCATTCAAATATATAAAACGATATGAAAGAATTATGTGATATTATGCTTTATCATTTATTACTACTACTTACTTCAGTATTGCACATTTACTTTTGTATTCATGCTGCATGGATTTAAGGCATTACTTTTACATGTCCTAAAGATGTTCTGCTGCAATTCACCTGCCTCTTCTGGAGCAGCCAAAATTCATGTCCCACGCAACGGATCTGGCCTATATTGGCTAAATGACATCTCACCCAGTATCAATATTTGATCTGTGACACTTGCTACCAGCACAGCTCCCAAGGGTGCACTGAAACTGCAGAAGTTACTAAAGCAAACAAAATGTAATGAAATGTTCAAGAAAACCTTTTCTTGTATAGGAACATTTATTTGGAATTTAATTCTTCAGGAGCTTAAATCTACAGCAAACCTGAACATTTCCAGGAAACTGTCAAAAGTGGCCCACTTAAGTAAACAGCAGACAGTTCAAGATTTCAAAATACTTCTGTGCAGGGCTCCATCTGATGAGGTCACCCATCTGTGAGGACCATCACCCTGCTTGTCCTAGGAGAATAACCAATAGGACATTGTGATACCAGGGTACAAATTATATGACAATGATAGGATGGATCAAATTAATGGGGGGTTGGCACTATATGTTAAAGAGGGCATTGAGTCAAACAGAATAAAAGTTCTACAGGAAACAAAATGCACTGTAGAATCTTTATGGATAAAAATTCCATGTGAGAAGGTGAACAGAATAGCAGTGGGGGTGTATTACTGTCTACCTGGCTAAAATAGACATGATGAAATATTAACAGCAATTAGGGAAGCTAACAAAAATAGCAACACAGTAATAATGGATGATTTCAATTACCCCAGTATTAAATGCGTAAATGTCACATTAGGATATTCCTATGAGGTAAAGTTTCTAGATGAAATGACTGCCTTCATGAAGCAGCTGGTAAAAGAACCGACAAGGGGGGTGGGGAGCTATTTTAGATCTAATCCTTAGTGGAACACATGATTTGGTGAAAGAGAATGGTGTTAGGGCCACTGTGCATTAATGATCATAACCAAATTTGACTTGATAACTGAAGGAAGGACACTAAGGAAATCCGACGTCCAGCCAGTCACGGCGTGTGCACATGCGCCTTCGCTGCCTTAAGCGTCCATATTGGACGTACAGACGTGCACGTATTCATCTTCGCCGGCGGGACTGCTGAAGCCGCTCTCTCTCGCCGCCCTTCTACTGCTGCTGCTGGGGGCTTGCATGGCCACGGCCAGGGCAGGTGAGTGGGGGCTGGGGGAACGTTTGGGACTGTGAAATTTCGTCTCTCTCTGCTGGGGCTTGGATTAGGTTGGTTTGGTTTGGGACTGGGCGGCTAAGTGCGAGAAGCATTTTTTTTCTGTGGATTGGGTTGGTTTGGGACTGGATGGCTAAATTTCGTCTCTCTCTGCTGGGGCTTGGATTGTGTTGGTTTGGTTTGGGACTGGGTGGCTAAGTGCGAGAAGCATTTTTTTTCTGTGGATTGGGTTGATTTGGGTTGCGCTCCCTGCCTCCGATCGCCGGCTACTGGGGCTTGCTGGCGCCGGGCGCTCAAGGCAGCGGGGTCTGTAGGAGAGCCATCCACTTCCTGGTACCTGTCATTTCAAACGTCATTTGAAATGACATTTGAAATGACAGGTACCAGCACACCCAGGATACTGTATAGGCGCTGTATAGCGCCTATACAGTAAAATGGATTGCGCTTCATGGACGCGCGTTGGAGGCGACTTGCATTTGCATGCCATTTAAATACAGTATCGAGCGGTAGGTGATCCGAACTGTGCGTGCGGCAAACGCAGGTGCGCCCGGCACAAACACACCTCTTTCTACCGCCCTTTACTGTATCGGCCCGATAGTGGGGAAAGGTTACAGTAAGGGATTTAAAGTTTGGTTTCCTCAGCTTTCTCTGGCTGGCTAACATTGCATTTGGTTAAAAGTTAATAAGCTATTGAGTTTGTAAACAATAAACTTAAAAGACTTTACAATAGACATAGGAGATATATTGCATTTTGTATTGAAAACACCTAGTTTGGTTCTTGTTGATTTAAGTTTTAACATTGATTTATGGGTCTGAAGGATGGGCAGCGGCTGCTTCTCAGCATGACATTTTAACCCCCATAACTTATTTCTCTGGTTCGTTTGGGTTTTCAAATTATGAATTAAGGTTTGTGATATAGCGTTCCCAGAATAAAAGGCTTTCACACCGTTTCCAATAGTAGACCACATTGCGTCTACTCTTTTTCCTCACATTGAGGAACTATGTTTGTTATACTCTCTATCCTCATCTTGAGGAACCACGTTTTGTTATCCTGTCTTTTCTCAACTACCTCTTGTTACCCCCTCTCCCAGTTTTGATCTCCCTGTTAAAATGTAATTTCTAAACTTAACCTGTTTACTGTAAACCGGCATGATGTCCACAACTAATGCCGGTATATAAAAATGTTTAAATAAATAAATAAATAAAATATATGCAGCAGCTATCTGTAAATTGCAAGCACATGTACCAAGGATTTTAATTGTTTTAACCCCTAATAGGCAGAGATTTTTGATTTACTGATGAGTCCTGTACAAAATCAAACCCAGGATCTGCTGCTGCTTAGAAGTAAACAGTTCTCACTACCATCAGAAATGTCTGCACAGGGAGCAGAACCTCTTTTACCTTTACAAACATTTGCAGCACAATAAATTTCTAAACAAGCTTGCCAATAAGCAACACAGGAAAGCAGGATTGCAAACAGTACCGCAGATGCAGGAATTTATAGGGAACAGGAAAGCTGCAGGCTGTACCTTTAGTAAAAAGGCAGGCTGAGTAAACCCTACTGGTACTCTCTGTTATGCTTTAAAAGTTTTAGATTTGATATTTGATATTATATGAGTAGTGCACAACCCATGTACCAGCATGTGGGTTCCAAACTTACAGACACCTTTTTCTTTGTGACCAGGTTAGAAATGTTTCTAAATATTTGTCATTATAGTGATTTGTATACGAAAGAAAAGAGTGAAAGAGTTGAAGATTTAATAAAACTCCCAGCTAGGTTGGCATTGGAGGAGTAAACTGTGTCGTGGTGGTGTGGTGTCTGTAGTTGGAGTTGGTCACACAGAGATGATTCAGAATTGACCATGACTTACAACATTTATAGTTTATAGTCCCATGCATTCTACCTCACCTGACAGTTATCTCAGAAGGTTAAGATACTTTAATTTATTAATGTTCTTTTTGTATTGTCTCACCCAATTTTGCCTAGGCCATATTGAAGTAGAGATGCGTTTCCTGCATTCATTAGGTCTTAAAGTATTAAAAGATAAACTTCAAATGTGTCAATTATAAGTAAGATATTACATTTTGTTCACAGTTTTACATAATGCAAGGACTCTGGTAATAACATTGGAATGCAAAACAAAGTATGAACTCCTTTTACAATCAAGGAATATTATCTTTCATCACTGTTCTGTTCTCACATCTGCTACCTTGTTATTAGAAATAATTGATTTAGAGATTCCAAACCATGATTGTGCAATATTAATGGAATATGAATTGCAGCCCCAGGAAGGCTTAAAAAAAAGATATCCCTCTTTCTAATGCTGACGCAGTTTATTTTGTAGATGGTTCCGCTCTCCATGATAATACAGGTTCGCTGCAGATTGGATAATGGATATGCTGTATGTATTCAGTCAGAAGTACTGGAAGCTGGACCTCTCACCAGAGGAAAGAGATTATGTCTCACTTTGGGGCATTATGGAAAATGAGAGAATTTTTAACAGCAAATGGAGAAATGATTAAGAATGGTCCTTTGTTAAAGTTTTGCTAGAAGCTATCTTGTTGCCTCTTGGGCTGGCAGTAGTTAAATGTGTAGGGCATAGCAAGGAAGATTCAACTGTAGCCAACTTGGCAAGATAAGACAGCCAAGCATGCAGCTCTGACTACCAATACTGTGGAAATTGCAGGATGCCCTTTGCTAAAACACATAGAAAAAACAAAGACTTTAATATTAAAAAAACTGATTTAGTGGCAGGCGCAAGATAAGGATTATTGGAAGTTGTGGGCAGAAGGAGGGGCCACTATCCAAAATCAGGAACAAGATCAAATATGATTCAGCCCAAATAACGAAGTAGTGGCCCCCCAGACATAGACTGCCCAATATTTTACTTTCTCTTCATCAGGCATCTCATGCAGCTCCTATAGCATTAGTAGTTATGTTCTTTCACCACTGGTGGGGACTGGTTTCAGCAGTTAGGGCTCTGGCTATTACCATATGTTCTCAGTGTATACAATGTAATTGGTACAAAGCCTCCAAGGGTTTGATCATCACTCCTGTACACCTAAAGCCCCCCCCCCGGGCCCTTTCTTGCAAATCCCGGTTGACTTTATTGAATTACCCCAATGCCAAACTTACAAGTATATACTAATAATGATTTGTAGCTTCTCAGGATGGGGTGAGGTTTTTCCAGTAGTAAAAGCTGATGCAATCTCTGTAGCCAAGATTTTACTAAGAGAATTTATTCCAAGATATGGAATTCCAGAGTCAATTGATAGCGATCAAGGGACACACTTTGTAAATGACATAGTTGTGTCCTTAAGCAAGGCGTTAGGCATCTCTCTCAGGTTCCACACCCCTTATAGACCTCAAGCCTCTGCCCATATAGAAAACTTCAAAGGCAGGCTAAAAACTAAGCTGGGCATTACCATGGCTGCAGCACACTTAATGTGGCTACGAGCTCTCCCGTTAGCCCTAATGGCCCTGCGGGCATCACCGCATTCCAAGATAGGGCTTACCCCATTTGAGATAGTCACTGGACGACCAATGGCTATTGGTCTAATGCCAAAACCCTCCACTGCTCTCAAATTTTCACAAGTGGTATATCTTAACCATTATTTGTTTATGTTGCAGAAAGTCTTGATTTCACACTGGCAGAAAGTACGAGCATCTTTTCCTCCAGTGGACCCTGTGCCTACTGAGGGCGTGAAACCAGGTGACTTTTTTTTTTTTTTTTAAAGATTTTCCGTCGAAAGAACTCCTTGGCCCCCAGGTGGAGGGGACCCTATCAGGTACTTTTAACCTCACATTCTGCAGTAAAATTGGAAGGACACCCTACTTGGGTACATCTTTCTCACTGTAAAAAGGCTTACAGTACTACAACAGCAGGAAGCTCCAGGACATAGAACTCTCTCACGAGGCTACTGGAATAGACATGACCCTGCTTTTGCTTCTCTGGGCAAACTGCACCGATACGATGACCGTCACCTACAAAAGGTTTACTATTGTGTGGGGAAATATCGTCTGTCTGTCTGCACGATGGAACTTTGTGCATGTTTTGACCATGAACTAAACATGACTGTTCACCTGTATAAGGTTTACAACTAGGTGGTGGCTCTCTCCAGGGCACATCCTTCATACTGCGGGGACTATAAGCATAAATGCCCCAGGTATCCTCCATGCTTTAACAACTACCTCGTTGTGACCGCAGAAAGAGCGGCCAGTCGGTCCAAGCGATTCGCCATCTGTGCCCTATGGAAGCTGAGAAAAGGATTCGGGGAACCTGCCCTACTGCCTATGGATGCAACCTCAGGTGTACTGGGAATTATACTCATGAGTACACCCCTTCGCCCATGTTTCTGCTTGCCAAGGCTTATATTGAGGAGCCAGGCTGCTCTGTGCTGGGCCTTCCTGTTGTAACCGGAGGGAACATATCAAAAATCTACTTCACCACCTCCGAGATAAAAGTGAGTGACAGAAGACTATCAGTTTATAATACCTCAGGACTATGGTTCTTTGCACCGTGGGGAGCAGTTAAGACTATTTCCTTCAATACTACTGCTCAGTTTTCTTTTGGATACATTATACCATTATCTTCTTTCAACAGAACTGATTTGCCCCTAAGAGGAGGCGCAGGTCACCTATTTGATTTCCAGATGGACTGTGATCCTTTCATAGTATTTTGAGGACTGTTTTTCCTGGTTTAAGAGTTTTTGAACTTGAAAGTGCTTTAAAAAAATCTTTCTGCCACTGTGAAAGCCACAATGAACAAGACAACAAAGATTATGGGACTAATGCAATTAGAGATCCGGTCTCTTAAAGAAGTAGTTTTAGATAATCATATGGCGCTAAACATGCTGCTTGCTGACAAAGGAGGGGTTTGCCAATTTATTAATTCTTCTTGTTGTTCCTATATTAATAATGATGGTAGTATTAGAAACCACATGCAAGCTATAGATAGTATAGTGAGAATGGTGTGTCAGTAGACAAAGGGGCGCGCCCCTGCGAGAGAATTTTTCTTAGAAAGTCTCTTTGCCGGAGAGGCTGGTACCGATGGGGAAAAAGAGGAAGGTAAAATCCGTGGCTTCCACTCCTGTTGGAAAAGAGGTAAAAGGACCGATGGACCATCATGTTCTCAGAAGGGTGAGAGGTTATCCCTGACATTTCTTTCTCGTCGGGAGCCTCTAGTAGTCCCGCCCACTACCAGGATCCCAATTTAACCTTTGGAGGTAACGGGGCTAGCAATGAAGCTACTCCCGGTTTGATGGAATTAATATCTCCAACAGACAGAGGAGTTACACCACCAGGTCAGGATAAGACTTGCCTATCACTTGTTGAAAATAATGTGAGGACTGGTATTTCCTTAGATTCAGAGCCAGAGTTGGCTAATCCTGACAATATAACACTGGTGGATGTATGGAAAGCTGTTACTAAAATAGAAAAGATGTTATCTTTATCCATGGCCCAAGCTACCAACTTTACCATGGAGACAAGGAACACTTTGTAAGATCACAGCAAGCACATTACACATCTAGAATCATTGGGTGCAACCTCTACTTCACAGATAATGTCCTTACACACATCTGGGACTACTTTTATAAAAGATTTGCTAATGATATATAAGGAATGAGAGGGGTTAGAAAATACTATGAGGTGTAAAAATTTAAGATTCTTGAATTTTCCAACTACCAGATTAATTTCTGCTCAAGAGTTGTTTAGAAAATACGTAAAAGACGTTTTGTGTATCTCAAAGGATATGCTTATATCCAAAATGTATTATGTACCTAATATGAAAAGAGGGGTAACGTTGATACCCGGTAGGATGGGTGTCCTAGCTGAAGGAAAGCATTGCTTACCCGTGAATCGCTCGCTCTTGGGGATGTCACCCGAGAATTCCATGAGTAATGGCAGCTGTGGGTGGGATGTTGAATTCATCTGTCTACGCTAAGGAAAACAAAATTATCAGGTAAGTAATTTCTCCATTTCCTAGCGTGTAGCAAATGGACTCAGGACCAATGGGACGTATAAAAGCTACTCCCGAACCGGGTGGGAGGCTGCCCGTGACCCACTTAGTACTGCCCTTGCAAATGCTGTGTCCTCCCAAGCCTGAACATCCAGGCAGTAAAACCTGGAGAAGCTGTGGATGGAGGACCATGTCGCCACCCTGCAGATCTCGGTGGGTGACAGCATCTTGGTTTCCACCCAGGATACTGCCTGGGCTCTAGAAAAATGGGCCTAGACTTGTAAAGGCGGTGGCTTACCTGCTTCTACGTAGGCCGCCTTGATGACTTCTTTGATCCAGCGGGCTATGATTGCTCACGAGGCCGCTTCCCCTTGTTTCTTCCCGCTGTGAAGGATGAATAGATCCTATCCAGGTGTCGGACTAGGAGTCTGCCGACGTTGAGATGGCATAGACTTCAAGCCTCTTCCGAATTCTTATGCTCATCTGGCGATGGTAGCGAGATAGTTTGGTTGAGATGGAAGTGAGACACCACTTTGGGGAGAAACGACGGAACTGTGCGTAACTGGATGGTTCCCGGGGTGAGTCTGAGGAACGGCTCTCGGCAGGACAGTGCTTGTAGCTCGGATATACGACGGGCCGAACAGACTGCCAACAGGAAGGCTGGCTTCAATGTTAATAGTCGAAGAGACAGGCCACAGAGAGATCTGAAGTAGGTTCCTGTTAGGAAATCTAGGACCAGGTTGAGGTTCCAAAGAGGCACCGGCCACTTTAGGGGTGGTCGGATCTGCTTGGCTCCTTTCAGAAAGCGGGAGACATCCGGGTGAGAGACTATGCTGCCGCTCTCTGTCTTGGTTCAATAGCATGACAATGTGGCCACCTGTACCTTGATGGAGTTGACAGACAATCCCTTCTGTAGGCCTTTCTGCAGGAATTCCAAAACCGCAGGAATGTTGACTGAGCGTGGTATGATGTCGCGGTCCTCACACCAGGCTTCGAATACTCTCCAAATCCTTATGTATTTTAGGGATATGGAGAACTTGCATGCTCTGAGTAGGGTGTCAATTACTGCCCCCGAATATCCGCTCTTCCTCAGATGATTCCTCTCAATGGCCAGACCGAAAGAGAGAATCAAGCTGGATCCTCATGGAGGATCGGTCCCTGTAGGAGCAGGTCTCTGCGTGGAGGTAGCGGAAGGGGGCTCCCTGTCAGTAGTCTTCACATGTCTGCGTACCACGGTCTTCTTGGCCAGTCCGGGGCCACTAGAAGTACTG
This sequence comes from Rhinatrema bivittatum, assembly GCF_901001135.1. Classification (NCBI taxonomy): domain Eukaryota; kingdom Metazoa; phylum Chordata; class Amphibia; order Gymnophiona; family Rhinatrematidae; genus Rhinatrema; species Rhinatrema bivittatum. Next base: position 516,873,347 of record NC_042617.1, on the reverse strand, counting down.
GTCCCCTGTGGTGTTCTCTCTTGTGGATGATTGCGCCCAATAGGGGCCACGGCGGGAAGGCGTATAACAGTCTCCTGTGGCCAGGTCTGTACCAGGGTATCGATTCCCTGGGACTGGGGTTCCCGCCTGCGGCTGAAGAAACTGGGCACTTGGGCGTTGGACCGGTTTGCCAGGAGGTCTATGGTTGGTGTTGCCCAACGGTTTACTATCAATTGGAATAATGTGGTCAACAGCCTCCATTCTCCTGGGTCTAGTCTTTCTCAGCTGAGGTAATCTGCAGCAATGTTGTCTTTCCTGGCAATGTGGACGGCCGAGATCTCTTGAAGATTCGCTTCCGCCCATAACATTAGGAGGTCTATTTCCAGAGACACTTGTTGGCTTCTGGTTACTCTCTGATGGCTGACGTAGGCCACTGTTGTGGCATTGTCCGACATTACTCTGACCGCTTTCTCTCAGAGTCTGTGACCGAACCGTAGGCAGGCTAGTCTGACTGCCCGGGCTTCTAGGCAATTGATGTTCCATCCCGACTCTTCTTTGTTCCATTGCCCTTGGGTGGTTAGCTCCTGGCAGTGTGCTCCCCATCCTCATAGGCTGGCATCCATGGTAAGCAGGATCCAGATTGGTGAGGATAGTCTCGTTCCCTGGCTCAGATGGCCTTCTTGTAGCCACCATCGTAGTTGGGCCCGAACTCTGTCCGGGAGCTGAAGCCGTACAGTGTAGTTCCAGGACAGTGTATTACATCGTGATAGAAGTGAGCTTGTGCCCCTGGAACTACTTCCAGTGTGGATGCCATGAGGCCGAGGGCCTGTAGGTAATCCCATGCTGTGGGGCGAAGTTCACTCAACAGGGTTCGTAACTGGGTCTTCAGCTTTGATCTCCTTGTCAGTGTCAGGATGACCTTGTCTTGTTTAGTGTTGAACCAGACTCCCAAGAATTCTATAGATTGGGAGGGCTGCAGGCAGCTCTTGTTTGTGTTGACCACCCACCTGAGGCTCTCCAGTAGAGTTTTGACTCTGTTGGTTGCCTGGTGCCTTTCCTCTGGGGATTTTGCCCTGATCAGCCAATCATCTAAATAAGGGTGCACACGGATTCCTTCCTTCCTCAGTGTTGCTGCCACCACCACTATGATCTTGGTGAACGTCCAGGGTGCAGTGGCTAACCCGAAAGGTAGTGCCCGGAACTGGTAGTGACGGTCCAGGATCAAGAAGCGTAGAAAACGCTGATGCTCTTGATGGATCGGAATGTGTAGGTAGGCTTCCGACAGATCCAGGGATATAAGGAATTCTACCGGTTGTATCGCCCTTATTACAGAGTATAGGGTTTCCATGCGGAAGTGAGGAATCTTCAGGTGACGGTTGACCACCTTGAGGTCCAGGATGGGCCTGAACGTTCCTCCTTTCTTGGGATGATAAAATACATGGAATAATGTCCAGTATTTATTTGTTGTGGAAGCACCAGAGTTATAGCCTCTAAGGCTAGCAATCTGGTCAGTGTAGCTTCCACTGCCATCCTCCTGGAAGGATCGTGGCAGGGGGATTCCACAAACCTGTCCAGAGGGAGGTGGTGGAAATCCAGGTAATATCACTCTCGAATGATGGATAGGACCCACTTGTCCGAAGTTATCTCGACCCATCTTTTGTAGATAGGGCAAGTCTGCCCCCTATGACTTCTTCCTTTGGACGGGTCTGCAGATTTTCATTGTAGGGTGTGGCTGGGGCCTGGGCCCGAGCTGGCTTCCCCTTTTCTTGTGCTTGTTCCGAAAGGACTGGCTGCGGCCTGCGGGGCGGACCGCTTGATATGTGCTTCTATATGGGTTGAAGCAGCTCTCTGCTTCAACGGCAGGGGAGAAGAAAAACAACAAATAAGGGCTGAATAACATAGTCTGGGTAAAACAAATAAGCATGGGTGTAGCTTGCTTATTGCGGCGGTTACTTCCCCTACTAACCCTAACTAATCAAGCTTGATATTTCACTTGGATGCAGCTCCATCACTGCTCTCTACATTAATGGTGGGGGTGGAAGGGAATCAGAACCAAAGAGCTAAGAGAAACAAATGTGTGAAGCTTGCGGGGCAGACTGGATGGGCCGTTTGGTCTTCTTCTGCCATCATTTCTATGTTTCTATGATTCTATGAAGCGCTGTGATCCTCTGCCCCTGGAGGTTTAGGGGAAAGATCGCTGGTTTCTCTTTTTCCTGTCCTCCGGTAGCCGCGGCAGTGGGGACTCGCCCCATTTGTTGGCTAGTTTCTCTAGTTCGCTTCCAAACAGGAGTGTTCCCTTGAAAAGCATCTTTGTGAGTCTCGTTTTGGAGGATGCATCGGCTGACCAATTTCGGAGCCAGAGTTGTCTTCTGGCTACCACGGCGGATGACACGCCTCTAGCTGCGGTGCGCACCAGATCAGAAGCAACATCCGCGAGGAATGATACTGCTAGTTCCAGGGCCTCCCCAGGAGTGTTGTTCCTGGTCTGTGATAAGCAGGCGTGTGTCTCCATGGCACAGCAGGCCGCGATCTGTAAAGACATAGCAAAGATGTCAAAGGACTGTTTGAGGATTGATTCCAGACATCTGTCTTGAGCATCCTTGAGTGCTGTTCCTCCCTCCACCGGGTTAGTAGTGCGCTTCGAGACCACGCAGACCATGGCATCCACTTTTGGACATGCCAGGAGATCTTTGGCAGCTGGGTCCAGAGGGTTCATGGCTGCCAGAGCCCACCCCCCTTTGAACGTAGTTTCCAGGGCATCCCATTCCAGGTCAACTAGTTGCTGGTCGGATTGTAATAGTTGGAAATGTCAGGAGGTCTGACAGAGTCCCTCTAGTAGGGGGTTCGTCTTAGGTTCCTCCGAGGCACTTGTGCCCAGGATAGGAAGCTCTTTTAAGCTGTGTGTGACCAGGTCTGGAAGCTCGTCCTTGATGAAGAAGCATCTCATGGTTCGGTGAGGCTCTGTCCCCAGGAGTTCCCCTTCCTCCAGGGGTTCTGAATCCTCATCCGAGTTGTCCGTGTCCCTGAGGGTAGGGCTTCTGGGCAGTGGGATCACTTCCCTGGGCATAGAGGGTCCCGGGATGTTGAGGTTCTCTGGTGGAGCCTGTGGCTGTATTATAGGAGGCCCCGGTTGCATGTGGACGAAGGTATGCAAACCTTTGAAGAATTCCATCCAAGAGATAGATGCTGGGTCTAGACTAAGGGGCGCCATGTCCCTGGGGAGCCCCGTTTGAGGGGGGGTCCGGCGTACAGCTTGATAGGGTGGAACCCTGTACCAGCTGGGGAAGGTCATGAGTTGGATCCCCTAGAGCCTCTTCGCACTGTATACACAGGGCCGTGACCTCCTCATGCTGTGCAGCTCTAATGCGGCAGGCTGGGCAAAGGCCTTGAGCCTTAAGTTTCTTTTCCGGTGGTGCCACGGCTTGTGCGCGTAAAATACAGTTGTGCGCTACAGTGCGTCGAAGTTGTGCGCGTAGGTTTGGTGCATGCTCAGGGAGATGTGCGCGCTGTTGTGCACACAGATTGAAGTTATGCACCCGGCACAGTAAGTGTGTGGCTATGCGCGTCGCTTGTGCGCATGGTACTTGGGCGCGCAACATTGTGCGCACAAGGTAATCGTGTGCACGGCTCGCCTCTGTGCGCACGGACTGCAACGGCGGATAGGGTGGCCAACAGATCAAAATGGTGACGGCGACCACGCGGACAATATGGCGACCACCTCGGAGGGTCTCCACATGGGGGGACCCTCGGATCTGACCGGGGTCTAGTCCTGCTAGGGCAAATCAACCCAGTGGCACTGGTGCCAGCTGGCGACCTGTGCGACTCCTCGAGCTTCAGAGACCAGAGACTTTTAAATAGATTTCTACCTTACCTTGTCTCGGCGCTTCCCGGTCTCGTTCCAGGCAGTCTCCGGCTGCAGGAGGAGAGGGAAAATACCTTTACCACTGCGCTCAAAGTTGGACCCACTGCCTCTCAGCCTCACCCAATGTCGGGGGCTAGGTCCCCACCGAGGGTTGGCCATCGGACCGAGGCTTACCTCCGAGGGATCGCGGAAATCACCTCAGGAATTTTCAACTGGGGGAGGGACCCAATGGGTGTCACCACAGAAGAGCAGGGCTCATCTGAAGAGGTAAGATTTCTTCTTATTTTGGTTTTCTTTGGTAAAATTACTCTAACGCTGTGCGAGTGTGTATAGAGTCCCTAACTGCTATGGAGACGGAAAAAACTGAAGAGTTGCACTTCCTGCAGGGGTATATGTACTAGGGCTGACGTCAGATTGAAATATGATCCATCTCCAACTGCTATCAGGAATACACTATACCCATTGGTCCTGAGTCCATCTGCTACATGCTAGGAAAGCATAGTTTAATGGGACAAAGCCAACATGGATTTAGCCAAGGGAAGTTTTGCCTTACAAATTTGCAACATTTTTTTGAAGGCGTAAACAAACATGTTGATAAAGATGAGCCAGTTGATATAGTGTATCTGGATTTCCAGGCATTTGACAAAGTCCCTCATGAGAGATTTCTTAGGAAATTAGAAAGACATGGGATAGGTGGCAGTATCCAAATGGTTAAAAGATAGAAAAGAGTAGGTCTAAACTGTAAATTTTCCCAATGGAAAAAGGTGAATAGTGGAGTGCCCCAGGGATCTGATCTGGGACCAATGCTTTTTAACATATTTATAAATGACCTGGAAATGGGAACAAGTGATGTGATTAAATTTGCTGATGACACAAAATTATTCAAAGTTGTCAAATCACAAGAGGATTGTGAGAAATTGCAAGAGGACATTGCAAAACTGGGAGAGTGGGTATGCAAATGGAATTTAATGTAGGTAAGTGCAAAGTGATGCACTTAGGGAAGAATAATCTAAATCAGCGCCTCTCAACCGGTGTGTCGCGTGCTCCCGGTCTCTCCCGCTGCTCTTCCTTCCCTGCTGCCATTGCCACTGGGCTATTAGCACGTTCAAGTCCAGTGGGAACGGCAGCGGTGCAAGAAGAAGCTGTGGCATCTGCGGCTGGCCTTTTCTTCTTCCCACGCCTGCCTGCCCCCCCACCCCCCCCCGTGACCCGGAACAGGATGTGATACACAGTGCGGTGAGTGGGAAGGAGAAAGAGCCGTGCCGCGTGGACAAGTAGCAGCGGTGGCGGCAGCAGCAGCGGCCCCCGTGTAATCGAAGCAGCTGGTAATTGGGAAAGGAGACAGCAGCATGAGCATCCCGCGGCCAATGGGATTCTTCTTTCTTGGCCTGCGGGGGCTGGAGGAGGAGGCTGCTGCAGCTATCATTTGTGTTCGGGGGGGGGGGGGGAGGAGAAGAGGAAGTGAGTGAGAGAAAGGGAGAGAAGCAGCCAGCCTGCCTGTTTGTAAGTGAGAGAATGTGTGTGTGATTGAGAGCCTGTGTGTAAGTGAGAGAATGTATTTGATTAAGAGCATGTGTGTGATTGAGAAAAACTGGTCAGAGAGCTGGGGTGTGTGTGTGTGTGTGTGTGTGTGTGTGTGTGTGTGTGTGAGTGAGAGAGAGAGAGAGAGAGAATGGAAGTGAGAAATCTGGGTATGTGAGAAAGCATGGGAGTAAGAAGCCTGGTGTTGTGGGGGTGTGTGTGAAAGAAAGCATGGGAATGAGAAGCCTGATTATGTGAGAGAGAGCATGGGAGTGGGAAGCCTGTGTGTGTGTGCATGCATGAGAGAGAGACTGGTTGGTAAGGTGACGGTGTATGTGAGAGAAAGAGACTGGTGTGTGTGAATGTGATAAAAAGAATGTGATTCAGGGAATGAGAAGCCTGTGCATGTGGAAAGCGAGCATGGAAATGAGAGAGAGACTGGTGTGTGTGTGTGTGTGTGTGTGTGTGTGTGTGTAAGTAACAGAGAGAAAGTGATTATGGGAGTGAGAAGCCTGTATATCTGAAAGAGAACATGGGAGTGGGAAGCGCGTGTGTGAGAGAGAAAGAGAGATTATGGGAATGAAGCCTGTGCATGTGAAGACTGAGCATGGGAGTGAGAAGCCTGTATATCTGAAAGAGACATGGGAGTGGGAAGCCTGTGTGTGTATGCATGAGAGAGATCAGGTGACTGGTGTGTGTGTGTGTGTGACAGAGAAAGTGATTATGAGAGTGAGAAGCCCATATATGTAAGCAGAACACGGGAGTGGGAAGCCTGTTTGTGTGTATGGCATGAGAGAAACTGTTCAGGAAGGTGACTGGTGTGTGTGTCAAAGACTGTTTGGGAGATGATTGGTATGTGAGAGACAGAAACTGGTCATGAGGGCATGACTGGTATGGTGTGTGTGTGTGAGAGACATGGGCCCTAAGGAAGAAGACCATGACTATAGAGCTTAGCCACTACTGCTGCTTCTGGTGTGTGCTACGGCCTGCATGGAAGAGGAGTAAGAGAGCTGCTGGAGGGGGTAAGTAAAGGTGGCCTTTTAAGTTTATTTTTCTTGATTGACTGCCATTTAAATTATTTAATATTATGTGATGTCTGCTTTTTTGAAATATTTTATTGGTGTTTGGAGAATTTGTAATAGTTTTTATGAGTTTTTAATTGTTGGATGTTATTCTGTTCATAGCTGTTTTGTAACATTTATTCTGCTTATTAGTATAGTTTTACAATTATTTCTGTGTGGGGATCTATAGCTGCTTGCTAGTTCTGTTTTCCTAATAAGAGGTGTATTGGTTTTTAGAGCCTGATTTAATATTTGTAGTGTTGCCTTTTCATAGATAGGGTTGCTCCTGTTTGAGTGTATTCCATAATACAGGTGTAACTGTGTGTGGATTAGTTTATGTGCATTACTACAGATCCTGGGTGTATGTTAGGTCGGTTCTGTGTCTGTTACCGAGATGAGATATTTTACTAGCATGTAAGCATTTGTATCAGTCTTATTTGTTGTGTTTTCTCAAGAGGACATGCATTGGTGGTAAACTGCTGTCTTTTCATAAGTAGGGCTATTGAGCCTGGAAGTAGAAGGAGTTTGAGTTGCTGTTACTGAGATGACACCAGAACCAGAATATCTTTTTTGTAGGGTGAGTTGTATGGGGAATGTCATAATTCTGCTTTACATCCATTATTGTGGGTCAGGGGGGTTCCCATGGATGCAAACTGTACTTTTACATCTAGCCCCGTAACGATCATGGGTTCAGTGTGTCATGTATGTGAGAACCATCTGTCAGGTGTGTCCCAACGGAAAAAAGATTGAGAACCACTGATCTAAATTATAGCTACAAAATGCAAGCTTCCACATTAGGAGTCACCAATCAGGAAAAGGAACTAGGTGTCATTGTTGAAAATACATTGAATCTTCTGCTCAGTGTGTAGCAGCAGCCAAGAAGGCAAACAATGTTAGGGTTTATTAGAAAATGGATGGAGAATAAACCAGAGAATATCATGATGCCTCTATCACTGCATGGTGTGACTTCATCTTGAGTATTGTGTTCAGTTCTGGTCACCACATCTCAAGAAAGATATTGCAGAATTAGAAAAGGTATAGAGAAGGGCAACCAAGATGATAAAGGGGATAAAAGGCTAAAGAGGTTTGGACTCTTCAGCTTGGAGAAGAGACAGCTGAGGGGAGATATGAGAGAGGCCTATAAAATCATGAATGGAATGAGTAAATCAATCGTTAATCAGTTGTTTACTCTTTCGAAAAGTACAAAGACTAGGGGACACACAATGAAGTTACTGGCTAATACATTTAAAACTAATAAAGAGAATTTTTTTTTTCCTCAACACATAATTAAGCTCTGGAATTCATTGCCAGATGATGTAGTGAAAGATATTAGTATAGCTGTGTTTAAAAAAAGGTTTGGACAAGGTCCTAGAGAAAAAATCCATTAATGTAGAGATTACTTACCTGATAATCTCCTTTTCCTTTGTGTATGCAGATGGACTCAAAACAAGTGGGTATAGTGTGCTCGTGCTAGCAGTTGGAGACGGATCTGACGTCAGCACGGGTACATATACCCCCACAGGAAGTGTAGCAATTCAGTAATCTTCCTTGCAAAAGCTTTTATGGATATATGTATGACTGACCGATCGTGTAAATGAACAGGATTACCCTGACCAATTGATGGTAGCTGGAGACCGCCAGTGTTCTCAACCGGAAGGTGTCGACACATGGCAGGGTGGATGCCCTATCATAAGAAAACATGGCTTACCGTGAGTCGGTGAATCCCCATGTATACCGGCAGCTGGGTGTATGCTGAGTCCATCTGCATACACTAAGGAAAAGGAGATTATCAGGTAAGTAATCTCTACATTTCCTAGCGTGTAGCAGATGGACTCAAAACAAGTGGGATGTACAAAAGCTACTCCCAGACTGGGCGGGAGGCTGCCCGAGGACAGTTTAGGATTGCCCTCGCGAATGCTGTCTCCTCCCTGGCCTGGACGTCCAGACGGTAGAATCTGGAGAAGGTATGGAGGGAGGACCACGTCGCCGCTTTACATATCTCTGCAGGCGACAGCATCCTAGTTTCTGCCCAAGAGACTGCTTGCGCTCTGGTAGAGTGAGCCTTGACCCGTAGAGGCGGTGGTTTCCCTGCTTCTACGTAGGCTGCCTTGATAACTTCTTTGATTCAGCGGGCGATGGTTGCCCGTGAGGCCGCTTCCCCTTGCTTCTTCCCGCTGTGTAGGACGAACAGGTGGTCCGTCTTTCATACTGCTTCTGACATTTCCAGGTATCTGGACAACAGCCTGCCGATGTCGAGATGGCGCAGTATTCGACCTTCTTCTGACTAATTCAAACCTTCCGTGGTTGGCAAGGATATGGTTTGGTTGAGGTGAAAGTGTGAGACTACTTTGGGTAAGAAGGAAGGAACCGTGCGAAGATGGATAGCCTCTGGAGTGATTCTGAGAAACTGATCACGGCAGGACAGTGCTTGTAGCTTTGAAATGCGGCGTGCTGAACAAACAGCCAGCAAAAACACTATCTTCAAGGTTAACACATGGAGAGACAGGCCTCGAAGGGGTCTGAAGGCGGATCCCGCTAGAAATTCCAACACTAGGTTGAGGTTCTACAGGGGCACTGGCCACTTCAGTGGCAGACGAATGTGTTTGACTCCTTTCAGGAAACGTGAGACATCTGGGTGTTTGGCAATGGTGTTGCCGTTACTCCTGGGACCGTAACAAGACAGCGCTGCCACCTGAACCTTGATGGAGCTGAGGGACAGACCCTTCTGAAATCCATCCTGCAGGAAATCCAAAATGATAGGGATTTTAGTGGCATGTGGATTGGTGCTGTGAGTGTCGCACCAGGCTTCAAAAACTCTCCAGACCCTTATATATGTGAGTGATGTGGAGAACTTGCGTGCTTAGAGAAGTGTATCTATTACCGGCTCCGAGTATCCCCTTTTCTTCAGTCTAGCCCTCTCAATGGCCAGACCGTAAGAGAGAATTGAGCTGGATCCTCGTGGAGGATGGGGCCTTGCCGCAGCAGGTCCCTGTGTGGAGGCAGGGGTAGAGGATTCCCTGCCAGTAGTCTTCTCATGTCTGCGTAACAGGGTCTTCTTGGCCAATCCGGGGCCACTAGAAGAACTAGGCCTCTGTGCCGCCGAATCTTGTGTATAACGGCGCCCAGCAGGGGCCATGGAGGAAAGGCATATAAGCAGGATCCCCTGAGGCCATGGCTGTACCAGGGCATCGATCCCCTGGGATAGCAGATCCCGCCTGCGGCTGAAATATCTGGGTACTTGAGCGTTGGACCTGTCTGCTAATAGGTCCATGCCCGACATCCCCCACCGATCCACAATCATCTGGAAAGCTGTGGGCGACAGCTGCTATTCCCCTGGATTTAGGCTTTCTCTGCTAAGGAAGTCTGCCGTGTGTTGTCCTTCCCGGCGATGTGAACGGCGGAGATGTCCTGGAGATTTGCTTCCGCCCAAGTCATTAGGAGGGCGATTTCTAGGGATACCCGTTGGCTTCTGGTTCCGCCCTGTCAGTTGATGTATGCCACCATGGTGGCGTTGTCTGACATCACTCTGACCGCTCTGTTGCGAAGACTGTGGGCAAATCGCAGGCACGCTAGCCTGATTGCCCGTGCCTCTAGTCGATTGATGTTCCACCTAGACTCTTCTCTGTTCCACCGCCCTTGGGCAGTGAGCTCTTCGCAGTGTGCTCCCCATCCGTTCAGGCTGGCATCTGTAGTGAGCAGGGTCCAGGTTGGGGAGGACATTCTTGACCCCCGGCTTATGTGGCCGGGCTGCAGCCACCACCGTATCCGATTCCGCACTCTGGCTGGTAGAGGTAGGTGTGTGGTGTAGTTCTGAGATCGTGGGCTCCACCTAGATAGGAGGGCGCGTTGTAATGGTCTCATATGAGCCCGCGCCCATGGTATCACCTCCAGAGTGGATGCCATAAGGCCGAGGACCTGTAGGTAATCCCAAGCTCTGGGCCGGGCGGCGGTCAGTAGGGCCTGCAGACGATGCCGGAGCTTTGATCTTCTCTTGGAGGTCAGACTGACCTTGTCTTCCTGGGTGTCGAATCGGACCCCTAGGTATTCCAGCGACTGAGAAGGCTGTAGCCAGAGTGCAGAATCGGATACGGTGGTGGCTGCAGCCCGGCCACATAAGCCGGGGGTCAAGAATGTCCTCCCCAACCTGGACCCTGCTCACTACAGATGCCAGCCTGAACGGATGGGGAGCATACTGCGAAGAGCTCACTGCCCAAGGGCGGTGGAACAGAGAAGAGTCTAGGTGGAACATCAATCGACTAGAGGCACGGGTAATCAGGCTAGCGTGCCTGCGATTTGCCCACAGTCTTCGCAACAGAGCAGTCAGAGTGATGTCAGACAATGCCACCATGGTGGCATACATCAACTGACAGGGCGGAACCAGAAGCCAACAGGTATCCCTAGAAATCGCCCCCCTGATGACTACAGGTCCTCGGCCTTATGGCATCCACTCTGGAGGTGATACCATGGGCGCAGGCTCATATGAAACCATTACAACGCGCCCTCCTATCTAGGTGGAACCCACGATCTCAGAACTACACCACACACCTACCTCTACCAGCCAGAGTGCGGAATCGGATACGGTGGTGGCTGCAGCCCGGCCACATAAGCCGGGGGTCAAGAATGTCCTCCCCAACCTGGACCCTGCTCACTACAGATGCCAGCCTGAACGGATGGGGAGTACACTGCGAAGAGCTCACTGCCCAAGTTCAAGTTTACTACCCATCCTAGGCTTTCCAGAAGAGCAATAACTCTGTTGGTTGCCTGGTGGCTCTCCTCCGGTGATTTTGCCCTGATCAGCCAATCGTCCAGGTTTGGATGGATGAGGATTCCTTCCTTCCTGAGTGCCGCCGCCACTACTATTATGACCTTGGTAAAGATCCGCGGCGCGGTGGCTAACCCGAAGGGTAAAGCTCGGAACTGGAAGTGCTGATTCAGGACTTTGAAGCGTAAATAGCGCTGGTGGTCCTGATGAATCGGGATATGTAGATAGGCTTCCGACAGATCTAGGGAGGTGAGAAACTCCCCTGGTCGTACTGCATTCTTGACGGATCGCAGAGTTTCCATGCGAAAGCTGGGGACCCGGAGGTGTCTGTTGACGGACTTCAGGTCCAGGACTGGCCGGAAAGTGCCCCCTTTCTTGGGCACTATGAAATAAATGAAATAATGCCCAGAACTTGTTTCCCCTGCAGGGACTGGGACTATGGCTCTTAGGGCCAGGAGCCTCCGTAAGGTCTCTTCCAATGCCGTCTGCTTGAGAGGTGAGCAGGGAGATTCCACAAACTTGGCTGGCGGAAGCCGAAGAAAATCCAGGTAATATCCTTCTCGGATGATGGTAAGGACCCATTGATCCGAGGTGATCTCGACCCACCTGTGGTAGAAGAGGGTTAAGCCTGCCCCCTATGGCCGCTACCCCCGGATGGGTCGGCTGATTGTCATTGCGGCATCCGGCTGGGGCCAGAACCCGGGCCGGGTCTCCTCTTGTGCTTAGCCCGAAAGGGCTAATTCCTGGCCGGAGGACGGGGTGCTTGGTAGCGGGTCCTGTAAGGGTGGAAGCGCTGAGAGCTGCCACCTCTAGGTGGCCTTGAAAATGTGCGCTGGCTCCTCCTAGACCTGTCTTCTGGGAGACGGGGTAATGGAGAGGTACCCCATGTCCTAGCCAATTGTTCGAGGTCACTGCCGAACAGCAGAGAACCCTTAAAGGGCATTCTCGTGAGGCGGGTCTTGGAGGAAGCGTCGGCCGCCCAATTGCGTAGCCATAGCTGCCTCCGGGCCGCCACCGAGGAGGACACTCCTTTGGCAGCCGTACGGACGAGGTCGGAGGCTGCGTCAGTGAGATATGCGAGAGCGGACTCCATGTCTTCCCCAGGGGTGTTAGTTCGGGCCTGTGACAAACAGGAACGTGTAACCACGGTGCAGCAAGTCGCAATTCGCAAGGACATAGCTGCCACCTCAAACGCCTGCTTCAAAATGGTGTCCATACGGTGGTCATGGGCATCCTTGAGGGCCGCTCCCCCCTCAACCGGAATGGTGGTGCACTTCACAATGGTGCTAACAATGGCGTCTACTTTGGGGCATGCCAGAAGCTCCTTAGATGTCGGGTCCAGAGGGTATATGCCCGACAGGGCCCGACCCCCTTGGAAAGAGGCCTCCGGCACTTCCCACCCTAATTCAATCAGCTGCTGTGCTGCCTGTAAGAGAGGAAAATGGTGGGCCGTCTGGCGCAGACCCTCCAGGAGAGGGTTCATCTTCGGGTCCCCCTGGGTGCCTTGGGCCGGAATGGCCAGTTCTGAAAGGCATTGTGACACCAAGCCTGGAAGATCTTCCTTTTGAAAGAAGCGTCTCATGGTCCGATATGGAGCCATCCCCGACGGAAGTTCACCCTCCTCGGGGAATTCTTCTCCCTCCCCGGAACAAGCTGGATCCCCCAGGCCGGGGCTGCCGGGCGGGGAGTGGTGGAGCCAAGGTTTCGAGGGTCCAGGTCCACCGGAACGGAAGGACCCACTGGAGGGGCAGACTGCATCTGAACAAAGGTGTGAAGTCCCTGGAAGAACTCCACCCAGGAAAAGGAGGCCAGATCTGGACGTAGGGGCACCAGGCCTTTCGACGTCCCTGGTTGCTCGCCGCTGCTTGCCAAGTCTGGAGTGTTCCCCGAGGAACCGCCGGGCTGGGACCTGCTCCCTCCCGGTGCTACCATGGCCTCCTCACATTGGGCACATAGGGAGTCCTCGCTCTGGGTGGCTCTGAGGTTACATGCCGAGCAGAGACTTAGAGTTCGCATGTCCGAGCCCGGAGGAGCCGGCTCCGTGGATGCCTGCTGCTCCATATCTGCCGTTATTACCACCCAACCGGACTATGCGCGGGTGTCTTATAAACAGGCGCCTATGAGCAGGCGTCTTATAAACATGCACCTATGAGCGGGCGCCTAAGCAATGTGCGCCCCTAAGCGGGCGTCTTAGAAACGTGCGCCTAAGCAATGTGCGCCTATGAGAAACGTGTACGGCAGCGGGAGCAACGGGCACTTATCGCAGTATACGAATACCAAGAAACATGGCCATTTCTTCGGCGTGCTGCCTCGCAAGCAGGCCCAGCTAGTCCACACTTCCTCGGAGACCACAGAAAAGATGTGCACCTTACCTTGTCTTCGGCGCTTCCCAGCTGGATCCCAGGCGGTCTCCGGCTGCGGGGGGAGAGGGGAAGTACCTTCACCGCCGCTCTAGGAAGTGCACCCGCTGCCTCTAGGCCGTGCCCGAGCCCTTCTCGCTCGGGGGCCAAGTCCACGCCGGGACCGAGGCTGCCTCTATGCCACGCCCGAGCCCTCCGCTCGGGGGCTAGGTCCCTGCCGCGAGCCGGCCACCGGACCGAGGCTCTCACCTCCGAGGGACCACGGAAGTCAGCTCGGAAAACTCAACTGGGGGAGGAACCGAATGGTATCCCGCAGGAGTGCGGGACTTGTCTTCAGCAAGTTGAGAATTTTTTTTTTTTTTGTAGAAGTTTAGAATTTGGAAACACGCTCAGCGAGCGTGAGGTAGCTCCAAACTGCTTTGGAGATGGAAATTACTGAGTTGCTTCACTTCCTGTGGGGGTATATGTACCCGTGCTGACGTCAGATCCATCTCCAACTGCTAGCACGAGCACACTATACCCACTTGTCTTGAGTCCATCTGCTACACGACAGGAAATATGTGTATGTCTACCTCCCAACATACGTGCGTATACCTGCAATGCATTGAAAGTGCGTACCTTTCCTACCTATTTTATAAACATACACATACTTTACACGCAAAAAAGTATAAAGCTTACTCGCGTAAAACTCTGATTTACATGTGGAAGTTGGTATATTTTAAAACATACACATGTAATTGAAATCATCAGCTTGCCAAAACCTCTGTCACTTCACCCAGTGCTTCTCCAGGTCATCGAGACCCTCTTAGCTCTTCACCTTCAGCTCCCTACAGTTCACCCAGACCTCCCCCTCAACCAATAGTAAACAACAGAAGAGTCATATCAAATGCGCTAGATAATTAGGCAAGATATTCAGGCAATTTAGTTTTATATTTGCTAATGTCTTCACGTAAACCTCTTATAAAATAGCAACTTACACATGTTCCTCTTGGCCACACCGTGGATCATCCCTAGATCGCCTCTTTTTTACACAAGTAAATATGTATGTGAACTAAAAATGTATGCATAATTTTTATGTTTATAAAATAGCAAGTACACGCTACTTATGTGCATATATGCTTTTATAGGTGCAAGTCCTTTGAAAATTCACTCCCTGTATTTAGTCCTTTGACAGTTTAATATTCACTGGCACTACTGCAGAGAGCTGGGGACAGCCTGCAGCCTTCTGGTTTTCTCTCTCTCATCATTCTGCATGACTCCCCTAGTTGGGACAAGCTGAGCTGCCAATGTCCAGAAGATGATCAAGAAGCGGGAGTACAAAAATAGATTATGACAAACAGAACAGCTTAGCAGAATAAATTTAATATAAATAAAAGCAATGCATATATTCCAAATACAATCAAAGGAAATACATAAAGATACATAGTGAAAATCCTAAATTACATATTCATTAAAACTCAACTTGGGGAGGATTAACAACCTACGTCTCTCTTTTGATAATAGACCTTACCCATTAACCTATTTGTTTTTTATGACCGATGTCCCGAGGGTGGGGGGGGGGGGGGGGGGGAGGGATGGGGGGCCTGTTTAACTGTATGTAGAGTTTTTGGAGTTTTCTCCATCGCTGTTGTCTGGCCTAAAAGAGTGTGGCTGGAAGTCAGTATATGTGGAATTAGTTCTCTCTATTTGCACTGTACATACACTTGTGGGTATAAGAAAATGTGACTATTGGTGTTGTGTAGTAGAGCTTGTTTGTTGATTTTGTCACTGCTATAAAAATAAAAAATAAAAAAAAAAAAACTCAACTTGGCCATGTTTTGACATGTCTGCCCCTTCAACTTGTTTATATTGTGCAGTGTTTGTTTCTTTTGGTTTGGTCACTTTGGCTGCTGTTGACCAGCTCTGGAATAGTGCAGGCACATCTGGGGGTGAAGGGGGGGGGGGGGAGTCAAGGCCCCCTCCTCCTAAACAGCTACAATTTGCTCTAGTGCAGTCATTGTTTAAATGGTTAACCATTTCAATTTTAGCTGTTTAAATTGTTGACTACTAAAACAATATTTACATCCCTAGCAGCTATCATCTGACACCCTTCGTGTTAAAATGGATATGGAATTATATAACATCCCGAATGGAGACAGCATAGCTGCATATTGGAGAAATTACTTACCTGATAATTTCGTTTTCCTTAGTATAGACAGATGGACTCAGGACCAATGGGTATAGTGTACTCCTGACAGCAGTTGGAGACGGATCAGATTTCAATCTGACGTCAGCCCCAGTACATATACCCCTGCAGGAAGTGCAGCTCTTCAGTATTCTCCTCGAAAAGCATTTTGGATATATGTATGACTGAATAATTTGAATAACTTGATGAATTTGAACTGGTTGAATTGGCTATAGCTGGAGACCGCCAGTGCCCTCAACCGAGAAACATTGACACCCGGTAGGATGGGTGTCCTAGATGAAGGAAAGCACGGCAAGAGGAAACGTGGAAAAAGAATTGCATTCACAAAAAAAGCAGGGAGTAGCTGGCTTGTTACGGCAGTTACTACCCCAAACCAAATAAACCTGGTACTTCACTTTCAATGCATATCCAGCATAGCTCTCTGCTTCAACGGCAGGGGAGAAAGTCTCATAGTTCACTTTCAATGCATATCCAGCATAACTCTCTGCTTCAACGGCAGGGGGAATGAAGAAAAGTAGATCTATATACAGACAACCACCAACAAGGTCTGAATTATTTAGTCTGGGTAAACAAATAAGCATGGGTATAGCTTGCTTATTGTGGCGGTTACTACCCCTAACTAATTACACTAGATATTTCACTTAGAGGCTGTTCCAACACTGCTCTCTACATTAATGGTGGGGGTGGAAGGGAAATATAATCAAAAGGTTACTAAGAGCCAAGAGTAACAGATAAGAATGAGAAAAAAAAAAAAGTGCAAAACTTGCTGGGCAGACTGGATGGGCCGTTTGGTCTTCTTCTGCCGTCATTTCTATGTTTCTATTACCAGTGAATCACTCGCTCCCGGGGATGTCCCCCGAGAATTCCGTGAGTAACAGCAGCTGTGGGTGGGATGCCCAGTCCATCTGTCTTCACTAAGAAAAACGAAATTATCAGGTAAGTAATTTCTCCATTTCCTAGCGTGTAGCAAATGGACTCAGGACCAATGGGATGAATAAAAGCTACTCCCGAAACGGGTGGGAGGCTGCCCGTGACCCACTTAGTACTGCCCTTGCAAATGCTATGTCCTCCCGAGCCTGAACATCCAGGCAGTAGAATCTGGATAAGTTGTGGATGGAGGACCATGTCGCCACCCTGCAGATTTCGGCGAGTGACAGCATCTTGGTTTCCACCCAAAACACTGCCTGGGCTCTAGTAGAATGGGCCTTGACTTGTAAAGGCGGTGGCTTGCCTGCTTCTACATAGACCGCCTTGATGACTTCTTTGATCCAGCGGGCTATGGTTGCTCGCGAGGCCGCTTCCCCTTGCTTCTTCCCGCTGTGAAGGACGAATAGATGGTCCGTCTTTCGTATGGATTCCGACCTTTCCAGGTATCGGACTAGGAGTCTGCCGACGTTGAGATGGCGTAGACTTGGAGCCTCTTCTGAATTCTTATGATCATCCAGCGATGGTAGCGAGATGGTTTGGTTGAGATGGAAGTAAGACACCACTTTGGGGAGGAACAACGGAACTGTGCATAACTGGATGGTTCCCGGGGTGAGTCTGAGGAACGGCTCTCGGCAGGACAGTGCTTGTAGCTCAGATATACGACGGGCTGAACAGACTGCCAGCAGGAAGGCTGTCTTCAATGTTAATAGTCGGAGAGACAGGCAGCGGAGAGTTCTGAAGGAAGTTCCTGCTAGGAAATCTAGGACCAGGTTGAGGTTACAAAGAGGCACCGGCCACCTTAGGGGTGGTCGGATGTGCTTGACTCCTTTCAGGAAGCAGGAGACATCCGGGTGAGAGGCTATGCTACTGCTCTCGCTCTTGGTTCCGTAGCATGACAATGCAGCCACCTGTACCTTGATGGAGTTGAGGGACAATCCCTTCTGTAGGCCGTTCTGCAGGAATTCCAAAATCGAGGAATTTTGACTGAGCGTGGTATGATGGCGTGGTCCTCACACCAGGCTTCGAAGACTCTCCAATTCCTTATGTATGTTAGGGATGTGGAGAACTTGCGTGCTCGGAGTAGGGTGTCAATTACTGCCCCCGAGTATTCGCTCCTCTTTAGGAGAATCCTCTCAATAGCCAGACCATAAGAGAATCGAGCTGGATCCTCGTGGAGGATCGGTCCCTGTTGGAGCAAGTCTCTGTGTGGGGTTAGCGGCAGGGGGGTTACCTGTCAGCAGTCTTCACATGTCTGCGTAACACGGTTTTCTTGGCCAGTCTGGGGCCACTGGAAGTACTGGTCCCCTGTGGTGTTCTATCTTGTGGATGATCGCTCCCAAGAAGGGCCATGGTGGGAAGGCGAATAACAGAGTCTCCTGTGGCCAGGTCTGTACCAGGGTATTGATTCCCTGGGACTGGGGTTCCCACCTGCAGCTAAAGAAGCTGGATACCTGGGTGTTGGACCGGTTTGCCAGGAGGTCCATGGTTGGTGTTCCCCAACGGTTTACTATCAATTGGAATGCTGTGGTCGACAGCTTCCATTCTCCTGGATCTAGACTTTCTCTGCTGAGGTAGTCCGCCGCGACGTTGTCTTTCCCGGCAATGTGGACGGCCGAGATCCCTTGAAGATTCACTTCCGCCCATGACATTAGGAGGTCTATTTCCAGAGACACTTGTTGGCTTCTGGTTCCTCCCTGACGGTTGATGTAGGCCACTGTTGTGGCGTTGTTAGACATTACTCTGACCACTTTGTCTCTGAGTCTGTGACCGAACCTTAGGCAGGCTAATCTGACTGCCTGGGCTTCCAGGCAATTGATGTTCCATCCTGACTCTTCTTCCTTCCATTGCCCTTGGGCGGTTAGCTCCTGGCAGTGTGCTCCCCATCCTCGTAGGCTGGCATCCATGGTGAGTAGGATCCAGGTTGGTGAGGATAGTCTCGTTCCCTGGCTCAGATGGGCATCTTGTAGCCACCATCGCAGTTGGGTCCGAACTCTGTCCAGGAGCTGAAGCCGTACGGTGTAGTTCTGGGACAGTGGATTCCATCGTGATAGTAGTGAGCATTGTAGGGGTCTCATGTGAGCTTGTGCCCATGGGACTACTTCCAGTGTGGATGCCATGAGGCCGAGAACTTGTAGGTAATCCCATGCTGTGGGGCGAGGTTCGCTCAACAGGGTTCGTAACCTGGTCATCAGTTTTGATCTCCTTGTCGGTGTCAGGATGACCTTGTCTTGTTTGGTGTCGAACCGGACTCCCAAGAATTCTAGAGATTGGGAAGGCTAAAGGCAGCTCTTGTTTATGTTGACCACCCATCCGAGGCTCTCCAGTAGAGTTTTGACTGTGTTGGTTGCCTGGTGGCTTTCCTCTGGGGATTTTGCTCTGATCAGCCAATCGTCTAGATAAGGGTGCACGCGGATTCCTTCCTTCCTAAGTGTTGCTGCCACCACCACTATGATCTTGGTGAACGTCCAGGGTGCAGTGGCTAACCCGAAAGGTAGTGCCCGGAACTGGTAGTGACAGTCCAGGATCGAGAAGCGTAGAAAACGCTGATGCTCTTGATGGATCGGAATGTGTAGGTAGGCTTCCGACAGATCCAGGGAGGTGAGAAACTCTCACGGTTGTATTGCCCTTATTACCGAGCATAGGGTTTCCATGCGGAAGCGAGGAATCTTCAGGTGACAGTTGACCGCCTTGAGGTCCAGGATAGGTCTGAACGTTCCTTCTTTCTTGGGGACGATAAAATAGATGGCATAATGGCCAGTATTTATTTGTTGTGGAGGCACTGGAGTTATAGCCTCTAAGGCTAGTAATCGGGTCAGTGTAGCTTCCACTGCCATTCTTTTGGAAGGGTCATTGCAGGGAGATTCCACAAACTTGTCCAGAGGGAGGTGGTGGAAATCCAGGTAATATCCGTCTCGAATGATGGATAGGACCCCACTTGTCCAAAGTTATCTCGACCCATCTTTGGTAGAATAGGGCAAGTCTGCCCCCTATGGCTTCTTCCTTTGGATGGGTCAGCTGATTTTCATTGTGGGGTGCAGCTGGGCCCTGGACCCGAGCTGGCTTCCCTTTTATTGGGCTTGTTCCAAAAGGACTGGCTCCAGCCTGCGGGGCGGGCCGCTTGATATGAGCTTCTATATGGGTTGAAGTGCTGTGATCCTCTGCCCCTGGAGGTCCGGGGGAAGGATCGCTGGTTTCTCTTACTCCTGTCCTCCAGTTGCCATGGCAGCAGGGACTCGCTCCATTTGTTGGCTAGTTTCTCTAGTTCGCTACCGAACAGGAGTGTTCCCTTGAAAGGCATCCTTGTGAGTCTTGTTTTGGAGGATGCGTCGGCTGACCAGTTTCGGAGCCAGATTTGTCTTCTGGCTGCCACAACGGATGAGACTCCTCCAGCAGCTGTGTGTACCAGATCAAACGTGGCATCCACGAGGAATGATACAGCTGGTTCCAGGGCCTCCCCAGGAGTGTTGTTCCTGGTCTGTGCTAAGCAGGTACGTGTCACCACGGCACAGCAGGCCGCGATCTGTAAAGACGTAGCAGAGACGTCAAAGGACTGTTTGAAGATAGATTCCAGACATCTGTCTTGAGCATCCTTGAGTGCTGCTCCTCCCTCCACCGGGTTAGTAGTGTGCTTCGAGACCGCGCAGACCATGGCATCCACTTTTGGACATGCCAGGAGATCTTTGGTGGCTGGGTCCAGAGGGTACATGGCTGCCAGAGCCCAGCCCCCTTTGAATGTAGTTTCTGGGGCATCCCATTCCAGGTCAATTAGTTGCTGGACAGCTTGTAATAGTGGGAAATGGCAGGAGGTTTGACAGAGTCCCTCTAACAGTGGGTTCGTCTTAGGTTCCCCTGAGGCACTTATGGCAAGCTCTTTTAAGCCATGTGTGACCAGGTCTGCAAGCTCGTCCTTGGTGAAGAAGCGTCTCATGGTTCGATGGGGTTCTGTCCCCGGGAGTTCCCCTTCCTCCAGGGGTTCTGACTCCTCATCTGAGATGTCTGTGTCCCCGAAGGTGGGGCTTCTGGGCGGTGGGATCACTTCCCTGGGCATAGAGGGTCCCAGCATGTTGAGGTCCTCTGGTGGAGCCTGTGGCCGCATTATAGGAGGCCCCGGTTGCATGTTGATGAAGGTATGCAGACCTTTGAAGAATTTCACCCAGGAGATAGATGCTGGGTCTAGACTAGGGGGCGCCGTGTCCCTAGGGAACCCCGCTTGGAGGGGGGGTCCCACTGTGTAATGCTAGGTCAGGCGTACTGCTCGAGAGGCTGGGGGCCATGATTTGGGTCCCCTAGGGCCTCTTCGCACTGTATACACAGGGCTGTGGCCTCCTCATGCTGTGCAGCTCTAATGTGGCATACTGGGCAAAGGCCCTGAGCTTTGAGTTTATTTTCAGGCGGAGCCATGGCTTGTGTGCGTACAATACAGTTGTGCGCTCCAGTGTGCGTAGAAGTTGTTCACGTAGGTTTGGTGCGTACGTGCAGGGAGCTGTGCGCACTGTTGTGCGCAGAGGTCGAAATTATGCGCCTGGCACAGTAAGCACGTGGCTATGCGCGTCGCTTGTGCACCCGATGTTGTGCGCACAAGGTATTTGTGCTCACAGATCAAAACGGCGGACAGGGCGGCGAACAGAGCCAAAATGGTGACAGGGCCCTCGGATCTAACCGGGGTCTAGCCCTGCTAGGGCAGATCAACCCGGCGGCACTGATCCCAGCTGGCGACCTGTGCGTCTCCTCGAGCTTCAGAGAACGGAGACTTTTAAATAGATTTCTACCTTACCTTGTCTCGGCCCAGGCGGTCTCCGGCTGCGGGGGGAGAGGGAAAATACCTTCACCGCCGCGCTCGAGGTTGCACCCACTGCTTCTCAGCCTCACCCGATGTCGGGGGCTAGGTCCCCGCCGAGGGTCGGCCGCCAGATTGAAATCTGATCCGTCTCCAACTGCTATCAGGAGTACACTCTACCCACTGGTCCTGAGTCCAACTGCTACACGCTAGGAAATACAACCTCCTGAAGAGAACTACTCTGGACCACCATTACACAGAAGGCATTAATACTAAACTAACTGAATTCATATTAATCCACAATTAATTCAAACTTCAATAATGACAACTATTTACAGGTTATGGGCATCAGGATGGCAACAAAGTAGACCAACCTATTTACCTACTCCCGCTGTGCCAGCTTCCAACCGACCTAAAACTCAAACACTTTGTCTATGCTGACGACATCCAGATAGTGATCCCTCTTAAAGAATCTCTCATCAAAACTCTGGAATACTGGGAATCATGACACTCAACTATCAATGACCTGCTCGCCAGCCTAAACCTCATTTTAAACACCACCAAAACGGAACTCATGCTAATTTCTCCGGAAAACAACAATAATTCCAGCACCCCCCCCCCCCCCCCCCCAAACATTCCACTCTCCCCTCAAGTGAGAGACTTAGGAGCTATAATTGATAACAAGATGAATTTGAAAACATTTGTCAACCGCACTACTAAGGACTGTTTCCACAAACTCCCAAGTGCTGAAAAGGATAAAACTACTTTTCCATTTTCAAGACTTTAGAACAATACTACAAGCAATCTTCGCAAAGTTAGATTACTGCAATGCTATCCTACTAGGACTCCCATCCTCATATACTAAACCTCTACAGATGGTCCAAAACGCAGCAGCAAGAATACTCACGAATACCAGAAGAAGAGACCACATCTCACCTATCTTAAAAGATCTCCACTGGCTCCCTATTCACTTCAGAATCATCTACAAATCCGTTACCATCATATATAAGTCCATCCACCACCTTACTTCACTTGACCTTCAATACCCGCTCAGCCTACACAACTCCCTTAGACCGACCAGAGAAGCCTACAGAGGGTCCCTCCAGATACCCAATTCGAAATTCACGACACATAACCTCAACAGAACGGGCTCTCTCGACAGCCGGACCATCACTCTGGAACTCCATCCCCACTAACCTTCGCCAGGAGCCTTGCCTGCCAACTTTCCGAAAAAGATTGAAAACTTGGCTTTTCAAACAAGCCTTCCCAGACCACATCTGAATCACAACCATCTATTCAAAGAATGTAGCCACTCCGGTTCTGTAAATATTAATTTATGAGTTTAACCTTCTACTGTATTTTCTCTT
Organism: Rhinatrema bivittatum; assembly: GCF_901001135.1. Taxonomy (NCBI): domain Eukaryota; kingdom Metazoa; phylum Chordata; class Amphibia; order Gymnophiona; family Rhinatrematidae; genus Rhinatrema; species Rhinatrema bivittatum. The sequence goes on along the minus strand of NC_042617.1, from coordinate 516,850,546 downwards.
GTCCCAGTTGCAGTTACAATGAAACAGGGTTACTGGAACTCCTCTGCACTAAATTCAGTTTTGTACTTTTTGCACACCCTGTTCGAATGTAAAACGGCATGATGTGATTTTGTCCACGAATGCCGGTATATAAAAAAACCTAAATAAATAAATAAACCTTTTTATGACAGAATTGGAAGACACATTTTTCAGTGAATGTTACACTAAACCTTTCAGATATTCTCAGTATGTTCATTATATCTTCTGGATGATTTTAAATGAGGGAGAAGAGAACCTTAAGCATTTTTATGACTTCAATGCATTTCATCCCACAAACAGACTCAAAATGGAATACTCCAATCAATCAATAATGGACTCTCCAAACATCTGTATATAGAAAACCAACTGACAGATGCAATTACCTTCACAGCATCAGCTTTCATCTTTCAGAAACAAAAAAAGACTATAATACACAAACTACACAGTACCACCATGGTCGCTCAGACACAAAAGACAGGAATAAATACTCTAAGTTCTAATTGAACCCTTCATACAAAGTTACTTTCACACCAGAATCATCTTCAAAATAACATCCTTACTAAAAATGGAAAGCCCACTGCAAGGAAAAGAAAACCATTGATAGTAACACAATCCCAGAGCCAGAAAACTAAAATAAGATTTTTTTTTTAAAACGTCATAAGGATTAATACTGGAGAAAGAATCACAAAAAAATATTCTCTGCTGCCCCAGTTCTAGCTTTCCAGTAACCACCTAACCTGAAACTAAAATTTGTAAGAAAGTTTTAAACAGAAAACCAAAGAGGAAATTGGCACAGAACTCTGCAAGGAATAGTTAGTATATGTGGGATTATTTACTAGGCCTAACAATAAGGTGCCATATTCTGGAATACAGAGCAAACAATGGCTGGAAAAAAAAACTGCTAAGGATAACTTGGCCTTGGCACAAATCTCATCCACCAATATAAAGAACATCTGAAGGTAAAAATAACAGATGAATATCATAGGATCAAACCTCTCCACCCTCCAGAAATGACTAGAAACTATGATCTTTTGTGAGAAATGACTTTAAATGTTGCCATCTCAGTAATTAAGCCAGATATTAAAAATCTTTTTCTTTAAAATGACCTTTTAACATAGCTAAAGAAAACTTCCCTTTCTAGATGCCTTTTGCCCAGAATATGCCTGGAGAGCAGTTAGAGGCCTCTTCCTGACAAAGCATAAAGTGAAGGCATGAGGTTAAATCTAATCCCCCTTCTCCCTTTAAAGTTCTGCTTCTGTGCAAATTAGCTTCTTACAAGATAAGATATTGTAGCCATGACATTTAGAAACTGCATGTACAAAGACCTGCCAGACACTGATAAGCATCAGGGGATGGAGGTAAGGGGCCCCCTCCAAGTTGCAAAGGAAGAGATAACTAAAAGGGGTGGAACAAGCAAGAAGGTGCTTATCAGTGTGGTCAAAAAGGGGGAAGTAAAACCAGGGCTTCAGCCAGCAAAAAGAGTATAAATTCCTTGTTGAGATTCTGTGGGGGTGTACCTACTATATGTATGTCACCCCATTTGCAAGTGGTCATGTAAAGATCTTTTATAATGATTTCACTGAATTGTGCTCGCTAACAAATAACTATTCCCAGAGAAGGGTGTTGTTTGATTTTTGTTTCCCACATCTTTGTCACATACAAAATTTGGGGGCCCAATATCAAAGCAACTCTTACGAAAAGGGATATAAGCAAGTGGCAGTCCTAAGGCACATAAGAACCCATCTTGGCCAAGTCATTGCAGCCCAGACGGATCTCAAGAACTCCGGCTACTGATCCACCATTCTCTCATCAGCTGACCAAATCATGGAACGCAAGTCTAATTGCAACATACAGTAGCGTATGCCGTACCCTCTGACACACAGAACATAAAAGCCATGCGGTATCAGACCAAAACGCCATCAAGTCCTGCATTCTGTCTCCCAACAGTGTCCAATCCAGGTCACAAATACCCAATAGGAGCCCAAAAGAATATGTAACCCTTAGTGGGGGGTTTTAAGTTCCAAGGGCACACAACCTTATTTCTATTCTTCGGGGCTTTTCTGGCTAGCATTCCTCCCATACAGGACTCTGTCCCAAGGTTGCATTCTTTGTGGGGGGGGGGGAAGCTCTCACTTATGGGCCCACTCAGTGGGGCGTTTCTCCCTGTGTTGTGTTAGCTGCTGCCCCCCAGGGTGCGAGATGCTGGGACAAACCAAGCAGCACTAGGTACTGGGTGTTAAATGAAATGCTTATTGATTCTGTAATAATTAAAGTCCATTTCTCAATAAAGATGAAATTACAGCTGACTGAAGTACAAAGGTGTTTTTTTTTTTCTTCTGGGTAGGTGTCCTTTATCTCTCAGGTATCTGGGCAAAGTTTCCCATGGTGATTTTAAAGTGCACAAAAGCTTTCCCAGCAGGCCAAATGGGAATCCTATTGGAAGGGTCTCCTCAAATATGGAAAAGTCCTACTTGAGCCCAGTTTATTCATGATTACCCAGCCTATCTTGGTTCGTATGGGGAGGAGATCAGATTGCGAACTCCAGAATCTTGATCCTCCTTTTCGCTGTTGGTACTGGTGACGTTTCTGGCAGAAAAAGTCTGAGAACATGGGAACCAGGCTATGCCAGCCCTGGAACCCTGTGGAGAGGGTGAGTCAAAAATCTCCCACAACAAAATGGGGGTAATTTTCATAAGGATTTACACGTGTAAATGTAACTGCTATTGTAGCAATTTTCAAAAGCCATTTACTTGAGTAAAGGACACTTACGTGAGCAAATCCTATGGACAATTCATGGCAGATATTGTAGCAATTTTCAAAAACCCACTTACACGAGTAAAGTGCATTTACTCGAGTAAAATCCAGTTTTAAGTGAGTAAATGCTTTTTAAAATCAGGCCCAATATGAATACTTGCTGTCTGAAAAATCTATCTGTTGCTGCTGCTTGCCCCATCTAGGGTATAGATTAAGGCTCACAGGTCTTTAGCCCTTGTCTTTGTGTCCAGGAGGAGCCTTCTCCAAAGGGTGCAAGGTTTAAGCAAGAGTCCCTTCTGAAAAAAGTCAGGATACATCTTGGCCATCAAAAATCTCATGCAGAAGATCTGTCACTGGTGCTTGCTACGTCTAGGTTGTAGAAGGGCTCACAAGTTTTCAGGTCTGTGGATTGAGAGTCATTTTGCCCCAAAGGGAATCAGGCAAAAATCTCTCTCACTGTAATTAAATACTGGACAACCCTCTGGCAGGGTGTGCACAGACAGGAACCTCTTTAAAAATAGAAAGTTTCTGATGAGGCAGGGAGCCCTCACCAGAGAATGAAAAAAGCTATATCCTCACTGCTGAACGTAAATCAAAATGACTCCAAGGTACACCAAAATGGCTGGACTAAATAAGAGCAGGCAACCAATCCAGGCCCTCCAGATTGGGGGATGGATTGGTTGCCTGCTGAGAGGGATGGAAGGCTCATAGATGGTGGGTTTTACATGGGGACCTAGTGACATCTAGTGGCCAACCTGTAGGGGTGCCACAAATAGATCCAAGTCTTGCTAATAACCAGGGATAAGCAGTGGATTTCTCAGGTCTACATGGCTAATAATAGTTTATGGATGTTTCCTCTGAGAACTTGTCTAAACCCTTTTTAAACTCAGCTATGCTGTTTGCACCACATCCTTTGGCAAAAAAAATAAATCCAGTTTAATTATGAATTCAGTAACAAAAATACTTTATCCTGTTTTAAAGTGTGCTACTTAGCTTCATGTAGTGTCCACTACCCCACACTCCTAGCACTAGCTGCAGGTTGTCAATTTTGCAACAACGAGCTAATTCTGTAGTTTCCCCCACAGGGGCATGATCTGTGGACTTTCCCTATAACCAGTGCCTCCAAACCTCACATAATTGTATGGCAGGTAGTAAATTAACACACATGAATCTCCTATATGCTAATTCAATCATCTGAAGGAAGCTACAGTGCATATTTTAGCTCCAACTGATCTCACTGCTTCATGCTCCAGTAACATCCTCCCAGGCAACAGGAGGGGAAAGATGAATCTTGGAGTAGACAAGAGCCAAGTCATTCTATTCCCTAATCCAGTCCCTCCCTTCCCCTACTAAACAGGCTCGCATTTGCCCATAGGTAACAGAGGCAATTGCCTCCAATGTCACATTTTGAGTGCACCATATTAAGGAAATAAAGACGTGTGGGAGTAAATTAACAGGTTTGTGGAATTGAATCAAGTGATATTTTTTTGTTTCACATTAAATTGAATTGATTTAAAAAAATTTTCAATTTGTGGTCTATCCTGTTAATTTACTCCCACACAGCTTAATTTTCTTTGTTGATTGTGTGTGGGTTTTCCAATTCCTTGTATAGCATTTAAATATTAAGGCCAAGATTTAAGGATCAGGCAAAAATTAGTGCAAAAAATTAGTAGGTCAACGATTTGAAATATTACTTCTTTTAACCAAGGTTTTTAATTTCTTATGACCAGGGTCACTTTTACTTACAGGCAAAAAGGGCAGTTGCCCCGAGCCCAGCATTTGGAGGATGCGGGCTATAAATCTACAAAGGACCCATAGGTAAAAGGGACATAAAATACAAGGCCCACCGTCAGCAGCAACAGAGCACCAGATTGTTAAGGTGCCCCATGGCTCAGAGAGCACAACATAACTTGCCAGCCTCGCCCTTGGCTGAAGTGGGGGGCACTCATGATATAGGTTTTACCGCAGCAGTGCTGCTGTACATCCAGGACCCCAGAACTTGTTAGAATGACCAAAGAGAGCTAAGAAGGCCTTGCAGGCCATCACAGAGCCAATCCCACAGTGGCCAAAGAGAGCTAAGGAGGCCAGACAGAAGTTTATCAACAAAAACTCCGCCTTATATAGGATGGTGCCACCTACAGTCTGGCAGTATTACTTAATGTCAAAGCAGATTCAATGACAAAACACTCCAACTGACTATATACAGCAACCTAACAACCGCAAACCAGCTCATCCATTCCCAAATGGATACAGAACCCGAGTTTGAGCAATAACCAAACAAAATATCAGATCTGCCAATAAAAAAAAAAAGGATAACGTAGCAGACTCTTCCCTTCAAAGGACAAAAGGGTGGGACTCTGGACTGATCCGTGGTACTATAGGAACGAAAATTATCAGGTAAGAACCAAATTTCTTTTCCCTGTACGCACCCGGATCAGTCCAGACTCCTGGGATGTACCAGAGCTAACCTTACTTGGGATGGGAACCGGAGAGGCCCGCACGCAGCACTCCCTCTCCAAAGTCACCAGTCTCTGGAGCTCGAACATCCAACCGGTAATGCCTGGCAAAGGTATGCAGGGACTTCCACGCAGCCGCCCTGCAAATTTCTTCTGGGGAAATCTGCTGACATTCAGCCCAGGACACGGCCTGCGAACGAGTTGAATGAGCCCAAATTCCCAATGGTAAGGACTTACCTGTCAACAAATACACAGAATTTATGGCCTCCTTTAGCCACCTAGCTATTGTCGTCTTTGAAGCCACATTACCCTTTCTGAGGCCACTCCAGAGTACAAACAGGTGATCGGAGATCCGGAATCCGTTGGTAACCTCCAGGTAGTACAACAATGCCCGACAAACATCAAGCTTTTTCAATCCTTATACAAAGGGTTCGACCTATCCAATTCCGAAAAAGCCGGCAATTCGACCGATTGATTTAAATGGAAAGCAAACACAACCTTAGGTAGAAAAGAGGGCACTGTTCATAGCAATATCCCGAATCTGAAATTCTGAGAAAAGGCTCTCTACAAGATAGAGCCTGAAGTTCCGATAGCCGGCGTGCTGACGCAATAGCCACCAGGAATACCACCTTCAAAGTAAGATCTTTCAATGTCGCCCTGCGTAAAGGTTCAAAGGGAGCCCCACACCAAACTTTCAGAACCAAATTCAGATTCCAGGAGGGACAAGGCTGCCTCACTAGTGGGCGCAAGTGCTCTGCCCCTCGAAGAAATCGAGAGACATCAGGATGACTTGACAAGGGCATTCCTTGAATGGTACCGCGCAAAGAACTGAGCGCTGCCACTTGCACGTGCAAAGAACTACACGACAACCCCTTAGCCAAACCATCCTGAAGAAAACTCAAAATTTTCAGCACGGACGCCTGAGTGGGAACCACATCCCTGGCAAGACACCAGGTCTCAAAAACTTTCCAAACACGGAAAAACGAAATGGAAGTAGAAACCTTACGAGATTGCAAAAGCATAGTTACTACCGCATCAGCGTATCCCCAAGAACTCAGCCGCTTCCTCTCAAGAGCCAGGCCACTAGACAAAAGCACTCAACCTGGTCAAAACAGACGAGTCCCTGATGAAGCAGATCCGGAATGTCCGGGAACTGTAAGGGAGACGCTACCGCTAGGTTCAGAAGATCCGCAAATCAAGGACGGCGTGGCCACTTGGGAGCGATCAGGATAACCTCCGGATGGAGCTCCATTCGACGAAGGATTCTGCCTATGAGAGGCCACGGTGGAAACACAAAGCAGAACGTCCATGGGCGGACCAGCACATCCACTCCCTCAGCTCCAGTGTCCCTGCGTTGAGCAAAGAACCGAGGAGCCTTCGCATTCTTGAACGTTGCCATAAGGTCCATAGTGGGTGTGCCCCACCGGGCACAAACGAGGTGAAAAGTGTCGTCCGCTAACTCCCATTCGCCGGGATCTAGATTATTGCGACTGAGGAAGTCCGCCTGGACATTCTCCACCCTGGCAATGTGAGACATCGCTATGCAGTCTAGATGGCGTTTCGCCCACGAAATCAAGAGATGAGCTTCCAGTGCCACTGGACAACTCTTGGTTCCCCCTTGAAGGTTGATATAAGCCACCGTTGTCGCATTGTCGGATAAGAGTCTGACCGCTCTGCCCCGAAGAAACGGGAGGAACGCCTGCACAGCCAACCTCACTGCTCTGGTCTCCAGATGATTGATGGACTATCGAGCTTCCTCCTGGGACCACTGTCCCTGCACTGATTTCCACAGACAGACCGCCCCCCAACCGGTTAAGCTGGCATCTGTAGTGACAACTGTCCAGTTCTGTACCACCAACAGAACTCCTCGTTGTAAATTGTCCGGGGATAGCCACCAAGTCAGACTGCGCCGAGCCGATTCCGGAAGAGGCAAAGGAAGACAGAACTGCTCCGAGACCGGATTCCATCGGGAGAGCAATGCTGACTGCAAAGGCCGCACATGAGCAAAGGCCCAGGGAACTAATTCCAACGCCGACGTCATGGATCCAAGCACCTGTAGGTAATCCCAAACCATTGGTACTGGCTTGGATAACAAGGCTCGAACCTGACCCTGAAGCTTGAACATACGTTCCTTTGTGAGGGACACTGTTCCCTGTCAGGTATCAAACAAAGCTCCCAAAAACTCCAGCGCCTGGGAAGGTACAAGCCTACTCTTGGATTCGTTGACTATCCATCCCAGTGATCGCAACAACTGGAAAACTCGATGTACCGCTTCCTGGCAGAGCAACTCTGACTTCGCGTGAATCAACCAATCGTCTAGGTATGGATGGACCAAAAATCCTTCCCGACGCAACTGAGCTGCCACCACCACCACAATTTTGGTGAATGCCCGGGGGGCGGTGGCAAGGCAGAAAGGCAGAGCCTGAAACTGATAATGCTGACCCAACACAGCGAACCTTAGGAACCTCTGGTGGTCGGACCGGATCCCGATGTGTAGATAGGCTTCCATGAGATCCAGAGATGCCAGAAACTCTCCCCGTCGAACCGACACAATAACGGACTGCAACGTCTCCATGTGGAATCGAGGAATCCAAAGGTACCGGTTGACACTTTTTAGATCGAGGATGGGTCGGAAGGCTCCTTCTTTATTCAGCACAATGAAGTAAATGGTATACCTGCCTCTGCGAAGCTCCGCGGAGGGGGACCGGAACGATGGCGCCGAGTTCGAGTAGCCGCTGTACCGTCTCCTTTATTGCTCGGCGTTTGGATGCCATACCGCAAGGTGAGACCAGAAACCTCTGGCGGGGTTGGGGTGCAAAATATAAAGCATAGCCTTGTCTTATCACAGTGAGGACCCACTGATCCGACATGACTTTGGCCCATTCCACGTAAAATAGAGACAGTCTGCCCCCACCTTTGGCACCGAGGAATGGACCGGCTGCACATCATTGCGAGGGCTTACCACCCAGTACATTCTGGTGGATGCCAGGTCTAACGAAGCGTCACCCACGAAAGGACTGAGAGTATGCCTGCTGCCGGCTGGCGTTATGCCGGAAGGAGGACCCTGATCCCCTGGAAGTCAAAGGTCTCCGACCTCCACGAAAACGAGATCTAGAAGCAAAGGACCCCCGAGCCCTTAGTCTATCTTCCGGTAACCGATGCACCTTTTTCTCGCCAAGAGACTGAATCAGGTCCTCCAGTTCTTTTCCAAAAAGCAGCTTGCCCTTAAAGGGTAAGGAACCCAGCTGAGATTTAGATGAAACATCTGCTGCCCAGTTACGAAGCCACAACAAACGCCTTGCCGACACCATGGATCAGGTCGAGGTGCGAAGCAAATCATGAAAGGCATCCGCACTATAGGCAATCACTGTAAAATTAGGCTTAAAATCAGTTTAAAGGTGCTGCTCCAAGAACTCAGGGGTCCAATAGTTTCCCAGAATCCTCTTGGCTTAGGCCAAGCTGCAATCTCTGTGTTGATTTCAGACTTCAGGCACACATATCTCATCACGGCCTCAAGCCTCCCTGCCTGAAGTGCTGCTTCTTGCGATAGCGACTCGTTGGCAAGCAGGTGTTGCACCCAACAGAGACCGGCCCTTAAGGAAAAATTACTGCAAATAGCCACTCGGACTCCTAATGCCGATACTTCAAAAATCTTCTTAAGTTGAACTTCCAGTTTGCGATCCTGTAAATCCTTAAGTGCCGTTTCCCCTGTAACCGGGATGATATTCTTCTTCGTGACCGCCTCAGCCACATCCACCTTAGGCAGCCGCAACAACTCCAAGGCATCCTCCGGCAAGGGGTAAAGCTTGTCCATTGCCTTCGCCACCTTGAGACCTAAATCCGGAGTATCCCATTCCTTGAAAAGCAAATCCGTTGCAGAAAAATGGAAGGGAAAAGCCGAAGGGGGACCCCTCAGACCCAGGACCACCGGATCCGTGGCCCCTAACCTGGATTCTTCCTGGGGAAGTTGAATCCCCAGTTCCCCTAGGATAGCAGGAATGAGCAGACCCAGTTCGTCCTTCCTAAAAAGACGGACCACCTTCGGGTCATCTCCGTCCATCCCATGGGACCCCCGCAGCCCCCCCTGCAGGGGGTCGGACTCACCTTCAACACCCCTTGGGGGCTGGGTGGGCAAGTCTTGGCCCTCCTGGCCATCCGTGTCCGAAGAATCCGTATCCACACGAGGAGTCCGTAAACCCAAAGGACGCGGCCCCTCTGGTGGGCCCGGGTCCTGAACGGACCTAGCCCGCTTCCAGGACCCTAGTTGGGAATCCTGACTATGAACCCTCTTTTTTCCAGCCCGCCAGGCCTTAAAGGCCTTGTGCATGAGCAAAACAAATTCAGAAGAAAAAGAGGAATCAGAGGACAAATCAGCCCCATCCGCATCTTGGTCAGTATCAATCTGCCCCCCCTCATGGACCTTGGTTTGCGGCGATAAGCGAGGCAGATGGTCCTCTTCCCCAACCCATTTGCGCCACGGAAAGTACCGGCGCGATCGGGGACAAAATGGCGCCCGCTCCCTGAGGAGCTGACCAGAGGGCATTCAAAATGGTGCCCGTTCCCGTGGTCAGCGGGAACAGGACGGGGGATGAAGGCTGCAGGTCCCCGAATGCCTGAACCCTTAGAACGACCCTCCCTCGGGTTGTGGAGGCTCCCTCACCCCCGGGAGGCAATCCGCGCAGACCCCGTTGTGCGATAATCGCGGCCGCGCTGCTCCGCAGGCCCTGCATGCGGCCCAGCGCAGCATGCTGTCCCTCAGAAACGACCGTAAGACTGCTGAAAATGGAGCGCAACGAACCCCCCAACACGACCGAAGGGAAGGGAGAGTCGAGCCCCGCAGAGAAACCAGCCTCGGAAGTTAAAATAAAAGTTTCTTTTTTTTTTTTTTTTAATATCTGATCAAGTCTCCGGGTCCTGGATCAAGCTGGAGGGAGTGAGCCGGGCTCCCCGATTTCACCTCCAGTGATCACCTCAAGCTGGAAAACTGGGGCCGCACCACCAGTACCTCAGCTGCCTCTGAAACGAGGGGGGATGGTCCCCACAGGACCTCACAACCCCCTGGGAGGCGTCTACCGCAACCAGCAGGAACACACTGTGGTCTTCAGCACTCCAGTGCTATTATCTCCTAGGTTCAAAAATGTACCTCTCATTATTTATTTCTTTGAAAGTCACTAACTACACTGCCACAAAACACAAGCTAGGCCCTAACACAGACTGTAGGTTTTGTACCTCCTCCACCTGCTGGAGACAGAAGAATACTGCCAGACTATAGGTGGCACCATCCTATATAAGGCAGAGTTTTTGTTGATACAACTTCTGTCTCCATCTGCTAGAGGGGGGGCAAAACCCAGGAGTCTGGACTGATACGGGTACGTACAGGGAAGCTGTTTTGAAATAATTTGTTTGAGAAATTTTAAAAAATTTGTACTAGTTTTTGAAATATTCTATTTATTAGTATGCTTTACTATTATGATTGTTTGATATTTGACTGTTTTGTTTTGAGGAATGGTGATGTTTCCATTTTTCCATTACTGCACTGCATACAGTCTGACTTGTTGCCATTTCCAGTTCAGTTTTTGTCTGTATGTTTCTATTTATGGTCTATTTATTCTATATTTGGTGAGGGTCTTTATTCTGCATGTGTAACCAAGGTGAGGTATTCTGCGAAGCATGTAGTTTGTGTGGGATCTATAACAGCCTGACTTGTTCTATTGTCCTAATAAGAGGTATATTGTATTTTAAAAGACCTGGTGTAAAAAGAATAAGAATGAGAAAAAACAGCTATATTGCTGTTTTATTTCTAGATCTGTTATTTAATTTTGTAATAGTTAGGTTATGCATAACATTTTTCTATTTCTTACATGGGGGAAGATCAATGTAGGAAAACCACAAAGGGGCTAATACACAAAAGTTTGCCCAGGGTCCCATAAATAGTTAAAGTCATCCTGCTTATGACTTTTGAAAGGGAGAAAAATATACATATCGAAAATAAACACGTGTAGAAAAAGGTTTATGAGACTTTGCATTTAGCCCTTCAGGTAAAAGGTTGTGCAGCTTATGACTGCCTCTATAGAATAATGTTCTCTTCCAAGAACTACAAGAAATGCACAATGGACGTAAGAGTTGAAAATAGTTTAAACAATCTGACCCTAAAAAGAAAAGGCACATTAACTAGAAATGTTGATCTAGAGGCAAGCTCCGAAAAGGGAAGGTGTGTGCAGGGGAAAGCTGTATATAGAACACGAGGAGTTTCTTATATCAGACACTTCCTATAAGGAAAGTGAGGCAGAAAGAAGGTGAAAGCTAAACAGGTGTAAGAGGAGACCAGCGAGTGTTGTCCTACTATGGACAAGAGGGTTACACCTCTCTGCAAAACCTCTCCCCCTCTGAAACCCCAGTACTTAGTGTGCCGACTCCTACCTAGGGAGGTGCAGAGACTCCTCGTAGCGGTGGAAAGTGACTTGGGGACCGGGGCACATCAGCACCCCGCCAAAATCGAACAGCACGAACCGCCTCCTCAACGCCATAGCGCCTACCAACCCGCTTCTTACCGCTCAGTGCTCTGCACTGATACCGGCGGGCAAGGGGCAAAGGGGTGGGGCTCCAGCACTTTTGCAGACTAAAGCGAGGATCAGGAGGTGGGACTCCAGCCCTCCTATAGAGGCTGGGCTCGGCCTTTTTCCATACTCCCGAAGCGCGCGAGAGCGAAGGGGCTTCGTCTGTTTCCGTCATTCTTGAGGGAGGAGCTCGAGGGCAGTCAGGCTGCTTCCGTTACATACAGGGTTGAGCGCGCGGATGGTACTCTGGGATCCCCGATTTTCTCTTGCTAAGGGCGAGTAGAAGCGGGTGCACGCATGGCTGGGCTTTGCATTGCTAGGCCGCGTCAGTGCGGAAATCCGTTTTTCACTGCCGGCTGAGCCTTTCGCCGTGATTCAGCTCATTTTTTTGTTTGTTCTTTTATATGTGGAGATACAGGGAAATACTGGCAGTCTCCAGGCTAGTGTAAATGTGACTTGACGCCCCCCCCCCCGGCCGACAACTTATCCTCCATCTCTATACAAAATATATTGGAAGGCCGTTAGAAGGTTTACGGGAGCTCGGAGGCAGAGCGATTGTGTGCGTTGCCTCAGTTTGTACATTTCAGGGAGCGGCAGAATGCTTTCCGAACTCTGTCCCCGCCCCCTTTTCCTCTCTTTCTCTTTTCCCACAGCCCCTCGCTCTCTTCCCTATATCCGCCCCCCTCTCTTCCTTTTTCTTCTGTAGCGCCAATCTAGGATCCGAGTCTGACCAGCGGCAGTTATAAAAAACGCTCTCCCTTCCCGGCCGGTTTTAGACATAGGCGCGTGGCTTCGCCAGATTCTGAAGGCGCCGAAAAACATTTCCTTTGCTGCTGTCTGATTTCGGGGATAAAATCTCCCGCCTCTGCTTCTGAGCACCATAATCTTAAATCTGGCTGTGCTGGCATCTCCCTCCCAGCACTGATCAACAGCAGGGGGCCTATTTGATCTGCGCCTGCCGTTTATTCTTGTGACTGGGGGAGAAGGGAGTTGATAAGCACCGCTGGACAGCTGCTGCCTTACCCGATCTGGCTCTCCCACAACTCTTCCTGCAGCATTGTGTTGGCCTACTCAGTTGGCCGAGCCAATTGGCCTACTCCATTCCAACCACTATGGTGCACGTAATACTTGAGACACTGTACCTAAAGGGAGACCTTCCCCACACAAGCTGATAGAAATTGTAAAATGGCAGAGGTGGAGATCTAGTTAATATAGTGCATAATGTGCCATTAAGAAATACAACATTTGCTAATACTCTAAGCCTTCAGGCTCTACACTTTTGGTGCCTTCCCTCTCTGAGTTGCAAAAAGTGGATGGTGCTAATTATAATCACATTAGAAGTCTCGTATTCCACGGGGTGTGTTACAAGTGTAATATTAACAAATAACTTTTTAATATCACCAACCTGCATTTTTGGTGTGTGTTGTTAAGTAGTGGCTCTGTAGATGAAGAATGTGTTCAGAAGTGCAATTCAGCAATAATCAAATAGTAAAATTGTAGTTTTTCAATAAGGATAGTGTGAAAAAATATCCAAATGGCAATGGGGAATATATGTTTTAGGGACAGTGTATGTCTTTTTGTATGTTATAACCTCAACTAACACCAAGCTGTTTTCCTTTACATTTCACTGGTCCTCTGTATGAGTTACATTGATTACATACATTCTCTGGGCCAGGTCTATAAAGGAAACAGGCAGGACAGGATATAATATATAGAGATGTGAATCGGAACCAGAATCTGTTCGGATTTCAGTTCCGATTCACATATATGAAGGCAAGTTTTCTATCAGTCAATGTCTATAAGGTAAAAAAGACTAATTCAACAGAACATTTAAGGGGCTATGTTTAAGCTTTGTTAAAATAATATGTTCATGCAGGTTAATGTGCTGATTGTTAGTCTGGGCATTAATAGTTATTTTACCACCCAATGTTCTAAAAAGATAAAAGCCTATAGTATGTTAGGCATTAAACTCTTGGTTTTGTACTAGGTAGCACAGGGGCATTACCATGACCAATAACACATTTTGTTACTGGAGGCAGCTATAACCGGCTGCCATAGGAGCCTTGATTGGCCCTCTCATCCCCAAGTACTGGCATCAAGGATCTCCAATGCTGCACTTACCCTCCCACTCCTACTAGGTGAACTTCCTTGCCTATCCCTTCCAAGGTCTTCAGATTCCATAACTGAAACATCTTAATCTTCAGGTGTTAACCATTCTAAGCATGTGTTTTTACGTACAACAAAATAGGAAAAGTCAATGACATTTCCTATAACATTTCATTTACAATAGCTGGCTATGAGCCCTGCCCATCCCCCCAAAAAACTCCATCACTCACTAAAACCATACATTAAATTTAAAAATAAAAGCCCTCCAGAACGTATTCCCACTACCCCTAAACCCCCCCCCCCCCAAAAAAAAAAAAAAATTACCCCAACCCCATGGGGTCCAAAGGGAGCAGGATCAATACCCAGTCACTCCTGCCCCACCAGTACCATACTCCAAAATGGCACCCATCAGCCTGAAGACTGTGCCAATCTGAAGCATGCCATACTCCAAAATGGTACCAGCTTCAGGTCAACCAGTGCCATTTTGAAATACAGCACTGGCAGGGCAAGAGTACCTGGAAATTGCTCCTCCTAGTGACCCCACAGAATGGGCTAAGATCAAGCCCAGGGGGACTTGTTTTTAATGTGTGGATTTAGTCAGCAGGGGAGAGGGAGAAAGGGGCTCTGGTGGCCAACTTTTAGTGCATGCTGCCAATAATGTGCACTAAAATATTTCATTATGTGGTATTGGAAAATAGTGCATACTAAAAAATATGGAAAACCACTACCAATGAAATGCACTCCAACACATGCCTAATCCCTCCTCAATGGCTCTGTTTGATTATATGAGGAGCCTTGTGGTGAGTAATGAATTAAATACCATCTTTCCTTTCTAATTCTGAAGTTTGTGGATATTTTCTATTCTAAATTGTGTGCAACAATTGTACATGTCTTGAAAGGAAGTGGGCTACATGCTGCTTCTAGTTAGTTGCTGCAGCATCCTTTTGTCTCAAGAGTCAGCTGCCAAGGTGGCCATTTCCAGATGGATGACTTGAAATCTGTCCTGATTTCATGATGCTACATCCTAGTAACATCTGGTAGTTGGAGTTCCTGCTTCAGCCATTGGAGTTTCACACCACAAATCTTGGTCATGACTGAAAAGGATCCACCAGGCCTTGGGTAATTTGGAAAGTATTCATTGTGGAGGGGCTGCTATAAATGGAACATTTGAGTGGCTGTCCAAATGATTGGGGCTTTGTAAAATGTCTCTACTTCCTAGCATTTGCTATGCTAACTTGCTGTATTGGAAATTTTGACTTTCTGTATGTAAATCCTATTTTTGTGGGGGTGGGGGGAGAAGGGGAAAAGAGTGTCTGTTATATGGACCTCTCTGAAAAGATATTTGACAGAATTTGGAGTGCTGTAGCCTTCCCCTCTTCACTTCTTCCCCTTCCTCCTCTATCCCCTCCTTATTTTCCATCCCTTCCAGCTCTTTCTCCTACCCATTTCTGCCTGCTACAGCTTGGCAGGGAAACTGGCACAAATGCAGTGAATCATTTGTGACCACATCCTCTGACAGCATTAAGGTGTACCAGCAGTTACAGCTGGGCGAGGTGGCACTATACAGTTTCCTAACCCTGCATGACCTGTACTAGTTGTAACACATACAAGGCCTGGTTTTCTTCATAGGACCAGAAATACTACAGGCCTTTTTCCAGTTTCTGTGTGGAAATAGCCTGGTACATCTGATCCATTATGCTTGAAGGCTAACAATGATGCAGTGCCAGTGTTGGGAGAAGTCTCTCAAGCTGTTATCCCTTTGAATCCTTGGTGCTAAGATCTTCACTCCTGTTGACCCTCTAAATAGCCATTTCCACTCTGGTGACCTTATTTTGAGGACATAACTTATGGCTGTTGATGATGATGTCTACCCACCATTCGCTTCCTACATGTTTTCAATATCTTGGTGTAAATTTAATGCTATGGTGTACAATTTTACCATCTTATGTACATTTAGAAGAGCACATTTCCCACATATGTCAAAGATTATACTTGGGTTAGGAATTTTTTTTAAAGATTTATTTATAATGCAATACAAACAAGGATCCTCAATAGAAAATCAAGAGCACATAATATAAAAGTATATTTGGTAATACAATAAATCTCCAATAATTAGTGGAATGTATGATTTGGTGCAAGATTATGGTGTTGAGGCAGTTGGTAATAGTGATAACATGATAACTGGAGAGAAGACACTAAGGAAATCTACAACTTTCAAAAGGGAGACCATGAGAAAATGGTTAGGAAAAAACTGAAAGGAGCAACTGCAAAAGATAAGTTTATATCAGGCATGGATCCTGTTTAAAATACCATCTTGGAAGACCAGACCAGACCAGATGTATTCATGCATTAAAAAAGGAAGGCCAAATGATTGCCAGTAAGGTAAAAAGATGAGGTGAGAGAGACTATTCTAGTCAAAAGAACATCTTTAAAATAATGGAAAAGAGATCTGAATGAAGAAACAGGAAAAGCATAAGCACTGGCAAGTTAGATGCAAACCATTGATAAGGAAAGCAATGACAGAATTTGAAAAGATACTTGCTGTGGAAGCAAAAACTCACAAAAACTTTTTCAGATACATTCGAAGCAAAAAGCCTGTGAGAGTCAGTTGGATAATTAGATGATTGAGGAGTAAGGGAGGACAAGGCCATAGTGGAGAGATTAAATTAATTCTTTGCTTTGGTCTTTCTTGAGGAAGATGTAAGGCAGATACCCATGCCAGAAATGATATTTAAAGGTGATGATTCAGAGGAAGAAAATTTCAGTGAACCTGGAAGATTTACTAGAACAAATTGACATAGAGTAGCAAATCACCTCGACCAGATGGCATATATCCCAGAGTGCTGAAAGAAATGAAAAATGAAATTGCACATCCATTGTTAGTAATCTGTAAACTATCATTAAAACAGCTTCGGTACTTGAAGATCGAAGGGTAGCCAATATAATGCTGGTTTCTTAGCGTCCAGACAGATGAATTCAGAACCAGTGGATTATGCACCTCTACCAGCAGATGGAGACAGAGCAAAGCTGACATAACCAGCAGTGATATCAGCCTGCCAGTATTCTCCGTCTCCAGCAGATGGTGGTTGTAGAAGGAGAAAGAAAAGAAAATTTATTCGCCCCGCGACCAAGACATTAGAAAGGCATCTGGAGCCTTTCTGTATAGACTGGGATGAACTGAACAAAAATGTCACCTTTCTGTTTTCCTTTGCTGTGAAGAGGTCTATCATACAAGATGGTGGTGGGGAAAGCAGCACGAGGAGTCCGTGAGGATTCCCATTGAAACCGAATGCCTCAGCCCTAAATGGTGCCCAGGAACAGATTTAATAACTGAAGGCAAGAAAACATTGGGACATTGCTGCCCCGGTACCACCACTGCGGAGAGAGCAGCTGCTGCCGCAGCACAAGCCAGACCACCAGCGCAGCAATCCCAGAAAGAGCGCCTGAGTGAGTACCACCAGCACGAAAGCCCCAGAGAGAGAGCTCAAACGAGCACTGCTCACTCCGCCAGCATCAGTGCAGCGGCCCCAGAGAGCACCTGAGTAAGTGCTGTCTGTCCCGGAGTAGATGAGCCTCTTCCTTCCCAACATGGCTGCTCCCAAGATCTTCCAAAGGTAATGCTGCTGGTCAGAGGAAAGAGCTGTGATCGTGCCACAGAGACTCTCTTTCGGTCACAGCGGCTGGGAAAGGGGGAGAGAGAGCACAAGCAGAATCTTGCTCCGGCCGGGGGAGAGCAGCCTCTAAAACACACATACACCTCCACCAGCACTGTGGACCCGAGCAACAAAGGAGTATTTCGTGGCAGCAATGCAAAGAGCAGCAAGGCAAATAGCCAGCCTGGTCTTCACTGGCTCCCTCACTGCCAGCAGCAGCAGCACAGTGGACACTCTCTCGGCGTGAAGAGGGAGATGCCAGTGCTGTGACGGCTAAGCCCGTTCACCAAATGCCCACTGACGGAGGATCAGTGCAGTGGTGATGCCAAAGGCGCTTGCGCTATGAGATGCATGCATGAAGGAGCACAACAAAGCAGTTTTGTGTGCACCCAAAGTGATTATTCACTGCATCCTGATGGTAATTGCTACAATCATGGATCAGATGTGCTTTATTGAGCCAATGCTAGGATGGGGGCTTTATGGGTACCTAAGAAGTATCCCAAGAAAAAAGCAAAGAAGGAGCCCAAATTTGATCTTCCCAATGATAAGTAACAATTCTTCCGCTATCTCTTCCTGCTTAATATTTACTCTGCTCCTATTAAATGTTCAGTCTCTATCAAATAAAAAATCCCTCTGATTAATGAACTGCTAGAGGATTTAAATCCCACTTTGTTTTGCATTCCTGAAACCTGCCTGAATGACGAAGATAATGTGCTCTTAAACCAAATTTCTCATCCCAACTGCAATGTATTTCATTTTCCTAGACCTAAATGAAAAGATGGGGGCTTATTAATAATTATTTAAAAAAACAAAAAAACAAAACTTAAGCTAGTAACTTACAAACAGCTCGATCCAGTAAAGTCCGTGGGAGAGCGGACTAACGCCCGCTCTCCCGGCGCGCGCACCGGCCCCTCGCCGGTGCGCGCGATCCAGTATTTAAATTAGGCGACGCGGTGCAAACGAGGAAAAAGAGGCGCTAGGGACACTAGCGCGTCCCTAGCGCCTCCTTTTGGCCTGGAGCGGCGGCTGTCAGCGGGTTTGACAGCCGACGCTCAATTTTGCCGGCGTCGGTTCTCGAGCCCGCTGACAGCCACGGGCTCGGAAACCGGACGCCGGCAAAATTGAGCGTCCGGTTTTCGGCCCGACAGCCGCGGGCCGAATTCAAAATTTTTTTTTTTTTTTTTTTTACTTTTTTTTTACTTTTGGGGACCTCCAACTTAATATCGCTATGATATTAAGTCGGAGGGTGCACAGAAAAGCAGTTTTTACTGCTTTTCTGTGCACTTCCCTGGCGCCGGAAGAAATTAGCGCCGACCTTTGGGCGGCGCTAATTTCTTAGAGTAAAATGTGCGGCTTGGCTGCACATTTTACTTACTGGATTGCTCAGGAATACCTAATAGGGCCATCAACATGCATTTGCATGTTGAGGGCGCTATTAGGTGCCGCGGGTGGGCCGCGTGTTTTCCTCCCCTTACTGAATAAGGGGTAAGGGAAAACACGCGTCCAGAGCAGGGTGACAGTGCGCTCCGACGGAGCACACTTTACTGGATCGAGCTGAAAGTAGGGAGACATCCTCCCTATGAGGTGGCAATTCTAAAATCTCCTTACCTAAACATAGGAGTGGTCTATTGTCCTCCAGGTATTCTACTAAAAGATTGCTCATCACTGATTGAATTATTTCCTAAGATGTTTCCATTACCATCAGATTCTACCTTAATAGTAGGCAACTTTAACCTCCATGTAGATAAAACACCAAGAACCATAGCCTATGAAGTGTTTTTAGAGACAATGGAAGCATTAGGATGGTCCCAATTTGTTTCTGAAGCTACTCAGAAAGTGGGACATTCTAAACCTAATATTTGCCAATTCCGGTAACTATAATCAATACTTCTCACACTATATTGACATGGACTGACCACTAATTAATAAAGGTGGAAATAACCTTCCTCAACCCAACTCAGAAAAGTATAGACAATAATCATACTTTAACACCTAATAATTAAAACTAATAAAGATTTTAAATCTTTTGGGGTGCAAAAGTGTTCCTGGGATTCATGCCTAGTAGTGTACCTAAAGTACTTGGCACCTGGGGCAGATACTTCGTTTGGCACCCTCCTATATATAATTTTAAAATTTCCTAAACCGATAAAATATTTCAAAACAGCAAACATCAAATAACTCCCAATAATTAAAACTAATACAGATTTTAAAAATGTCCTGCTCTCCATATCTGTCATCCTAAGATTTTCATAGACTGGGGGCATTCATGCACACATACTATGCTCCCTCTTTCTTTCACACACGCTCATAAATGCTTTGTGAGAGACAGGGAGCAGGTGTGTGAGAGACACAACACACACTTTCTCTGTCTCTCTCTTACACACACACACACACACACAGACATGCTTCCTCTAGCTCTTTTTCATACACACACACATACACACGCTTCCTCTCTTGCACATTCATGCATCTTCTACCTTCCTCTCACACTCACTAACACACACACATGCTTCCTTTGGCTCTTTCTCTGACACACATTTGCTTCCTCTGTGTGTGTCTGTCTCACACACTAACACATGCTCACACAAACACACACGCTTCTCCCTCTCATGCACACACATAACATGCTTCCTCACACACATACATATACTTTTTGTTTCTCTTTCTCACACACTAACACACATGCAGACAAAAACTGAACTGGAAATCACAAGACAGATTTTATATGCAGTGCGACAGTGGAAAAGCAGAACATCACTATTCATCAAAACAATGCAATCAAGAAATATAAATCAATCATAATTGTAAAACCATACTAAAAATATACATATGAAAACAGCTGATGAATAGAATTATCAAACACTATTAAAATATTTCAAAACAGCAGACACATCACATGTAATAATTAAAACTAACAAGGGCAAAAAAATCTCCCACTTTCCAACCTGGGAACTTTAGATTTCTAGTCATCCTCAGATTGATGTGAATAGGAGGAGAGCGCACAAACTTTAACTCCTCTCACACACATATCGGGAAAGCCATTGGGGCTCCCCTAGGGCTCGGCGCGTGCAAGGTGCACAAGTGTGCACCCCCTTGCTTGCACCGACCCCGGATTTTATAACGCGCATGGCTGCGCACGCATGTTATAAAATCGGGCATAGATTTGTGCGTGCTGGGTCAATCGCACAAATCTGCGCTCACACACGTTATAAAATCTGGCCCATAGAGATGTGAATCGTGTGATCGATCATCTTAACGATCGATTTCGGCTGGGGGGGGGAGGGAATCGGATCGTCGCGGTTTTGTTTTTGTAAATATCGTGTAAATCGTAAATCGGGGGAGGGCGGGAAAACCGGCACACTAAAACATCCCTAAAACCCACCCCGTCCCTTTAAAATAAATCCTCCACCTTCCCGAACCCCCCCAAAATGCCTTAAATTACCTGGGGTCCAGAGCGGGGGTCCCGGTGTGATCTTTTACTCTCGGGCCTGTGGTGCGTTGTAGAAATGGCGCCGGCGCTACCTTTGCCCTGACATATGACAGGACAAAGGTAGCGCCGGCGCCATTTTGTTTTTTGTCCCCCGACGTCAGGAGCATAGGAGATCACTCCCGGACCCCCGCTGGACCCCCAGGGACTTTTGGCCAGCTTGGGGGGGCCTCCTGACCCCCACAAGACTTGCCAAAAGTCCAGCGGGTGTCCAGAACGACCTGCAGTCGAATCGTTTTGCCATACGGCCGGCGCCATTTTGCGCAAAATGGCGCCGGCTGTACGGCAAAACGATTCGACTGCAGGAGGTCGTTCCGGACACCCGCTGGACTTTTGGCAAGTCTTGTGGGGGTCAGGAGGCCCCCCCAAGCTGGCCAAAAGTCCCTGGGGGTCCAGCGGGGGTCCGGGAGCGATCTCCTATGCTCCTGACGTCGTTTTGCCGTACAAAATGGCGCCGGCCATACACCGTATGGCCAGCGCCATTTTGTACGGCAAAACGATTCAACTGCAGGAGGTCACTCCCGGACCCCCTGCTGGACTTTTGGCAAGTCTTGTGGGGGTCAGGAGGCCCCCCCAAGCTGGCCAAAAGTCCCTGGGGTCCAGCGGGGGTCCGGGAGCGATCTCCTATGCTCCTGACGTCGGGAGACAAAAAACAAAATGGCGCCTGCGCTACCTTTGACCTGTCATATGACAGGGCAAAGGTAGCGCCGGCGCCATTTCTACAACGTACCGCAGGCCCGAGAGTAAAAGATCACACCGGGACCCCCGCTCTGGATCCCAGGTAATTTAAGGCATTTTGCGGGGGTTCGGGAGGGTGGGGGATTTATTTTAAAGGGTCGGGGTGGGTTTTAGGGTTGTTTTAGTGTGCCGGTTTTTCCGCCCTCCCCCTTCCCCCGATTTACGATTTTTGACGATAAATCGGGGGAATTCCTATTGTATCGCGCTTCTAACGATTTTTGACGATTTAAAATATATTGGATGATATTTTAAATCGTCAAAAAACGATTCACATCCCTACTGGCCCATAGGCAACCTCTCACACACACGTACATGTACATGCGCATACACAAGAATGCTTTCATTGAGTGGAGGTGTAGCCTAGTTGTTAGAGCAGCAGTCTGAGCCAGGGAGACCAGGGTTCAAATCTCACTGCTGCTCCTTGTGACCATGAATACTTTACTCTCTGTTGCCTTAGGTCAAACAGTGTGTGAACCCTCTGGGGACAGAGAAATAACTAAAGTTCCTTTGAAGTGCTGAAAAGTGGAATATAAAATAAATACATTCACAGGGCTACACAGCAAGGCCTTCTCTTCTGTTGCCAGCTCCAAGGAAATACCAGTGGCATCACAGGACCTCTTTATCTGCTGCCAGCTCCGGGTAAACACCGGCAGCACTGTACGGTTTCTTCATCTGCTACCAGCTTGGAGCAAAATGCGGACAGCACGACAAGACCTCTTCTGCCATAGGACCTCACTTTTGCTGGCGGGGAGTGGAAACCCCACCAGCACGTCACTTCTCTGCGCTGCCATGGGACCTTCCTGCTGGTGGCAATGGCAATCCTCTCCCTGTTCTCACCTGAGGTGGAATGCCACCCTCACCCCCCCCCCCCCCTTAGTACACCACTGTTCATGCCCAAAAGGATCCTCACCAAAGAGGAGAACAAATTATTGACTCAGTTAATACACGTGGCCCGCTTTACAATTGCCTTGCTATGGAAACATCCCCCTTTGGCGCATTGGCAAAGACAAATGTATGAAATTGCGAACCTTGAAAAGCTTTCGTCTGCTGAAACACAAATCTAAATTGATGATCAAATATGGGGCCCATATTAGATAACCAAAATGGCATAATGTAGTATCTGTAGCCTTCATAACCAAGCCATGTCTGTAAGCTTAAGAAATAGTATTGATTCTCGGGAGCCTATTAAAGTTTGTAAACTTTGTGGGGTTGTCATAGTAATTGTAGAGGGGAAGAACAAAGATATCTGTATTTGGAAGTATATTAACTTTCGTATGTTTCAAGTGTTGCACCAAAGAGTTGTATCTATAATATATGCTGATTTTGTTTTCAAATAAAAAGTTACAAAATAAAAAAGAACATAAGAATTTGCCATACTGGGTCAGAAGGAGGATCCATCAAGCCCAGCATCCTGTTTCCAGCAGTGGCCAATGCAGGATAAAAATACCTGGCAAGTTCCCAAACAGTAAATGAATCCCATGCTACTAATACCAGTGGCTATTTCCTAAGTCAATTTGATTAATAGCAGTTTATAGCTTCTCCTCTAGAAACGTCTCCAAACCTTTCTTAAATGCTGCTACACTAATGGCCTTAACTACATCCTTTGGCAATGAATTCCAGAGCTTAATTGTGCATTGAGGGCCTGATTTTAAAAAGTATTTACTCGAGGAAACCTGGGTTTTACTGCACTTTATTTGAGTAAGTGGGCTTTTGGAAATTGCTACAATGTATACCATTGAATTGTCCATAGGATTTACTCGCATAAGTGCACTTTACTTGAGTAAATGGCTTTTGAAAATTGCTACAGTAAGAACATAAGAAATTGCCATGCTGAGTCAGACCAAGGGTCCATTAAGCCCAGCATCCTGTTTCCAACAGAGGCCAAACCAGGCCACAAGAAACTGGCAATTACCCAAACACTAAGAAGATCCCATGCTACTGATGCAATTAATAGCAGTGACTATTCCCTAAGTAAACTTGATTAATAGCTGTTAATGGATTTTTCCTCCAAGAACCTATCCAAACCTTTTTTGAACCCAGCTACACTAACCACATCCTCTAGCAACAAATTCCAGAGCTTTATTGTGCGTTGAGTGAAAAAATTTTCTCCGGTTAGTCTTAGTTACATTTACATGTGTAATTCCTTTTGAAAATTACCCCTTAGTGAAAACATTTTCTTTGATTTGTTTTAAATGTCTGCTTGCTAACTACATGCTGTACCCCCTAATCCATGAAGAATAAATAATAAATTCACATTTATCCATTCAAGTCATTTCATGATTTTATAGCCCTCTATCATATCCCCCCTCAGATGTCTTTTCTCCAGGCTGAACAGACCCAACCTCTAGCCTTTCCTAATAGGGGAGCCATCCCATCCCCTTTATCATTTTGGTTGCCCTGCTCTGAATCTTTTCCAGTGCAGCTATTAGAGATGTGAATTGGAACCGGAATCGGTTCCGATTCACATGTGTTGTTTTTTTCATTGGGCCCGATCGCGGTTTTGTTTATCGGCTGCGGGCCATCCAGTTTTTGTTTAAAAATGGCGCGGGCCATCCAGTGCTCCTACCATGTGACATGGGCCAGCCAATGGCACGGATACCCTGTCCCATGGTAAGGGCAAAGGGCCATCGGCGCCATTTTGATTAGTGGCAGCCGACGGCCCGGGAGCGGGAGATCGCTCCCGGGACCCCCACTGGACCACCAGGTACCTGTAAAATGTTTTTGGGAGGGTCAAGAGGGCGGGGGAAGCAAAGGATTAATTTTAAAGGGTCAGGGTGGGTTTAGGGTTATTTTTGTGTGCCGTTTTTCCCGCCCTCCCCCAAAACGATAAGAGAACCCCCACGAACAATATCGTGGGGTTTTCCTATCGTTTCGGGGGAGCCCCTGATTTCAGACGATTTTGAAAATATCAACGATATTTTCAATCGTCCGAAACCCTATTCACATCCCTAGATAGGGATGTGAATCGTATTTCTGACGATTGAAAATATCATACGATATTTTCAAAGTCGTCAGAAATCGGGGGCTCCCTGAAACCAACCATGATGGGGCATAGGATCCCAACAAAGTCCCCTCACCTGCTTTTAGTCGGGCGATCTTTGCTGCTTGTTGCCTTTGGGCTAGCGGTGACATCCTCCTGCATTCATAGCATGACGACTGCTTGTGCTCAGGTTTGAGACAGGGGTAGCAATAATTATGCCCATCCGTAATGGGCATAATTTTGCCATACTGGCAATACTTGAAGCCTGTAATCTTCGGGGGGCATGGTAGCACTTAAAAGTGCTATTGTGGGTTCACGCAAGTGTGAATAAAATCCAAAAAGAGAGAAGATGAGAAACTTCTGCACAACCATTCAGCTACATGGAAAGAGAAAACTGAGGAGAAAAGGTTAATCTCGCAGGAACAGCCATGTATGTGCTCAGATCATGTATTCTAAGAAAGAAGCTCTGCCTCGTGACGCCTGGAGGATGTCACCCGGAGTGCATGACTAATTCAACCCGTTTATTTAGGGGAAAAAAGATTTGCGCTTCATAGTAGACAGTATATTAAAATCATAAGCTCAGTATGCTGTGGCAGTAAAAAAAAAAACCAAATAGAATGTTAGGAATTATTAGGAAAGGAATGGTGAATAAAAAAGATAATGTCATAGTACCTCTGCATCACTCTATGGTGAGACCATACCTTGAGTACTCTGTGCAATTCTGGTTGCTGCATTTCAAAAAAGATATAGCTAATACCTGCCTCTGCGTTTAATTCTGTGTTATTAGACACCAGTTACTACAGTTTGTATGTGAAATAAATGCACATGTTCAATTCCCACTGCCACTTCTTGTGACCTTGGGCAAGTCTCTTTACCCTCTTTTGCCTCAGGTACAAACTTATTTATTTATTTATTTATTTATTTCGGATTTTTTATATACCGACATTCTCAATACAAGTATCGAATCAGGTCGGTTTACATATAACAAAACTTTCGCACAAATGGCGTTACATGGAACAACTTACCCCTAGATTCATCAAGCTGCAATGTATTTTCATGGGAGGAATCCCACCATCGCAGGGGGTGTCACTGCGATAGTGGGGCCTCTCCCCCAAAAAACATTGTGGCTCTATGGTGCGTTCGTTTGTCTCACAGCCAAACACTGTAGGGCAATAGAATGCATCTAACAGCCCTTTAACGTGATGGTGGCCCCATCCTCAAGGAACTGCAATTGCCTTAAAGGGCCACTGGCCTAAAAAAAAAAAAATCACGGGAAAACAGGGAAGTTGAGTAGGGATTAGTTCTGACCCCATCTCAACCTGGGTCTGCCACTTGAGGCAGTGCCAACTCTCCCAAAATGTAAAAATAGTTAAAGTATTGCCATGCGGTGACGATCCTAGCCCCCCAGTCCCCCTTCTCCCCAAATGTAAAAGCTTTAGGCCTCCGGTCTCCCTTCCCATATGCACCCCCAACACAGGACAGGGTCCAAACATGCTAGTTTACCAGGGTAAATATCTATTTATTTGGGTAAATTAGCTTTGAAAATTGACCTCTTGCAGTACAAGAAATGGCAAAACGATTAAGCTGATGGGACATGTACCATATGTAGCAATGAACAAGTATTGCAATTAAGTATGACAGCACTGCGTTAGCAATAAGAGATGAGAGTGTGGCTTGTAGTGTTGAGAGTGGGGGTTGTGGTGTTGTAGATCATGCCCCAGATGAATTCTGAACCACAAGCTGGATAGAGTTTAATCCATGAATTACTGCATTCATGGAATATGCTATTTATAAAGGAAACAAGTAAAATAAATACTACATATTTTCAAAGTGGAAGAAGTGAAAAGTCACTGTAGGTTTAGAATGTGGACTACCAGCCTGGGATTGGATGTTTTTTATTTTACAGGAATTGGAAGTCATTCAAGAAAGCCGTTTCTCAAAGCTGTACGTTAAAATGAGTGCTCATGTGATGTGTTAAGAGTTTTAATTACACTTACAGCATACATAACAGCTATAGAAAAAAATTTAGGCTCAAAGATGTAGTGGCCATAAATATTAATAGATTCATGTGATCAAGCAACTCATTAGAATGGGTGAAACAAACTCAGTACTATAATTATATAAAAAAGAATTTAAACAATACATTATTTCCCTTTTTCCTCAGGAGGCTTCATCAGTTCAAAGGTGGTGTGGGAAGTCTCTAAGATTTTCCCCGACTTGCCAATCTGTCGAATGCTTTTGGTCACTGTGATGGTTACTTGCTTTGTGGACATTTGATTTGATTGCCATTTAGTCTGCAGAGGAAAAAGAAAGAAAGAAAGAAAGATACCATGAACAGTTACATCTGCTAGGGCAAACCAGTGTGGAAGATGCTCAGCACAGCCAACCAGAAAACACGGGGGAGATTTCCTTCTCAAATGCCAGTGCTTCAAAAAGACTGGGTATGGGAGGGTTGTTGAAATAGTCATCAGAACACCCTGCAGCAAAAGGTGATTTGAATGCATATATTGGCTGTCTGAAAATGTTCCTAGCTCAATGCTAATTATGCATAACATTCCACAAAGCGTGCACTTTTACCTGCATTTAGAGGGAGTGTTCCCGGGGGGTGGGAACGTTTTGGTCTGAGGAAAAAAAAAATAAGGCACATAGATTGAATTTTCAAGTGTACACATTATTTTCCATAAAAAAAATATTTGCACAAAAAGCAGGCACTTTGTACCCACTGTGATTTCAAAGTGAAAGTGCATGCATATTTTCTCCTTGGAAATTGGTGCAAAGTCCACAGGTAAAAAAAAAAACAAGTAGCAATGAACTCTGCCCCAGTGTGCACAGTCTGAAAATTTCCTCTATAATGACACTGTGGTTGGATATGGCTCATCATTGGAAATAGCTCTGAAAGGTGACACATGATGCATTCCTTGACCACTGATCTTTGGTATAGCATATCGCCCAGAGATTAAAGAACCTGTGGAAGAAAAATAAGACAATACTGGTTGTTGTGTAAAGAGGCTCCCTAATTGGAGAAGGCACCTTTTTCTATCTTTGGTGAGATCGTTCAATGATTCCCAAATACTAAGGAAATGGTACAAGAGTATATCCTCCAGCGTGCACAAGATAATTTCCTAATAGACCTAAAGTTATTCTTACTAAATTGGTCTGAAGGATGTAAACAAAGGTCTCTGGTAAAATAGGTTTTGATATTGTTGGTCACTGCCAGGAGCACTCTGGCAGTGACCAAATCGGAACGGCCTTGGAAGGAACTTTTTTTTTTGTTCCCCCCCACACACACACACCTTTCCCTCCCTTCCCCTATCTAACCCACCTCCCAGCCCTACCTAAACCCCCCCCCCACCTTATTTTGTTGAGTTACGCCTGCCTCTGGCAGACGTAACTTGCGCGCGCCGGCTGTCTGCCGGTGTGGCAGGCCCCGACACAGACCACTGTGTCGGGGCACTCGGCCACGCCCCCGGA
This sequence comes from Rhinatrema bivittatum, assembly GCF_901001135.1. NCBI lineage: Eukaryota > Metazoa > Chordata > Amphibia > Gymnophiona > Rhinatrematidae > Rhinatrema > Rhinatrema bivittatum. The sequence goes on along the minus strand of NC_042617.1, from coordinate 516,822,326 downwards.
CTGCAGCCCCATGCATTTTTGCAAGCCCTGGGACATACACACCTATGCAAAATAGGCTCGGCGCGCACCGGGGGGGGGGGGGGGGTTTAAGGGTTACGAGCGTAACTTACGCGTGTAAGCCTTTTAAAATCCGCCCCTAACTGTACTAACTACATCCTCTGGCAACAAATTCCAGAGCTTAATTGTGCATTGTGTGAAAAAAGAGGGTTTTTTTTCCCTCTGATTTGTTTTAAATGTGCTACTTGCTAACTTCTTGGAGCCCCCCTAGTCCTTCTATTATCTGAAAGAGTAAATAACCAATTCATAGTTACCCATTCTAGACCTCTCATGATTTTAAAGACCTCTATCATATCCCTCCCTCAGCCATCTCTTCTCCAAGCTGAACAGCCCTAACCTCTTAAGCCCTTCCTCTTAGGGGAGCTGATCCATCCCCTTTACCATTTTGGTTGCCTTTCTCTGTACCTTCTCCATCACAACTATACCTTTTTTGAGATGTCGTGACCAGACACAAATCTGCACAAAATGAAACAATTACCTGACATGAATGCTTTTCCCCTGCTATTAAGTTCACTTAGGGGTAGATTTTCAAACCGCGCGATTTGGCGTACTTTTGCTGGCGCATCAGGCGCAAGCAAAAGTACGTGGGATTTTAGTAGATACGCGCATAGCCGCGCGTATCCGCTAAAATCCTGGATCGGCGCGCGCAAGGCTATCAATTCCGTATAGCCGACGCGCGCCGAGCCTCGCAGCCTACCCCCGTTCCCTCCGAGGCCGCTCCAAAATCGGAGCGGCCTCGGAGGGAACTTTCTTTTGCCCTCCCCTCACCTTCCCCTCCCTTCCCCTACCTAACCCACCCGCCCGGCCTTGTCTAAACCCGGGGGGGGTTTAGACAAGGCCGGGCGGGTGGGTTAGGGGGGTTAGGCCGGGTAAGGGGGTTACCTTTGTCGGGGGATTTACGCCTCCCGGAGGGAGACGTAAATCCCCGTGCGCCAGCGGGCCGCTAGCGCGCCGGGATGCGACCTGGGGGCGGGTCCGGAGGGCGCGGCCACGCCCCCGGACTGCCCCGGTCCGTAGCCACGCCCCGGCCCGCCCCCGGAATGCTCCCGACACGCCCCCCTCAGAAAACCCCGGGACTTACGCGAGTCCCGGGGCTCTGCGCGCGCCGGTAGGCCTATGTAAAATAGGCTCACCGGCGCGCAGGGCCCTGCTCGCCTAAATCCGCCAGGATTTGGGCGGATTTAGGCGAGCAGGGCTCTTAAAATCCGCCCCTTAGAGAAAAACCACTGCCATTAGCAATGGTAACATGGAATAGACTTAGTTTTTGGGTACTTGCCAGGTTCTTATGGCCTGGATTGGCCACTCTTGGAAACAGGATGCTGGGCTTGATGGACCCTTGGTCTGACCCAGTATGGCATGTTCTTATGTTCTTATAAGAATGGAGAGTTGGAATGTAAGGCGCTGAATGAAGATTTAGACATAATAGGTAGAAGGAGTATAACCAATGAGACCCTGTGATACTAGGCTACAAATTATATCAAAATCATAGGCAAGGTCAAATTGGTGGAGGGGAGGTGCTATATGTTAAGGATGGCATAGAGTTAAACAGGATAAAAATACTACAAGAGACTGAAGCCTGGATTTTGAAAGGCCTGCGCATGTAAAAACTAGGGGTGTGCATTCGTTATGAACGCATATGTAAAACGCAACTTATATTTTTAAAAGAGAAAAAAAAGGTTTGATGCGCAACGCATCGCGACTTCCAACTTATTCAACATAGCTATGTTGAATACGTTGAACCTAAATAAACACTTAAACCCCCCACCCTCCTGACCCCCCCAAGACTTACCAAAACTCCCTGGTGGTCCAGCGGGGAGTCAGGAAGCCATCCCTGCATTCCTTTGCGATTTCCTCACGGCGCCGATAGCCTGTGTCACAGGGGCTGCCCGTGCCATTGGTCAGCCCCTGTCACATGGTCACGGCGCCATCTTGTGCTTCTACCATGTGACAGGTAGGTCATGTGGCAGGAGGTCGCTCCGGGACCCCCGCTGGACCGAACCGGAACTTTTGGCCAGCTTGGGGGCCTCCTGACCCCCCCAAGCTGGCCAAAAGTTCCAGTTGGGTCCAACGGGGGTCCGGGAGCAGAGGCGCGGAGGAGTACGTGACGCCGACGTCACGCCAACGTCACGTGCTCCTCCGCGCCTCCGCTCCCGGACCCCCGTTGGACCCAACCAGAACTTTTGGCCAGCTTGGGGGGGTCAGGAGGCCCCCCAAGCTGGCCAAAAGTTCCGGTTCGGTCCAGCGGTGGTCCCGGAGTGACCTCCTGCCACATGACCTACCTGTCACGTGGTAGAAGCACAAGATGGCACCGTGACCATGTGACAGGGGTTGACCAATGGCACGGGCAGCCCCTGTGACACAGGCTATCGGCGCCGTGAAGAAATCGCAAAGGAGTGCAGGGATGGCTTCCTGACTCCCCGCTGGACCACCAGGGAGTTTTGGTAAGTCTTAGGGGGGGATTAAGGAGGGTGGGGAGGTTTAAATTTTTATTTAGGGAACCGGGAAACGTATGGACAGATCCACAACTTATGGATTTCTCCATACTTCCATATTGAACGGAATCGACCCTCACCTTCAACGTATCAACGTTTCAACGAAAACTTTTTGCCTGCACATCCCTAGTAAAAACTGGGGTTTATGCGCGCATTTGGCCCTTGTGAGCATCACGTCATTTTAAAATGTGCCCCGCCACGCGCATAATCCCAGGTATGTGCACAAGTGCCAGGCTCTGAAAAAGGGGTGGGGCGGGATGTGGCTGGCCCGGACAACGGCCATTAGCAAGTTTTTGGGGGGTCGGAAGGGTGGGGGATTGTAAATAATTAAATCTGAAGGATTGGGGTGGTTTATTTTTTTCGGATTGGGACAGCTGAAAAAACAAAACGGTCAGAACCGCGAGAAACAAAATTTCCCAGGTTCTACGAAAACGATTGCCGGTACGATACACATCTCAAGTATACACCCATCCATCTGCCTGACTGAAGAAACAGACAATGAATAAGGTTGCCAACTGGCTCCAGATTGTTAGATAGGTTGAATTTGTCCTGGATTTACTCCACTGCCTGCAGGGACTTATAGACTTGCTTTTCTTAGGGAATGTATTAGGGAAATCAGAATAAGAACCAGCATGCGGTGGGGTAAAACCAGGAGTGGATCAACCTGGCCTGAAAATCTGGAGCCAGTTGGCAACCCTAACAATGAAATGCTAAAGAAATTAGAAAAACTAGCAAATTAGGCAACACAATAATGGGAGATTTCAATTACCCCAATATTGACTGGGTAAACATCTCATTGAGACATGCCACAGAGGTAAAGTTTCTAGATGCTAAAAATAACTGCTTCATGGAGCAGTTGATCCTGGAACCTATAAGAAGAAATATTCTACATCTAATCCTCACTGCAATGAAAAGGAGGATGAAAATGGCCTCTCAAAAAGTTTAATTTTTTATTTATAAGCAACATTTTTTTACAATAGCATAATCCATGCCATTTAGTAAAAGTTAATACTAATATAAGAGAAAAAAGAAAAGCAAGCATATAATAAAACAATCACAAAAAAACCCAACAATTTTCTAACTCAAGTCCCCTGGGGGAATCATTGGTGTATCAGGAAAAATAAAATCAAATAGTCTTATCAGTTACTAAGGAAAAATGCCCAGGATGGTATACAACTAACTCATTGTTATCGTTAGATCTCCAGGTGACTATAGAAGCTGATAACATCAAACAGGAGCTTTATCCCCAATAAAGTTTTCTATATTAATGGATCATAAAATACAAACTTAATTCCTTGATATTCAATAATATATTTGAAAGGGAATTTAAAGAAAAAAGTAGCCCCAGTTGCCAGTACCTTAATCTTCAACTGCAGAAATGTTTCCCTTATTCTCTGCGTAGATCTTGACAAATCAGGAAAAATGCTTTCTGTCAATCCACAAAATAAAGGTGATCTATTATGAAATTAAAGTTTCAAGACAAGCTTCCTGTTGATTTCTAAAATAAACCTCATAACCAACATCTCCTTCTCTACGTCTTTCTGGGATGCTTCTAAGAGGTCCGACATATCCAAACTGTTTACTGAAATTAATGGTTTCAGGTTGCCTTCCTTAACCATAGTTTCCCTCTTGGCAACAGGGAAAAAATACACATTGCTTACAGAGGGAATCTGTTGCAATGACCTTTTCAAAGTTTACACAAAATACTTCTTTAAGGTCTCATATGAAAAAAATCATTCTTTACTTAGGGAAATTAATCATTCCCAAGTTCCTAAATCTAGCAAAATTTTCATGAACTTCCACTCTACTTTTAAGGTATAAATTTTCCTTAATCAAAACCACCTTATAATTTTAACTAAAAGACGTAATGATCCATTCTTTTCCCCTGCTCACTAAACTTAAGGGACGCTTGGAGATATAAATGCACAAAGCTGAGATATGGAGCCAGTCGAGAGTTCTTCAGCTCTAGCCAGGGACGCAGCAACGTTCTCCAAAGTTACTGATAAGAATGCCCTCTTGGTTCATGTTGACCCTAAGCAAGGGAGCTGAACCAGAATATCCACTTTCAGACGAACCTTACATATTTTCCTCAGTGCCAACTCTTCACACTGAGACTGCACCTCAGACTGCAAGAACAACATGACTGTATTCAGGGAGGTCCCTGGTTCTTGCCCCTCCCCCCACCCTGCATCGAGTTCACGGTTGAGTCAGGGACTCCAGACCCATTGGCAGCTACAACCAGCTTGGATTGAGCTGCCAGCTCCTTCTGCTCCAAACACAGGAACCCTTTTGACAGTGTTAGTGGTATATAAGCCTCCAGGCTAAGGGGGGAGCTGTTATCCCCCAAAGGGACCATTCCGGTGCTCATGGGGCTCACTCCTTCACCCAGATTAGTTGTAATTCCCACTGACGCTGAGACCCATGTGTCGAGCATACTGCTTGCAGCAGCTGGAGTTGCTGAAAGGTAAGCGCAAGTCTTAGATTCCTTTTCTTCTCTATTGACACCAAATAATGAATAGTGAGAAGGAAAAGGTGAACAACTATAAAACTCAAACGAAAGCATTCTCCAGGGCAGATGCCACTTTGGATTCCCCTGGCCTCTCACAAATTTTGTGGTTTTTTTGTTTTAGTGGAAAACTTAAAAAAAACCAAGGGGCAGATTTTGTAACCGCTCGCGGGGTACATTTGAGCGCCTTACTCGGCGCACACAAATGTACACCCGATTTTATAACATGTGCGCGCTGCCGTATGCATGTTATAAAATCCGGGGTTGGCGCGCGCAAGGGGGTACACACTTATTTATTTTATTTATTTAAAGGATTTATATACCGGAAGTTCCTGTATAATATACATATCACCCCGGTTTACAAGGAACTGTAACTATCGCTTCATTTAGCGGTTTACATTGAACTTGTGCATCTTGTGCGCGCCGAGGCCTAGGGGAGCCCCGATGGCTTTCCCTCTGAGGCCGCTCCGATTTCGGAGCGGCCTCAGAGAGAACTTTCATTCCGCTCCCCCCACCTTCCCTTCCCCTATCTAACCCACCCCCTAGCCCTAGCTAAATCCCCCCCCCCCCACCTTGTTTTTAATAGATATGCCTGCCTCTGGTCTTGCCATCCCCTGGCACAGCCGCTGTGCCGGAGGCCTCGGTCCCGCCCCCAGACCGGCGCCCTGCCCATGACCCCGCCCCTTTTTCAAAGCCCCCGGGACATACGCGCGTAAGCCTTTGAAAATCTGCCCCCAAATGAGCCAGAGCTAATGTGGATTTAGCAAAGGGAAATCTTGCCTTACAAATCTGTAAGATTTTTTGAAGAAGTTAAATAACATGTTGACGATAGTGAGTTGGTTAATATGGTGCATCTGGATTTTCAGACGTTATTTGACAATGTCCCTTATGAGAAACTTATCTGGAAATTAAAATGTCATTGGATTGATAACTGGCTAAATAATAGGAAACAGAGAGAAAACTAAATGGTCATTTTTCTCAGTGCAGAAAGATAAATAGTGAAGTGTCCCAGGGACCTGTGCTTTTTAATACATTTATAAATGATCTAAAATAGGAAGTGAAGACTGAGGTGATCAAATCTGCAGATGACAAAATTATTCAAAGTTGTTAAATCACAAGCTGATTGTAAGAAATTGCCAAAGAATCTTGCAAGGCTGAGGGATTGGGCGTCTAAATGGCAGATGGACTTTAATGTGAACAAGTGCAAAGTGATACATATATGGAAGAATAATCCAGACTATAGGTAAAAAATGCTGGGTTCCATATTAGGCGTCACCACCCAGAATAAAGATCTTGGAATCACTGTGGATAATGCTTTGAAATCCTCGGCCTAATATGTGGTAGGAGTCAAAAAAGCAAATAGAATGATAGGTATTATTAGGAAAATAATGGAAAATAAAACAGAGGATATCATAATGTCTCTGTATCAATCTATAGTCTAACTGCACCTTGAGTACTGAGTGCAGTTTCAATTGTGCCATCTTAACAAAGATATAGCAGAACTAGAAAAGGTACAGGAAATGTTGACCAAAATAATGAAGGAGATGAAATGGCTCCCCAATGACAAAAGGCTAAGTAAGGTAGGGCTCTTCAGCCTGGAGAAGAGAAGGCTGAGAGGTCTATAAAATCTTGAGAGGGGTGGAATGGGTAAACAGGGAATGGTTATTTACCCTTTCAAATAGTACTAGGACGAGGTGACATGACATGAAGTTAATAGGTAGCACATTTAAAATAAATCAAAGAAAGTATTTTTTTTCAATTAATGAACAATTAAATTGTGGAACTTGTTGCCAGAGGATATGGTGATAGCAGGTAGCATAGCTGAGTTTAAAAAGGATTTAGTCAAGATCCTGGAGGAAAAGTCCATAAACCATTATTAGCCATGTAAACTTGAGAAAGCCAATGCTTATCTCTGGTTATGAGCAAGAAGGATTGGATCTATTCTTTGGGATTTTTCTGGGTCCTTGTGACCTGGGTGGCTATTGTCACAGAGAGGATGCTGGGTTTGATGGACTTTAGATCTGATCCAGTGTGGCAATTCTTATGTTCTTTTTCTCCTTTCTCTGTTGAAGATGTCAGAAAACATTCACAATTACAACTCTTTCTATCCCAACCTGTGTTGCGATTGGTGGTCTGCGGTCCCATCCCACGGACCTTCCACTCTTATCTACAGCCACGATCCAGGTGCAGGCTCCTCCGATGCCATGTCAGGCCTTCCTGCAGCCGGCATGGTCGACCTCCATGGCTGACTAAGCCCCAACAATGCTGATGCCAGTAAGGGCTGTCCCTAGGCATGTGTGTGCCCGATCAGCCCCAATTTAAAGGGCCCACAGCGGAAAATTCTTCACAGTGCTCCCTGATGATGTCTGGAGCCCAGACCTATTTAAGGCACCCTCCGCAGCACCTTCATTGCCTTGGCAATAGGTCAGGCACCCTCCTTGAGAAGTGCATTGCCTACATTCCTGTTCCTGCATCCTGGTTCCTGTCTCCGCTGTGGTGTTCCTGCATCCATGTCTTCCATTCCCTGGCAGTCTGATTTTCAGGAGCTCTTCATCTGTGTTCAGTTTTCCTCTTGTCTCTCGTCTTCAGTGTCTCCTCATGTTCCTGTGATCCCTTGTTTTTCTCCTCTTCATCATCTTCCTTGGATTGATCTTCTGGCTTTGACCCTGGACAGGACCTCGACGCTGCTTGAACTCCGCCTGCCACTGACCATAGCCTGTACCTCATCTTCGAATATACTCTGCCTGCCTCCAACCCCAGCCTTGTTCAGACTCTTCTGCCTGTCACTTGTCCTACCACGCTTACCCACTGTGCTGGCCTGTCTCGTCTACCAAGCTTTGGATCTTCACATCCACAGAGGCCTGCACCTAAGTCCAGCCAGCCCCAGCTCCCGAGGGTTCAAACTAAGGGGAACCAGGACTGGTGTTGGTGAAGCTCCAGTTGAGCCTCTGCTCTTGCCAGCTCCGCCTCAGTCTAAGGGTCCACTTCCACAACAACCTGTCAACAATCTGTGAATCCACAAAAATTCTTACTTTACATATTGGAATGGACATGTAATTAAATCTAGCAAATTAGGAACCGTAGCCTAGGAGTTATAATTTTGCCAATAAAGAGTTGGGAAAACTATTTTTCACAGAGAATTAATTTGACAAAATTGCAACCCCTGTTCTGTCATTGTCAGACTTAATTGAGTTTCAAATTTGCACAAAATCTCAAAATGCTTTGTAAATGAAGTACATAGCCTAGGGACTCCAGGTATTTTGAGGAAATGGTTGCTAAAAAGCCCCTTCAAGTCTATGATTTTTGGAAATGGCTCTTAGCAGTAAAGAAACATGAATTAATTATATATCAAGAGGGTAATTTTCAAAGCCATTTCTGCCCATAAAACAGTGCCTTACCCAAACCTGCCTGCCTAACATATGAGTAAATTTACCTGCATATGACCTGTAGGTGCATAAATTTACCCACATTGAGCAGAGGTGTTTCTGGGGGTGGGGTTGCATTTTCAAATGCATGCACGGACATTTTCTGAGAAAGAATCCATGCACAAATTAGCAGCTATAATTGTGTGCACCATATTTGCATATTTAGTTTAAAATATAAGGGAGCTGTTTCAAAATTTTCCTCCTAAACAGAAACATATTTACCATTTCTATCTACATCTCATTAAGTTCACCTCTTCAGTATGAAGCACACTCCTTTTCTGCAGTGTGGTCCCTACAGAAGGGACTAGTGCCAACTGTTGTTTGCTAGTTGCTGAATTTCCCTTTGGTGACTTCATCTCCTTCAGTTCTGGATCCGAGATCACGGAACAAACTTTCAGATAGGCCTGAGCAGGATTAGGGAACCCATCATCAAAGAAGTCTGCAACTGTAAAATGAAGTTAAGAAAAATATTTGTTATCTGCTACTTTCAAAACCAATCTAAGAGAAAGTGAATACTGAATGCTATGGTAAATCAAAAAGTAAATGGAGAGGTTATTGGATCTTTATAACACCTTTCACAATAAACTCATGGTTGGAAATAGAAAGATTCAAATATATTTACCTACCTTGTTTATCAATATAAATTGAATCAGCTGAAATATTTGCATTTATATGCATCTAGAGCTAATTTTGAAAAGCCCGCATTGTTTGCAAAGTACACAGAAACATTTAGACTTTGAACATTGCAGTGAATTTTCTACAGGAACCCAACCACATTGTTTCCCTTTGAAAATTAGCAGCTACAAAGTACATGCACTAAAACACCCAAATAAATGAGTGTACTTGTATATTACTACTGGCAGTACCCTGAAATGCGCCTCTCCACTGGTTGAACAGCACAGTTGCTTACTGTATGAATCTAAGTCACTATGCTGGTCAATATATGTGATGGCTGTGTTGTAAAAGATGTCAGGGTACTTGTAGAAGTTAAATAAATGCAGGCAGTCCCTCTGTAATTGGGCATGACTGCTGGGGATGCAGGGTAGTTGATGCAGTGGTGGATTCCTTGAGAGTGAAAGATGATGCTCTGGTGGACATGTCCTTGGTAGTTTGTGTGGAAGGTGGGTTGGGAGGCAGGAGGGCATATTGGAAATGCAGGAGTGGAGGATTACATGGTGTATGTAAGATAAAGTTGTGTGGCTAATGTCCAGTGAATGAAGACAGCTATGCAGGAAAGATGAGGATTAGAATTCATGTAAATGAAAACTAGTGCTTTTTACATAGAAACATAGAAACATAGAAATGACTGCAGAAGAAGACCAATCGGCCCATCCAGTCTGCCCAGCAAGCTTCACACCTCTTTTTTCTCATACTTATCTGTTTCTCTTGGCTCTTAGTAACCTTTGGTTCTATTTCCCTTTCACCCCCACCATTAATGTAGAGAGCAGTGATGGAGCTGCATCCAAGTGAAATATCAAGCTTGATTAGTTAGGGGTAGTAACCGCCGCAATAAGCAAGCTGCACCCATGCTTATTTGTTTACCCAGACTATGTTATTCAGCCCTTATTGGTTGTTTTTCTTCTCTCCTGCCGTTGAAGCAGAGAGCTATGCTGGATATTTTTAGTACTTGTAGACTCATTCTGGCTTTGCCTACCAGCAGTTCCCCCTTTCCTTCACTTGCTATGGCCTTGATGCTTTGTGTTAGGCATTTTTTTCTGTGTGAATGAGTGTTGATGTTTTCTCCAATGATTCCAAGGGAGGCTGGACGAATAAATGTTTCATAAAATATGCAAACGAGGCCACTCAGAAGTGTGGACAGAAGTCTGGGCAAGCAGTTTTGGCTTCTTGCCTATATATAACATACATTTATTTATTTATTTATTTATTTATTTATTTAAGCATTTTATATACAGTAATTCCAGAAGAAAATCACAACGGTTTACAAAATTGACTTTTATATTATAGGTCCACAAGATATTTAAAACATATTAACTCAAGGGTTTATATAGTAATTTGTACTATCACAGACTGTATATATCACAGACTGTATATAGTAAATTGTGCTGTCACAGACTGTGTATGTTCAGTGTGATTATTCCACTGAATTCCAAATTTTTATTTATTTACAGTTGGGCTCATAAATTTACATACCAATGGCAGAATTTGTAAGATGTGGAGCATTTTAAGAAAATATGAGTGATCAGACAAAACACACCTCTTATTTTTAGTGTGTTTTAAATTTAACTATTATGCATCACAGAATAACACAATCATTAAACAAATCATAGCAATAAAGGAAATAATAAAATGAGCCTGTTAAAAAGTTTGCAAAAGCTTGGATGTTTGGGCTGATAATATATTCTTTCAAGTGTGCCAGGAATTAGGTGAAATATTTGGGGATTTTTATCAGGCCATACCTTGACTAGCTGTTCCAACTTAATTATCTTCAAGGAGACAGCCATAAATACAGATTCTTGTGAAAAGCTAAGAAAAAGTTTAATTTATCCTTATTTTTGAGGGCTTCTTGGTTATATTTTTCTGTTTTTTTGTGTAGTGCTAGCCCTATAATCTCTATATTTTCCTAGATATTGATATTGCTGTGTGGGCAGAATTGGGGCAACTGGGCCCTTTGCATGCAGCATTGGTTGGCCAGACGGACCTCCCAAGGGGGAAACAATGGGTGGCGCAGGCGCACCCAAGCCTTGCAGAGTGGGAGGCCACCATCCCCCAGAAGGTGGCTGGAGCCATGGACCCTGTGCAATGTACCAGGAGCTGGGAGCAGGTATGCCCCCAAATTGCCAGTTCTGCACTGCCATGTTGGGGTAAAAACTGGGTGTGCTCCCATAGCCCCAAGGTTGCCAACTGTGCTTTGTGAGCTCGCCCGGCCTCCACATTGGGGACTGTCCTAGCGGTTCAGGGGGAAAGGGGGACAGTTAGCACCCTTGCTGAGCTCCCCAACCTGGGGCCCATCCTCCTCACCTACGTGGTGGAACTGCTGCGGCTATCTGGGGGTTACTTCCCTGGTGTCCAGCCAACTGACTGGTGAGCCGGCTGCTGAAAACAGGGGCCACCATCAGGGCCTGCAGAAAGCCACTCGACATCCTGCCCTTGTCCCCACTCCCCCTACCAGCATGACAAAATCTGTCTGTGCCCTATCCACGGCAGCTGTGGTTGCAGCAGTTTTATTTATTTATTTATCTTTTCTATACCGTTGTTAAGTTATAAACCATCACAACGGTTTACAAAAGAGGCACAAATGGATATGTTCAGTAAAGAAATGGGTAATACGAGTATAATGGTGCCAAAAGGTTTCAGGTACATCAAAATACAAAATAAAGACTATTTTATTTGAGTGAATGTCATAAATCTTGTCCTTTTCAAAAGTGTGCTGTTACTATTAATTAAAATTTGCTGCCTGCTGTGCCCTCCCTTATCCCCTCAACCTCTGTGCCCTCTCTGACACTCCAAGCCCACTGAAGGTGGCATTGGCCATGCACCCCCTGATTCCTCATGTGGTGAAGCAGCACTGCCAGCCCTCCCTTGCTGAAGTGAGTGCCATCCTCGAGAGGCAGCCTTGTGGGATTTCCCTTAGCTGTAGGCATTATAAGGTGGTCAGGCTGGGTAATGAAGAGACTCCCTCAGATTATCACAGAATTAAATGTAAGGACATTTTTTTTGTACATATATATATTTTATAATAGCCAAACAGCCAAAATGGACCAAATTATATAATTTAAATTAGCCCAAGCAAGTGCTGTGAGCCAAAGTTACCGAGCATGAAGGGGAGCAATAAGGCTGCAGCCACGGCACTGGGAACGGGGGACGAATGGGGAGAGCATCGTTGGCGTCCCCAGGCTCACCCTCTCAGCACCACTGGAACCACCCACATGCCTGCCCCTTAGATTCAAATCCCCCAATGGGATTCCTCCCAAACGCTGGGTCTGCCCTAGGCCTCCCCACTTCCAGGTCTCCCCCCCCCCCCGTGTCATTGGCCCGCACCGCCGTGAGGCGATGACATCACTGCGCAACAGCGTGCACTAATGATGCATCACAATGTAGAGCCGTAATCAGTCCCTCACCATAGCAGGAGCCATGCCGCTGACGACCGTGGGTATGTGCTTCGCCCACCCCCATCTCTCAGTGCGCTGAGCTCCAGATACAGCGCCAGGTTAATGGCGGCGTCTGTACATTGGCCCGGCACCGCGTCCATATCATTTATTTATTTATTTATTTATTTATTTATTTAGTATTTTTATATACCGACATTCTCGATACAAATATCAAATCAAGTCGGTTTCCATAAAACAAAACTGTCGCGGTTAAGGCGTTACAATAAACAGAGTTTCTGAACATAAGAACATAAATATTAAATATTAAATAGACAGCAATAACTTGTCAAAATAACGTGAATAAATAAATAAATAAATAAATCATTTGAAGAAATAAAGTTTTAAAAACAAGCTGAAGTTGACACATTCTTCCTAGACTTATTCAGTTCATTTGTGACTAGCTTTCAAGAGCTATGCTCCCTTTATCAGGACAGTAATGAAACAGCATAGTTACGCTGGGCTTAACTTGTATAGAATCAGATAGTCATAACTTTCCATGCTTATACCATTACAGCTCAGTAAAGGGACTAGGATGGAGGATTTGACAGAGGTAATAGAAACAATACAATTTTACAGTCCCAACAGTCCTGTGTCTGATGATTGGTTTTAAAATAAAAATGCAAAGGTCCTTAGCGTGAGTAAGTTTCAAACAGATTGCGTAGGGCTAAAGTCTGTGGGGTACATTTTAAAAAACAGCGAGCGCGCGTACTTTTGTTCGGGCACCAGGCGAGAACAAAAGTACGCCGGATTTTATAAGATACGCGCGTAGCCGCGCGTATCTTATAAAATCCGGGGTCGGCACGTGCAAGGGGGTGCACATTTGTGTGCAAATGCTGTCCTTGCCCCCTACTATGCCTCCCAGAGCACCCTCTGTGATCGCAGGTAAAATCAGATTTTATGCCTACTTTTACATGCACAACTCCATGATAGATTTTCAGAAAGCCACTTATAGGCATAAAAAGGGGTTTCATGCACATAAGTCACTCTGAAAATCAAGTCCATTATGCCCTTTGGAACACAAAAGTGTTTGATCATTATAATTTCAAATGTTTTGGGTTCCTGTATAATTCTCAGATTTCTTGTAAATATCCTGATTGTGAGTTCATTTAGGGAGTGATCTTTCCTTGAGAAATATTAATCTAACATTTCACTCTGTTCTTCTCTGTAGTATGTTGCTCTATGTCTATGAAGGTGTAGTTTTTGCCTTTTTTATTTTGTTTTTTTAAATTGTTTCAAAGATGTAAATTGTTCCTTTTTTAAATTGTTTCAAAGATGTCGCATTCCTCTTCACATTTCTTGTACTGGATCACTACCTTCGTAGAGGAGCACAAATAGGAACCCTTTGGGCCGGATTTTAATAGGTACGTGCGGGCACAAATCTGTGCCCGATTTTATAACATGCACACGCAGCCGTATGCATGTTATAAAATCGCACACCGAGCCCTAGGGGAGCCCCGATAGCTTTCCCCGTTCCCTCCCAGGCTGCTTCAAAATCGGAGCGGCCTGGGAGGGAACTTTCCTTCCCCTCCCCCCCACATTCCCCTCCCTTCCCCTATCTAACCCGCCCCCCAGCCCTATCTAAATCCCCCCCCCCCCACACCTTTATTTTTTTATTTACGCCTGCCTCCGGGCATGTGTAGGTTGTGCGCGCCGGCCAAGTACCAATGCGCGATCCCCCGGCACAGCCGCTGTGCCGGAGGCCTCAGTCCCGCCCCCGCCCCACCCGCCCCCGCCCACTCCTCGCCCCTTTTTTCAAGCGCTGGGACATACGCGCGTCCCGGGGCTTGCGCGCATCACTGGACCTATGCAAAATAGGCTTGGTGCATACAGGAGTGGGTGTAAAAGGGTTACGCGTGTATATTACACGCGTAACCCATTTAAAATCCGCCCCTTTATATTCTATGGGCCAGATTTTTGTATCTACGCGTGGGCGTAGATTTGTGTGCGCAACCCGCTGCGCACAAATCTACGCAGCCGAAATCGGAGCGGCCTCAGAGGGAACTTTCCTTCCGTCCCCCTCTTCCCCTCCCTTCCCCTCCCTTCCCCTATCTAACCCGCCCCCCAGCCCTACCTAAATCCCCCCCCCTGGGCAGGCGTAGGTTGCGCGCGCCAGCCAAGAACTGGAACGCGATTCCCCGGCACGGCCACTGTGCCGGAGGCCTCCATCCCACCCCCGCCCCGCTCCTGGATCAGCCTTCCCCGCCCACTCCCCGCCCCTTTTTCAAGCACCGGGACATACGCGCGCCCCGGGGCTTGCGCGCGTCGCTGGACCTATGCAAAATAGGCCCGGCGCGCGCAGGAGTGGTTTAAAAGGGTTACGCATGTAACCCTTTAAAAAACCGTCCCTATGTGTTTCCCATACGGGTAGATGGAGGGTCCTGTGATATCTGCTGCTACAGTTTGCATCATGATGCCGTGTAAGCTTTTGGGCTATTTTCTTTTATTTGACTTTTTGTTTGAAGCTTGTAGTAATATACATCCAGACCTAGAAAACCTATGAAAATCATATAATCTCTACTACTGGAGGGTGAATCTTTGAAAGAAATATTCTCCGCTCTATCACTTCTAGCCAACCTGAAACAAAAATTAATAAGTAAGCTTGCCGGTTCCTTGACGTTATTGCTTTATTTTTACATTTTTCTCCTTTCTTTGTAACCTAATATAATTTTATTTCTGGCCATATTCTATTTAAAAAAAAACCCCAACCTGCTACAAGTCCATGCTTCAAGTTGCTTATGCACCATACTTATTTTTATCAGGGTAATGATGCATATAGTTTTCAGATACAGATCATCACTGCACACAGTCCCTCCACCCCCTCTCTAGAAGCAGAATGATTAAGCATTAATTTCACCTTGGGAATGAAAAACAATAATTCTGGTCAATTTAATTATCTAAAAGATTTGTAATTACTGCCATTTTAAAGACACTATATTTTCCTTTGTTTTGTGATTGTAGCCTACTGACAAAAAAATTTTTTCAGTCTTATTCAACAGAATTACCACAGGTAGCAGTGATTTCATGATCCCACAGAATGAATCGCACAGGGGACACAAAACTCAAAATATGATAGGGCTCTATTCAGTTTTAACAACAGAAAAATCAATAGTATTTCACTATCAGATCTGTTTACAAGTATAGACTTTGGGGATCCAGATTGGAAGATAAGTACCCAATTTTTCTGTATAGCAGCTAGAGCTAAGATTGGCTGATCATTGCATACCATAATGATTTATATTGATGAACAGAAATATTTGTCTTTTTTTTAAATGTTAAATCAATTTCCCCATCAATGATTACACATGTAATTATCAAACAGAATATTTAAAATATAGCACAAAAGAACTAAAGTCACAATGAAGTCCAATTTTCATAATTCACAATTTCTGTTGTGGAACAAAAATGCAGATTTATTTCCATTCTATCTTAACTTGGCTGCTTTAATATATTATTTCTGCTTTGTAATAGGAAGATTCAAATCGGTGCAATATATTTGAGCTACATGTTCTGTAAAAATTATTATCCTGTTGTTTTTCTTTAAAATACATACAAGTATGGTGTCTATTTTGTTACAGAGTATTATGTCTAGATCAGAGATGTAGAATGTACTGAGGCATAGTATGGCATGGACTGGTCATCAGATAACCATTGATCTCTGGGTTTCAAAGGTGACTTGTGGGAAGGGAAATTTTCAAAGTTTTTCCCTTAGGTAAACATTGGTTTACCCATAGGTAAAGCCCTGCTGAAAATTGCTCACCACCTCCTTCACCGGAAATAAAATAACTTGTTTTGCTAACAGCGTGGGTACTTTTAACTAGAGATGTGAATCGGAACTGATATCGGATCCGATTCTGGTTCCGATTCACATCTATAGAGATGTGAATCGGAACTGATATCGGATCCGATTCTGGTTCCGATTCACATCTCTACTTTTAACTAGATCCAACGGGTGGGCTGAGCTACGGCTGAGGGAGGTTGGAGAAGGGAAAGTCAAAACGAAAACGGGGCTATCAGTTTGAAAACCCCACAAAGATATTCCATGGATACATTTTCACCTGCTTCAAAGCAAGTTCACATACATGCATGAGAGTACATTGGACTCACTGTCCCCCTACTAGTCTTATTTTCAAAGAGAAACCTCATATGGAGTTTCCCTTTGAAAATGTTCTTGCTGGCTTGTGAGGAGTTTAAAACTGGCCCCAATAAAATGCTATCTGTTATAACTTGATAGCTGATCATAGCAGTCAAATCGATTTGCTATAGGTTGCTATAGCAACTAAAGATGAGCCAAATAATTTGAATCATGATTCTAAACCTCATTCTAATTTGGTTATTGACCTGCTGAGTTTATTGGAGTATGAAAGCACATCACTATAATATGATTCTAGAGAACTGGGTATAAATTTACAATCTCCTTTATAGTTTAGGAGTAGAGTTTAGGATCTGATCAATTTTATGGAGCTCATGGCTATCAGTAACCTGCTTCAGTTCCATTGAGATATGAATAACATGCCGGTTGTTAGGTGACTACATCTCCTGTTTCAAAATGTTCCTGCCAAGCCACCATAGGTGCAGCTATATTTAGTCATTCCAAATGTAAGCGCTGCTTGGGGTCGTAACTTGGTCGGGAAGAAAACTACATATATATTAAATATTCAAATATACACGTGGTTAACCCTGCCCACAGAAATATCAGGGGAAAAATATAAGGTACATTTGCACCCTCCTAACGTAGTGAATCTACACAGATAGTTTCTTCCTTGAAAATTTGAGAAAGGTACATGATGTATTTTGCCATTATTCAGCTTTAGTGAATACTACCACCTAAAAATATGTAGCTTCTAGTCCTCGCTACAGTTAAGAACTTTTTGATGGCTAAAAGTGCCTGACATAATGCTGCTTTAACTAGCATAGCCATGGGATCCATCTTTTGGAGCAATGGCAGTAGTTTATCTTCATATGTCATCTTCCGTTTCTTTGAAAACTGGCTGTGCTAATAACTAGCTCTTCATTCTCACATCTCTAGCACAAGATAGGTTTTATTTCATGGGAGTGCAGAGACAAGTCCATACTTGTCATGGAAGCCGTTCACTTCCTAGAACTCATCTGTTTTCTGATTATTTCTAAGATAGTTACTTCATTGTTGACTGATGTTAATTTATGTGATTATTGTCAGAGAGAGCTCTAACATAAATGTTTACTGAATTAAACATTATGCCATAGTCACAGAAGGAGAAAAATTTAGCATAAGAATAAAAGCTAGATTTGCCCAGTCCCTCTGTAGGTGTACGTCATAAGAAGCTGCATACTAGGTCAGACCGAGGGTCCATCAAGACCAGCAACCTATTTCTAATAGTGGTCAATTCAGGTTACAAGTACCTAGCAAGTACCCAAACATTAAATAGATCCCAAGCTACTAATGCCAGTAATAGCAGTGGCTGTTCCCTAAGTCAACTTGATTAATAGCAATTTATGGATTTCTCCTCCAGGAAATTATCCAAACCTTTTTTAAACCCAACTACACTAACTGCACTAACCACATCCTCTGGTAACAAATTCCAGAGCTTAATTGTGCATTGAATGAAAAAAGAGTTTTCTCTGATTTGTTTTAAATGTGCTACTTGCTAACTTCATGGAGTCGCCCCTAGTCCTTCTATTATCTGAAAGAGTAAATAACCAATTCACATTTACCCATTCTAGTCCTCTCATGATTTTATAGACCGCTATCATATCCCCCTCAGCTGTCTCTTCTCAAAGCTGAACAGCCCTAACCTCTTTAATCTTTCCTCATGTGGGATTTGTTTCATCCCCTTTATCATTTTGGTTGCCCTTTTCTGTACCTTCTCCAGTACAACTATATCTTTTTTGAGATTTGGCGACCAGAATTGCACATAATGCTCAAGGTGCGGACTCATCATGGAGCGATACAGAGGCATTATGACATTCTCTGTTTTATTCACCATTCCCTTCCTAATAATTCCTAACATTCTGTTTGCTTTTTTGACTGCTGCAGAACACTGAGCTGACGATTTCAATGTAATATCAACTATGATGCCCAGATATTTTTCCTGGGTAGTATCTCCTAAAATGGAACCTAACATCGTGTAGCTACAGCATGGATTATTTTTCCCTATATGCATTACCTTGCACTTGTCCATATTAAATTTTATCTGCCATTTGGATGCCCGATCTTGCAGACTTGTATGGTCCTCCTGCGATTTATCACAATCTGCATGTGATTTAATAACTCTGAATAATTTTGTGTCATCTACAAATCTGATCACCTTACTCATTGTATCTCTTTCCAGATCATTTATAAATATATTGAAAAGCACCAGTCCAAGTAGAGATCCCTGGGGTACTTCACTGTTTACCTTTTTCCACTGAGAAAACTGAGTATTTAATCCTAACCTCTGTTTCCTGTCTTTTAACCAGTTTGCAATCCACAAAAGGACATTGTCTCCTATCCCATGACTTTTTAGTTTTCTTAAAAGCCTCTCATGAGGGACTTTGTCAAACACCAGAATAATGAAATAATATATATGTGCAGACCAATTAAATATCTTCAATGCACAAATATAATCCCTAATAGCTATGTTATTTCTTGGTATTTCTTTATAAAAACTTGCTGTTCCTTCTCCATTCTATTCTTTGCTGTGTCTTATAAAGTCAACTACAACTCACTTCAGTGGAGAATCAGCAGTCTTATAAACACATGGGGCTAATTCACAGCCTTTATATATTGAATAGCATGAAGAAAAGCGCCATACATTTATGCACAGTATTTATTTGTGAACAAGTTCATTCAGGTTTTCTTGCCCATGCCATTTCTGCCTCTCCCTGCATTCTCCTGATAATATTGCTTCAGCAGATCCTAACAGAGGAGTTCCAGCTGAACCCCCTTGACTCACACTAGTTTTAGACACCGATCCCTTGCTTTCATGCTTCCATTTCTACAGCACAGAGAGAAAGTATGTGTGGAAGGGGGTGGGGGTGGGGGATGGTATACAAAGATATACAGGCTGAAAGAATAATGAGAAAGAAATATAGATAGAAACTGGGATACAGACAGAGAAAATACAGATGGGCGAAAGAAGCAAACTAGAGATGGGATATGAGGACTTCTTGCAGTCCAGTCAACAAACATGGAATTCAGAAGAATATTGAATTGCTTCAATGAGCCTATTTGAAAACATCTGAAGCAGACTAAAATATTCTCTAAAGACTTCATCCCAATGTGAGCAGTTTGAAAATTGCCTCCTAAGGGAGTCATTTTCAAAGCCATTTACGTGCATAAAGCTCTGTTTTATGCACATAAATAGTTATTCTAAAATAGCCTGGGGTTAAGTGCATGTATAAGCATGCATGTAACCTGGTTATGCGTGATCTTTTACCAGATGAGCTCCAGGGAGTGGAGTTGGGGTACAGGCAGCACTTATGTACATACTTTTTGGTTTTTAAAAATATGCACATAAGTATACACGCATAAGTTATGCCCTTAGAAAAGGAGGTATAGATGCATGTGAGTGAATGTGAGTGTACTCAACCAATTACCTGAGAATTTTCAAATCAAACTTACCTGTGTGACTTAAGAGGAGAGGCTGAAGGATCTAAATACGTATACCTTGGAAGAGAGGAGGTGCAGGGGAGATATGATACAGACCTTTAGATACCTGAAAGGTTTTAATGATACACGAACTTCAAACCTTTTCCGTTGGAAAGAAATCAGTAGAGCTAGGGGTCATGAAATGAAACTCCAGGGGAACGACTCAGAACCAACACCAGAAAATGTTTCTTCATGGAGAGGGTGGTGGATGTCTGCAATGCTCTTCCGGAGGAGTGGTGAAGACAAAAAGAAAGAATTCAAAGTGTCATGGATATACACTGTGGATCCCTAAAGGCTTGAGGATGGAAATGAAGAAAAGGGTTTATGAGCCTATGAGGGTAACTTGCTGGTGCGGCGGCTTCTGCCCTTAACCAATAAGCCTTGATACTTTTGATGCAACTGCAATATTGCTGTCTGCTTCAATGGCAGGGGAAAAGGGGAGTTGGATTCAGATAACAACCAATGAGGACCCTGACATTTACGGTCTGGGGAACTGATAAGCATGGAGGTAACCTGTACGGAGAAATTACTACCCTTAACAGAAAGCAAGGGATTACTACCTTTAACCAATATGCCTTTTGACGCAACTACAACATTACTCTCTGCTTTGACGGTGATAGGGGGGAGAGGTGGAAGAGGAATTGGATTCAGATGACCACCAACACAGGCCCTGACTTTTACAGTCTTGGGTACTGAAACGCAGACATAAGTGAAAAAGTACAGGACTGCTTCTACGGCCAAGTCCATAAGCAAAACATGTCAGCACAGAGCGGACGTTGCTACCCTTAAGTGAACCATGAGATAATCTGCATGGCGTGGCAGATAACTACAATAAGAAGCTTGCTGGGCAGAGTGAATGGATCATTTGGTCCTTTTCTGCTGTCATTACTGTTATTACTATGGCCTGGATTCACTAATGCTGCAAGGCTTAGTGAATCCCGGCACGGGCAGGGGGGGCGGTCCTGCGCTAGCTGGCAGCGATCGCACCGCCACGGTGCGATCGCCGCAGCCATCGTGCCGAATAACTACACCATAAAAGGTGTAGTTATTCGGCGTGAAAAGGCTCCTTACCTTTTCGCTGTCGGCACCACCTTTGTGGAGTCGGCCCCTGTGACGCCCCGACTCCTCCTCTTCCGGGGTCGACTCCGCCCCGATGTAGCTAGCGCAGGCCTGTGCTAAGCTTTCCAGCTATCGCACGCTTGCGCTGGTAGCGCAAGCGTGCGATAGCCTTAGAAAATAAGGCCCTATGTTACTATGCTTTGAAAATACTTGGCAAAGTCTGCATGTACAATATACAGCAGGTGGCACTATAGACTCATTAACTCTTGGGAGTCCAATGTTAAATTATTTTAAGAAAACAAAGAGCGTCTCTCTGAATGAAGCTGAGCTGGGAAGAACCTTTTAACATAATAATTGGTAGCACATCACTGTGCAGGCTACTCAATATTTAAAATCTTATGTGGCAAGTAAAAAGCATGAAAAAGCTCTAACAACTCATCCTCCATGTAGTCAGCCTGGATAAGCATTTCAAAATTTCAATAATGCCAAAGCAACAATACATATTATCAAAAATAAATATAATGTAGGGCTCATTTCAGATAGGTTTTCAGGTGGGACAATGACTCAACAAAAGTAAAATTTATGGGTCAAATTTTGAAATGTTAAGGCAAAAAAAATGATATGATTTTTTTATGTCCTTTTCCTTCCCCTCTTGTGTATTTCTGCTCTCTCTATCTCCCACTCATTTTATATTGTCTCCCCTCACTCTCCACTATACCCATTTGTTGTTAGTCATCATCCTGTCACTTAACGTCACTCCTACCATTTCTGACAAATAACAGCTCTCTCAGTTTAGTCATTGTAGTTCCTTCATAATATTCTCACATTATCAGCAGTGTGCTTATCTTACCTCCAAGAAAAGCATAAATACACCTTAGTGATGGACACAGGGCTACTACTCTCTGTCTGGAGCACAGCAAAGGAGAGGACAGGTACTGAGACAGGAAAGAAGCATGTGGTCCCTAATGCCCCTATGGAAACCAAATACTGCGTTTTCCAGGGAAGAAGCCAAGGGAATCCTGTGATTTCATAATCATTCACTATTCTCAGATTTTGGTGCAGATATAATACAGGGTTTTTCCCATTTTGGGCTTGATTTACTGAGATGTCCAAATTCAGAGAGCTGGAGAGCAGGTAAGTTGCCTAGGCAAAGTTATGCATATAACTTTATCCAGATATTCAGCAGGACTTCCCCAGATAAGTCTGTCTCTGTCCATACTCAGATAAAGTTACGCATATAACGTTATCTGGGTAAAGTTAGGTCTGCTATTTTTCCAACTAGACATACATGGATAAAAGCACCTGGACAGTACTGAATATATGCGCACACTGGGTAAAGTTAAGCCCCACCCACGGAATGCCTCCATTGATGCCCCTTTTTGTCTGGATAAATTTTGCACAAAAAGTTGGGCAAACACAATTTATCTGTTCAGTGGAAGGAAATAATTGCAGCTCAGTTTTTGTGCACCTAGCTGCAAAGTTCTTTTCACAAAAGCTTTTGAGTGCAAACCTTTAAGCTGTTTTCTCACAGACAAGGAATGGGAAGAAACCCTTAGTAAATCAGTCAACACTGACAGTACCTAGCATGCCCTGACTTACAAGTAAGGTTCATTTATTATGTGCAAATGAAACCCTTTTGGAAACACTACTCTGAATAAAACATGTTTCTAGACACAAATGTGCAATGTGGCTAACAGAGCATAATATCAAGGATTCTGCAATTTGGCTAGATTTACAAACTTTCTAGTAAGAATAACACCAGATTCCTTAATAGTGCATTATCATATATACAATAAATGCCATAATTTTAGACAAACATTTTGTCTGCCCATGAAACAATATAACTTATACATTTATTAATCTACTGCTATACAAAATGACAAGGACAAAAGGCATTAATGCACAAAAAAGTTACCCCCCGTTCTCTTCCCACGCTTAGGAATGCTCCATTTCTCAGTGGGGGGAATACAGTGCATGCACTTTTCACAGTGGGTAAAAGTATGTGTTCTATTATACAGCGTATGTTCAGGCTGGCAATGTTAGGAAGATTATTTTATGCATTATTGATAATGTGGCACCCCTATTGGGTCTGGCCACTAGATACCATTATCCCTGTATTCCTGTCCTTAGAACATAAGAGTTCTTAAGAACATAAGAACATGCCATACTGGGTCAGACGAAGGATCCATCAAGCCCAGCATCCTGTTTCCAACAGTGGTCAATCCAGGCCATAAGAACCGGTGGTTCTTATCTAAGTCAACTTAATTAATAGCAGGTAATGGACGTCTCCTCCAAGAACTTATCCAATCCTTTTTTAAACACAGCTATCTAACTGCACTAACCACATCTTCTGGCAACAAATTCCAGAGTTTAATTGTGCGTTGAGTGAAAAAGAATTTTCTCCGATTAGTTTTAAATGTGCCACATGCTAATTTCATGGAGTACCCCCTAGTCTTTTTTGAGATGCGACGACCAGAATTGTACACAGTATTCAAGGTGCGGTCTCACCATGGAGCGATACAGAGGCATTATAACATTTTCCGTTTTATTCACGATTCCCTTCCTAATAATTCCCAACATTCTGCTTGCTTTTTTGACTGCTGCAGCACACTGAACCAACGATTTCAATGTGTTATCCACTATGACGCCTAGATCTCTTTCTTGGGTAGTAGCACCTAATATGGAACCTAACATTGTGTAACTATAGCATGGGTTATTTTTCCCTATATGCATCACCTTGCACTTGTCCACATTAAATTTCATCTGCCATTTTGATGCCCAATTTTCAAGCCTCAAAAGATCTTCCTGCAATTTATCACAATCTGCTTATGATTTAACTACTCTGAACAATTTTGTATCATCTGCAAATTTGATTACCTCACTTGTCTTATTTCTTTCCAGATCATTTATAAATATATTAAAAAGTAAGGGTCCCAATACAGATCCCTGAGGCACACCAATGCCCACACCCTTCCACTGAGAAAATTGTCCATTTAATCCTACTCTCTGTTTCCTGTCTTTTAGCCAGTTTGTAATCCACGAAAGGTCATCGCCACCTATCCCATGACTTTCTATTTTTCCTAGAAGCCTCTCATGAGGAACTTTGTCAAATGCCTTCTGAAAATCCAAGTACTCTACATCTACAGGTTCACCTTTATCCATATGTTTATTAACTCCTTCAAAAAAGTGAAGCAGATTTGTGAGGCAAGACTTGCCTTGGGTAAAGCCATGCTGACTTTGTTCCATTAAACCATGTCTTTCTATATGTTCTGTGAATTTGATGTTTAGAATACTTTCCACTATTTTTCCTGGCACTGAAGTAAGGCTAACCGGTCTGTAGTTTCCCGGATCACCCCTGGAGCCCTTTTTAAATATGGGGGTTACATTAGCCATCCTCCAGTCTTCAGGTACAATGGATGATTTTAATGACAGGTTATAAATTTTTACTAATAGGTCTGAAATTTCATTTTTTAGTTCCTTCAGATCTCTGGGGTGTATACCATCCAGTTCAGATGATTTACTACTCTTAAGTTTGTCAATTACACATCTTCTAGGTTCACCGTGATTTGGTTCAGTCCATCTGAATCATTACCCATGAAAACCTTCTCCAGTACGGGTACCTCCCCAACATCCTCTTCAGTAAACCCCAAAGAAAAGAAATCATTTAATCTTTCCACGATGGCCTTATCTTCTCTAAGTACCCCTTTAACCCATCAATCATCTAACGGTCCAATTGACTCCCTCACAGGCTTTCTGCTTCTGATATTTTTTAAAAAGGTTTTACTGTGAGTTTTTGCCTCTACGGCCAACTTCTTTTCAAATTCTCTCTTAGCCTGTCTTATCAATGTCTTACATTTAACTTGCCAACGTTTATGCATTATCCTATTTTCTTCTGTTGGATCCTTCTTCCAATTTTTGAATGAAGATCTTTTGGCTAAAATAGCTTCTTTCACCTCCCCTTTTAACCATGCCGGTAATCGTTTTGCCTTCTTTCCACCTTTCTTAATGTTGGAATACAGCTGGATTGTGCTTCTAGGATGGTCTTTTTTAACAATGACCACGCCTCTTGCACACTTTTTACTTTTGTAGCTGCTCCTTTCAGTTTTTTTCTAACAATTTTTCTCATTTTATCAAAGTTTCCCTTTTGAAAGTTTAGCACGAGAACCGTGGATTTGCTTACTGTCCCCCTTCCATTCATTAAATCAAAAAAAAAATTTTTAATTTCTTTATTGAATTTTCATTTAAAATTGTCAAACAAAAATATCAGAAAGTAATACAGATGTAATTGCTCAACATAATAAAGATTACCATAATCATCAACATCTCCATTACATAACCTATAAGTGGGGAAGCTTTTCATAATATTCAAATAAACTTAAACATTTTTAA
The DNA here is from genome assembly GCF_901001135.1 of Rhinatrema bivittatum. Classification (NCBI taxonomy): domain Eukaryota; kingdom Metazoa; phylum Chordata; class Amphibia; order Gymnophiona; family Rhinatrematidae; genus Rhinatrema; species Rhinatrema bivittatum. The sequence goes on along the minus strand of NC_042617.1, from coordinate 516,796,683 downwards.
AGGAGAGAGAGAGACAATGGAATTACTATTGATCATCAGAACTACCTCTTGTTACACTTTTATCCAACAAAAATGTCTCCAACTGCAATGGGTCTGAGAAGCTATACTTATTACCTTGAAAGGTTACTAAACATAAACAAGGATATTTTAAAAAGAAAGTTGCTCCTAGAGCAATTAATTTAACCTTCAAGGAGAGGAAATGTCTCCTTTTCGCCTGTGTGGCTCGTGAGACATCAGGAAAAATTAAGATCCTCTGACCACAAAAGTTTAGTTCTTTGTGTTTAAGGAAATCCCTAAACACCTTTTCTTTATCAGCTTCTAACTGAAAGGACACAAATAGAGTGGCTCTCTTTTGAATAATATCAATGGACTCTTCTAAAAAAAAGTCGAGACTCCCACACTTGAAGATATAGAGTTTCCCTCTTCCTTTTCTCTTAATTTCTTAGAAAAATAAAATATTTTTGAAACTACTGGTATCTCCTTCTCCTCATAATATAGAGATTATAATGCGTTATAAAAACCTGCGAGTGATTAATTTCCCGCAAACCAGACTTTTGTCACCTATTGAAATGTTTAAAAAATACTTAAGGGACATTAAATCAAATTTAATCATATTATGATCACTATTGCCAAGCAGCCCCACCACCGTTACCTCTCTCACCAAATCCTGTTCTCCACTGAGAATTAGATCTAAAATTGCTCCCTCTCTCGTTGGTTCCTGAATCAATTCCTCCATAAATCTAACATTTATTCCATCCAGGAACTTTATCTCTCTAGCGTGTCCCGATGATACATTTACCCAGTCAATATTGGGGTAATTGAAGTCTAATATACAAAAATGTGGAACCAAATTACTATTCAAAGAAAAGCCTATGAAGGTGTCAGCAAGCCTTGACGTTATGTATCTTTGAAATTAGACACTAACCGGTCTTTTCGATCATTCACCTTCCTCATTTATTTAATTCAACATATTTTTTTTAAATTTTTTTCACTTATTCTTTTCAAAAGATTAAAAAATGTCCTCCGTTCAGATAAACAAAAATGACTCTGTAGAAAACTTTTTTCATTTCAACAACATAGCCCTACACAGGCCGGTGTTTCGCCGAGTGAGCTTCCTCAGGGGCATGTAAAGTTACTTAAAGTAAGAGCCAAGTATCTAAGAGAAAATCATTTAAAAGTATCATTAGTAATGCGGAAGAAAAGCAAAAATAGTACTTATCTCGATGTACAATGGCTACCTTCCTCAGCGGGACCAAACGTCTCAACCTGTTTCGACGAAAAAACGGAGGAACCGGAACCGAGGCTGGGCGTCCCTTTAAATACGCCCTTGGAAATGACGTCAGCCATCAATATTGAAGTAATCACTCTGCCAAACAAAATATAGTTAGTAATTTTGAATTTAACCCAAAAATGCATATAAATCCAGTTCATTATTCAATCCCAACGGGTGCACAGTTTTTAGACGATAGATCCAGCGTTGCTCTGACTGTAATAAAATACGCTCACGATCGCCACCCCGCCAGTGTAAAGGAACGTGATCTATTGCACAAAAACGTAAATCTTCAAAAGTATGTCCTTTATCCAAACAATGTGACACTAAGGGTTCATTTGTCCTGGCATTTTTGATATTCGAGCGGTGCTCGATCATGCGTGTTTTCAAGATGCGTTTCGTTTTTCCAATATACAGTAGAGAACATGAACATTCAATTAAGTACACGACCATAGATGAGTCACAATTAGTGTCAAAACGTAAAGAGATTTTATACCCAGAAGACACAGTCAATTGTTCACGAATAGCCATTGAGGAATGACATACAGAGCAGGAATTGCAGGGATAATGTGAGCCAATGGTCTCCCGAGAAACTAATGATGTCAAAGAACTGTCAGATTTCACTAGAAAATTTTTTATGTTCATGGCGCGTGAAAAAGTGATACGAGGAGGAGTTGTAAAGACATCATTATTCTGCAGCACATGCCAATTTCTCAGAATGGATTGGCGAATTTTATGAGCCACAGTAGAGTATGGTAATATACAAGTGTGACGTGTAGAATCCTCTATCGATCGTGGGAGAAAGAGCCAATCACGATTCGAATATTTGGCTCTCAAATAAGCCTTTCGAATTTTAGAGTAAGGATACCCTCTAGCAGTGAAACGATCAATTAAAAGTCGAGATTGCTTCTCAAAATCTATTGTCGTTGTACACAGACGTCGCAGACGTATAAATTGACTCACAGGTAGATTACATTTGAAATTCCGAGGATGTGCACTCGAGAAATGTAGGTAAGTATTTGAACAAACCGACTTACGGAACAAAGATGTAGTAAATTTATTTTCTATAATAGTAATTTGAATGTCCAAAAACGTAATAGAAGTTGAATGAATAGAAGCAGTAAACTTCAAATGTGTATTTTTTGAATTCAGCCATGTTAAAAAAGATATAAAACTGTCTTCATCTCCCCTCCACTCATGTACCATCTCCTGATCTATCTATTTTATCTAATCCGTCAGTTTGGGTTCCTCCAGGACCTGAAGATCCGGCATTAAAAGTCTTCTATGATCTAGTGTCACATGACATCTCGAATTTAGATTTATCTGATTCTAAATTTCATAATTTGTCACGGCGCGAAATGGCTGCCTTAGATGAATTGAAATCATCTTCTGATCTTATAATAAAATCAGCTGATAAAGGTGGGAAGATTGTCATTCAAAATCGGATTGATTATGAAAATGAAGTATTGCGCCAGTTAAATGACACCCGTTTTTACAGATGCTTGAATTCAGATCCTACTAATGAAATGACGACCCGACAAGCGCCTGCGGGGAGGGACCCCTTAACGTGGCGCTTGCCGGCCGGTCCACCCCGCCTCTTCCCTCTCCAGCCCCGGGATCTGCTTACCTTGTGCGATCCCGGGGATCGGCGGCCAGGTGGCGGTGGGGGCTGAGCTCCTCCGGCAGGGCGGGGCGCTTCGGGAGGGCTGGGGCGGGCACGGGGCGCGATGACGTCGCCGCGCGGGCCCGCGCTGACGTCATCGCGCCGGCGCACAAACCCCGCGAGACCTCGGGCCTCAAATACAGGGCGAATGCCGGGCCAGGCCTTTTCGACTGGCCGGCGCTCGCGTTGGAGGAAGGGGACCGCATCCGAGAGCAATCGGGAGGCCACGTGGACGAGGCGGTCCGGTGGATCGGGCGGCCCGGGGAGCGTTCCCAGCGAGCGTTCGCAGGCGATTTCAATAAAGATAAAAAAAAAAAAAAAAAAAAGCGAAACGAAGGGGGGACGCACGACAGCCTCCCCACAACGCGGATCCCGGCTCCCAGCGCCACGTGGTTGGCAGGCCCGCGGGACATCTGAAGGCAGCTTGGGGCTGCAGCGTTCTCAGCGCAGGCCCATCCCAGCGCCGGACGGAGACGCTGGTGGAGGAGCAGCACAAAGAAGGCCAGGACCGGACGCAGGAACAGGCCAGAGGACGCCGGAGGATACCAGTGACCGGGGCACGGCAGCTGAACTGTGAGTAACATTGTTATCTCGCCGGAACCGGGGAGCGTGAGACTTTAGAGCGGTGAGTGCCCCCGGGGTGGGACTTTGCAGCTGCGGAGGAATTAAAGCGTGGGAGTGACTTTGGGAGTGACTTTTCAAAGCGAGCGGAATTTGAAGGCTGGGAGGAAACGTGGCAGCCGAGTGAGACTTTGGCAAGCGTGACTGTTGCAAGCGAGAGTTTGGAATTGCGGCGAAGCAGGGATGGCAGGAGGAGGAAAGAACGCAGGCCCTTCCACAAGACAGACAAGGGGGCGGAGTCGACAGCAGAAGGCGACCGAACCACGGAGGGGGACTGCGACGAGACCCGAGGCTGCGGTCGAGGCGGGCGAACGCCGTGGAAAACGCCTTAGGACGGCCACCGTCAAGGCTCGAGAGTGGGAACAAAACCCAGCGAATAAAGGAAACAAGAGACAGACCGGACAAGCTGCGAAGGGACCGACATCAGCAGCCGAAGGCAACACGGTGCCGGGAGAGGCGGCAGGCGTGATCGAGACGCAGCCCGGCGCCGGCCGATACAACGCACCCCCGTGGGGTTGGCCCTCGTGGCCTCCGATGGGGCCGGGCGGAGCGGAGGCGACAGCATCGGCGCAGCGGACACAAGACGGCGGCCCTTACAGCTACAACGCATGGCAGGCGCAGATGTACCCACCATGGTGGCAGGTCCCACCGCCATGGTACACTGCACCGGTAACCAGCGCGGGCGAGCAGGCATCGGCCAGCGGAGCGAGAGGAGAGACGGCAAATGACGCAGCGGCGGCGAGTAACACAGGCGTTACCACAGTGCAAGGGACACCTAGAGGCGAGGCTGCTAACACCACCGCACAGACAGGGACGGCAACAAGCCCAGCAGAGGCAGCACGAGAGGCGGGCGACGAGGTGACCGGAACGAGGGAAGGAAGGACAGCAGCGGCCGGAGACACAAAAGGCAAGAGGGCCAAAAGAAAGAGACACGAAAGTGGCTCCTCGGGGCGATCCTCAGGGGAGGAGTCGGACGAGAGCGAGGCGTCACTGGGCTCGGCGGCCTCCCCCGCTCGGGACTCGGGGGCCGCCTATGCGACCGCAACAGCCCTGCCAAACATGGACGAGTTGTGGGAGAGCGTGCCGAAGGCATTGCGGAGCAAAATCCGCAAACGTGAATACATCGATATATTCACAATCTTAGAGGATAGAAAGGGGGCAGCGGAAAAAAGGAAGGGAAAGAAGAAGGAGGAGCAGAAAAGGGATGAGGTTAAGGTAGCTAGGAATATCACTAATTGGACACGGGCATTCCTGAGGATGGTTAGTGTAATCGGGAGGGAGGACCCTTCACAATACGCCCCCATGCTGAGTTATGCGGACTCAATTTTGGAAGCATACAAGGAGTATCAAGGGTGGTGTTGGCTGAATTATGATGAGAAGTTCAGGGATAGGATGGAGGATAACAAGAACTTGTCATGGGCAGCGCAAGATGTGGGATTGTGGCTACGTCAGATGACTAGCAAGGTTATGGAGTCAGGGGCGGCACGCAAACCGTCGAGGCCATCCGGCGGACAGGCCGGTGCGGGTAGTTCCCATTGGGGGGACAGCGGTATCAGTAAGGTGTGTTGGCGCTTTAACAAGGCGGGGTGCACCTTCCAGGATTGTCGGTTCAAACACATATGCTCTGTATGTGCGGCACCACACTCGGCAGCGAGATGCCCTAAGAAGGGGCAGGGGTCTTCAGCCGGGAGTAATGGTAAAGGGAAGCTGTAGAGCAGAGGGTAAGGCACCGTCCCCGGTGCGGTTAGCAGCCATGGGAGAATGGCTGAACAAATACCCAAAGCGAAAGGAGGCTAAGCAGTTGTGGGATGGTTTTACATATGGTTTCAGGATTCCATTTCAGGGTAGGATCACGGGCACGGGTTACACGAATTCAGCTTCAGCAGTAAGGCAAGCAGACATAGTGCGGGGAAAGGTAGAGCGGGAAATTGAGTTGGGCAGGATGGCGGGTCCCTTTGCGGACCCGCCATTTAGTAACATGATGTTGTCACCCTTGGCGGTAGTACCGAAAAAGGAACGGGGCGAGTTCAGGCTTATACAGAACCTGTCTTACCCGCCGGGGCGTTCCGTGAACGACGGTTTGCCAGAGGAGGCGTGCACAGTGCAATACGCCTCCTTCGACCAGGCCGTGGCGTTAGTGCGGCGCTGCGGGGAAGGCGCTTTGATGGCAAAAGCAGACATTAAGTCGGCATTCAGACTGCTCCCGGTGCACCCCGATAACTTCCCCATCCTGGGTTTTCACTTCCAGGGGTCATATTACTTCGACAAGTGCATGCCGATGGGGTGCTCGGTTTCTTGTGCATACTTTGAAATGTTTAGTACGTTTTTGCATTGGGTGTTACAGCAGAGGGAGGGGAATGGCAATGTGGCGCATTACCTTGTGCTCACGCGGACACTTGTGCTAAAACTTTGTCTGCATTCCAAGACATGGCCCTTGAATTCGGGGTTCCGTTAGCCGGGGAGAAAACGGAGGGACCAGCGACCATATTATCATTTTTGGGGATTGAGCTGGACACGCAGGCCATGACATCGCGGCTGCCATTAGAAAAGTTGCACAAGTTACGGATCATGCTCCGGGGGGCATTGGCATCCAGTAAACTTACGTTGGGGGCCATTCAGTCCATAATAGGTAGTTTAAATTTTGCCTGCCGGGTGATTCCGATGGGGAGGGCATTCCTGAGGCGGTTGGCCGACGTGACAAGGGGAGTTAAAAACCCGCGACATCACATCAGGATCACACGGCCAATAAAGATGGATATGGCAATGTGGCTGGAATTCCTGGATAACTTCAATGGGGTATCGATATGGCAGGACGAGGCAGTGTCGAATCACGATCTGGACATACACACAGACGCATCGGGAGGATGGGGTTTTGGGGCTTACTGTCAGGGTGCATGGTGCGCAGCGCCATGGCCGACTGAATGGATACAGAGCGGATTGGTGAGGAACATCACATTCCTGGAGCTCTTCCCGATCCTAGTGGCTATCACGGTCTGGGCTCAGAAATTGCGCAACAAAAAGATAATATTTTGGTCAGACAATTTGGCAGTTGTGACAGTTATTAACAGGCAAGCGGCACGATGCTCCAAAGTGGCGGAATTACTAAGGGAGGTGGTATTGCAAGGTCTGCGACTGAACACAACGATACGAGCCAAGCACGTGCCAGGTGTTCATAATCAGGTGGCTGATGCGCTATCCCGAGCTAAGTGGGATCTCTTTCATCAACAGGTGCCAGAGGCAGACGCCGAAGGAGCCCCCATACCGAGCCGGTTATGGCTGATTGGAATGTAACCGAATGGGGACTGCTGAAGGCATCCGTCGCTCCAGCGACATGGAAGGCCTACTGTAAAGGGTTTAACAGAGTACAGGCATTCTTGAGGGGGCAGGGTTGGCAAGGGGGTAGGATAGAGGGCAGGCACCTGCAGCGATTCGTGGCTTGGGCAAAGGAGGAGGGTTTATCCAGGGGGGCGACTGTCAACCAGCTAGCGGGTTTCGCTTTCTTCATGAAGGCACAAGGCTGGGGGGATCCCCTTGACGATTTCATGGTCAAAAAGATGCTGGCGGGATGGGCCAGGACAGTACCATGGGAGGGAGACAGGCGGCGGCCAATAACTCACGAGATATTGGTGCGCCTATGGTACGCAGCCGCGCAGGTATGTTCTGACGGGTTCGAGGTGATATTGTTCAGGGCCGCCTTTTGCATGGCATTCTTCGCGGCCTTAAGGGTTAGCGAATTGGTGGCTGCATCTAAACGAGACACGGGACACGACGGCATATTACTGCACAACGTAGTAGTGGAGGGACAGGCAATCAGGCTGAGGGTACACAAATCAAAAACCGATCAGAGGGCAAAAGGGGCAGAGGTAAGGCTGTCACAGGTGACATCGCAGGTGACATGCCCAGTGAAGAACGTGCTAAATTTTCTGCAGATTAGACCAAAAGGGGGTCTCCATTTATTAATTCACGGGGACGGGGTACCACTCACTAAATTTCAATTTGCGGCAGTGCTGTGTAAGGGATTGGCCTCCATCGGGCTAAACCCGGGCGAGTACGGTACCCACTCGTTCCGAATTGGGGCGGCGACAAGCGCAGCCCAGGCGGGTTTACCTATGGAGGTCATACAAAAAATTGGTAGGTGGCGGTCGGCGGCGGCCAACAGATATGTTAGGCCGGGGGCGGTCCAATCGGGTCACTAATCATACCATTCCTCTTGCCCGCAGGTCGCGGACTACGAAGGAAGATAGTGTGGGTTATGGGACACTCCTTCGTGCACTGGGCGGCCAAGAGGGCCCGGGAGAGAACATATGGAGCGCACCTGGGGATGGCACCAGGGGGAATCCTCCTGACATGGATGGGAATCCGTGGAATGAGATGGGAACAACTGATCCCGGAGGTGCGAAGCAGCCTGCGTACCCGCCAGAAGCCAGACGCCATAGTCATACACCTAGGGGGTAATGACCTGGGGGGGACGACGGCTAAGCAGCTCATAGACAGCATAAAAAGGGATCTGCAGGAAATACAGGAGTTGTCACCGGACACAATCATAATATGGTCTGAAATCTTACCCAGGCTTAAATGGCAGGGTGACAGATTATGGGCCAGAGGGAGGAAGAAGGTGAACCGGCAGATTGAGGTATGGGCTAAAACAATGGCGATAGTTACCATAAGGCACGAGTGGGCCGACGAGCCGTGCCTGGGCCTGTATAGGAAGGACCAGATTCACTTATCGGATGTGGGGTACGATATCTTTAATAACGCAATACAGGAGGCACTGGAGCAGGCGCTCACCAAGTTGGGGCCGCAGTAGGGGTGTTGGGGGGTCCGGGACAAGTGTTCCACTATCCCGGCCTGGTGGCGGGGGTACCCGAGTCAGGGGGGGCCAGGAGGGGCCCGGAGGACACGGTGGACAAACCGGGGTCCGAGAGGAAGGAGAAGTGCGTAGAGTTGGGCGTGGGCTGCCCGGGGTGGCCCCTCGGCTTGGACATGGCGGGGGGCCGAGAAGATTGTGCGGCGGGCTGGCTAAAATGGCGGACGCCGGTACGAAGCCTGGTTTAGATATATTTGATGGACGCACTCATACTCGGGTACCGAAAAGTTTGGTTTATATATTAATTATTAATAAAAGCTGCGGCCTATTTTCACCAATAACAGTATACGTGTGGTTATTTTATGGTTATATATGACAAAGGGAAAAGGGGGGGGACACGGGAGTGCAAGCTGCCAACGTTATGACGACCCGACAAGCGCCTGCGGGGAGGGACCCCTTAACGTGGCGCTTGCCGGCCGGTCCACCCCGCCTCTTCCCTCTCCAGCCCCGGGATCTGCTTACCTTGTGCGATCCCGGGGATCGGCGGCCAGGCGGCGGTGGGGGCTGAGCTCCTCCGGCAGGGCGGGCGCTTCGGGAGGGCTGGGGCGGGCACGGGGCGCGATGACGTCGCCGCGCGGGCCCGCGCTGACGTCATCGCGCCGGCGCACAAACCCCGCGAGACCTCGGGCCTCAAATACAGGGCGAACGCCGGGCCAGGCCTTTTCGACTGGCCGGCGCTCGCGTTGCCCACCCACCCACCCAAAACAGGAGCTCCAATGAGGAAGGGTCTCAAGGCCCGAGAAGGGGAGCAATGGGAACGGTTAGTCAGAAGTTAAGAATAGCTCAGAATTTGACAGTTGGAAGTTGTCGCGGCAGTATTGGTGGCGGGGGTACCCGAGTCAGGGGGGGCCAGGAGGGGCCCGGAGGACACGGTGGACAAACCGGGGTCCGAGAGGAAGGAGAAGTGCGTAGAGTTGGGCGTGGGCTGCCCGGGGTGGCCCCTCGGCTTGGACATGGCGGGGGGCCGAGAAGATTGTGCGGCGGGCTGGCTAAAATGGCGGACGCCGGTACGAAGCCTGGTTTAGATATATTTGATGGACGCACTCATACTCGGGTACCGAAAAGTTTGGTTTATATATTAATTATTAATAAAAGCTGCGGCCTATTTTCACCAATAACAGTATACGTGTGGTTATTTTATGGTTATATATGACAAAGGGAAAAGGGGGGGGGACACGGGAGTGCAAGCTGCCAACGTTATACAGATTCTTATTGATTCAGTCATACAAAATGGAGTTAAGTCTGGTTTTTTGACTTTAAAAGAAGCAGCTTTTTTGAACAAGAAACATCCACGTGTTCCTATATTCTATACATTGCCTAAAATACATAAAAACGTTGATCATCCACCTGGACGACCGATTGTATCCGGTTGTGGCTCTTTATTGGAACCATTATCCCGTTTTGTTGATTACTTTTTAGCTCCGTTTGTCCCTTTGATGCCTTCATACATTAGAGATTCTTCGGATATGATCACTTTTTTGGAACATTTGGACATAGACATGACGAATTTGAAAATGGTCACATTAGATGTGGAAGCGCTTTACACGTCAATCCCCCAGGATGAAGCAATTGAGATTGCAGAATCTTTTTTTGATCAACGTTCTCGTCCTCATCGGATTCCTAGTGAGTTCTTAGTACAGTTATTACAAATAGCCTTGAAGAAGAACTTTTTTGCTTTTAATGAAAAATTTTTTCTGCAGACTTGTGGCACGGCTATGGGGGCAACAATGGCCCCAGACCTGGCCAATCTTTATATGCATCAATTTGAAGAATCGATTTTTAAAGATCATCCGTTTTCACAGGAATTGCTTGTCTGGAAAAGATACATAGACGACGTCTTCATGTTATGGAGGGGAGATGAAGACAGTTTTATATCTTTTTTAACATGGCTGAATTCAAAAAATACGCATTTGAAGTTTACTGCTTCTATTCATTCAACTTCTATTACGTTTTTGGACATTCAAATTACTATTATAGAAAATAAATTTACTACATCTTTGTTCCGTAAGTCGGTTTGTTCAAATACTTACCTACATTTCTCGAGTGCACATCCTCGGAATTTCAAATGTAATCTACCTGTGAGTCAATTTATACGTCTGCGACGTCTGTGTACAACGACAATAGATTTTGAGAAGCAATCTCGACTTTTAATTGATCGTTTCACTGCTAGAGGGTATCCTTACTCTAAAATTCGAAAGGCTTATTTGAGAGCCAAATATTCGAATCGTGATTGGCTCTTTCTCCCGCGATCGATAGAGGATTCTACACGTCACACTTGTATATTACCATACTCTACTGTGGCTCATAAAATTCGCCAATCCATTCTGAGAAATTGGCATGTGCTGCAGAATAATGATGTCTTTACAACTCCTCCTCGTATCACTTTTTCACGCGCCATGAACATAAAAAATTTTCTAGTGAAATCTGACAGTTCTTTGACATCATTAGTTTCTCGGGAGACCATTGGCTCACATTATCCCTGCAATTCCTGCTCTGTATGTCATTCCTCAATGGCTATTCGTGAACAATTGACTGTGTCTTCTGGGTATAAAATCTCTTTACGTTTTGACACTAATTGTGACTCATCTATGGTCATGTACTTAATTGAATGTTCATGTTCTCTACTGTATATTGGAAAAACGAAACGCATCTTGAAAACACGCATGATCGAGCACCGCTCGAATATCAAAAATGCCAGGACAAATGAACCCTTAGTGTCACATTGTTTGGATAAAGGACATACTTTTGAAGATTTACGTTTTTGTGCAATAGATCACGTTCCTTTACACTGGCGGGGTGGCGATCGTGAGCGTATTTTATTACAGTCAGAGCAACGCTGGATCTATCGTCTAAAAACTGTGCACCCGTTGGGATTGAATAATGAACTGGATTTATATGCATTTTTGGGTTAAATTCAAAATTACTAACTATATTTTGTTTGGCAGAGTGATTACTTCAATATTGATGGCTGACGTCATTTCCAAGGGCGTATTTAAAGGGACGCCCAGCCTCGGTTCCGGTTCCTCCGTTTTTCGTCGAAACAGGTTGAGACGTTTGGTCCCGCTGAGGAAGGTAGCCATTGTACATCGAGATAAGTACTATTTTTGCTTTTCTTCCGCATTACTAATGATACTTTTAAATGATTTTCTCTTAGATACTTGGCTCTTACTTTAAGTAACTTTACATGCCCCTGAGGAAGCTCACCCGGCGAAACACCGGCCTGTGTAGGGCTATGTTGTTGAAATGAAAAAAGTTTTCTACAGAGTCATTTTTGTTTATCTGAACGGAGGACATTTTTTAATCTTTTGAAAAGAATAAGTGAAAAAAATTTAAAAAAAATATGTTGAATTAAATAAATGAGGAAGGTGAATGATCGAAAAGACCGGTTAGTGTCTAATTTCAAAGATACATAACGTCAAGGCTTGCTGACACCTTCATAGGCTTTTCTTTGAATAGTAATTTGGTTCCACATTTTTGTATATTAGATTGTATGTTGTGGTTAACCACTGACTCCCTTGTGCGAGTAGGGTAATTGAAGTCTCCCATTATTACTGCACTACCAGTTTGGTTAGCTTCCCTAATTTCTCTTAGCATTTCACTTTCAGTCTCACCATCTTGACCAGGTGGACAGTAGTATACTCCTATCACTATAGTCTTCCCCGACACACAAGGGATTTCTACCCATAAATATTCATCCTACCTGGAGTTTCTGATTGGATGACTAAGTGCTGCTTAGCCCGGCCATTTTAACACTCATGGGGTTCAGTTAGAGGAAGCAGCTGCAGAGACAACATGCATTTTTTCCATACTCTGGTAGGGCTTCCTGGCCTTGCCCAAAGGCGTTTTCTTTTAGGAGAGATACCTCACCGTGCACTCCCTGCCAGAGGGTCCTTCTTATAATTTACAGTGAGATAGACTTTTAAGCCTGATACACCTTTGGGGCAAGGGGCTCTCTTCAGGGGACTAAAGACATGTGAGTCTACCCTATTCACTAGCAGGCTGATACAGTACAAATTGCGGGATAGCAGATGAGCGCCCGCTCTCCCGGCGCGCGCACAGGCCACTCTCCTGTACACGCGATTCAGAAAAAAAAATAATTCAAATGAGGGCCTGCGGTAAAAAGAGGCACTAGGGACACTAGCGCGTCCCTAGCGCCTCTTTTTGGACAGGAGCGGCGGCTGTCAGCGGGTTTGACAGTCGATGCTCAATTTTTCTGGCATCGGTTCTTGAGCCCGCTGACAGCCACGGGTTCAGAAACCGGACACCGGCAAAACTGAGCATCCGGTTTTCAAACTGCGAGCCGCAGGCCGATTTAATTTAATTTTTTTAAATTTTTGATTATTTTTATCTTTTGGGACCTCCGACTTAATATCGCCATGATATTAAGTCGAAGGGTGTACAGAAAAACTGCTTTTCTGTACATTTTCCCGTGCCGAGAGAAATTAACGCCTACCTTTGGGTAGGCGCTAATTTCTGAAAGTAAAATGTGCGGCTTGGCTGCACATTTTACTTACTGAATCGCGTGGGAATAACTAATAGGGCCATTAACATGCATTTGCGTGTTGTGAGCCCTATTAGTTTGGGGGGGGGGGGTTGGACACTAGTTTTTGATGCGCTATTACCCCTTCTGAATAAGGGGTAAAGCTAGCATGTCGAAAACACGCATCCATACGCGGGTTAACAGTGCGCTCCACCGGAGTTTGGGTTGGGAGGAGAACTGGGGGAGGAGATCTTCCTTGGAGACTTGGGGGTGAAGGTCTGATTAGGGTATGGGTAAATGGTGGGAGGTAGGAGGATTGATGATGATTTCTGATGGTGGTTGGGTTAGTAGAGTTGTGTGATACTGGGGTGGGTGTTACGGCCCTGCCTGCGGTGAGCCGCGGGCAGCTCCTCCACCCACCTGTTCTCTTCTATGCGGCAGGATGCCGCCGACTCTGTCCTCCGTGGCCCGGTGGCCACGGCTGTCTCCTGCCCTGCGTGGCAGGGCTGACGCCGTCGGGAGCCTCTCCCCTCCGCGGCTGGGCCGCCGCTGCTGCTCCTACTTCCTCTTCGAGATTGGAGCCATTGCCGTGGTCCTAGATGGCAGGGAAGCCATCCCTGCTACTGCCTGCCTCTTCACTGTCTTCTTGGTGGCAGGAGCGCCACCAGCATGGCCTTCCATGTGGTGGGGATGCCGCCATCAGGTCTCTCCCTCTTCTGCTCTCCAGCTCCTCACCTTAGGTGCGGGCGAGCGCCTCAGCTCAACATTTAAAGGGCCAGTAACAGGAAGTGCGCCTGGCCCCACCGGAATCCAGCTCCACCCAGTTTCCTGCTTCAGCCCTATTTAAGGGCCTCTCTTCAGTCACTCCTGGCCTTCGGACCGGGTTCCACAGTTGTTTGTGTCTTCTCTATGGTCCAGGTCCTCCGTGGTCTTCTCCTGCTTTGACGGCTTTGTCTTCATGTTCCTGATGTCCTTCATCTGTGTCTCCAGATGTCTTCAGGTTCCTGATGTTCTTTGTCCGTGTCTTCAGATGCCTTTTTGTTCCTGATGTCCTTCTCTTATACCTCCTGATGTCCGATGTCCTTCCTGACGCTTTTTCCTTTGCCTCTGCCTCCTTGCTTGGTTCCTTGATGTCCACTTTCCTGGTGTGCCGTTGTCGTGGTCCGTGACCAGTCCCACAGGCAGGCTATGTAGGGCACCTCACGGTGCAAAGGCCATCTTCATCCCCGCACTGCAACCCTCCGGAAGACTTCTGCTTCAGTCCTAAGTTTTTAATCCTTGAGAATTGTGAATCCTGTGCTTGAATCTTGTCCCAGTTTTCGGAGCCTATTGCATTTTACGTCTGTCCATGTCAAGACTCTGTTCGAACCTGCTCTGCACCAGTGTGGTCTGCTTGGTTCAGAGGACCCGAAAAACAATCAGGTTTTTCCTGAAATTTCGGAAAAATCGTTTTTCAGTTTAGTGCGTGCTAACTCCTGTTAGTGCGCGCTAACAGTAAAATGTTAACAGTGCAGGCTAACCCGAAAATCGGGTGTTCTCGAAAAAAAAAAGGTCCGAACCGCGGGAAAACAAAATTTCCCGCGGCAGGTCGAAAACGAAGCACAAAACGAAAATTATACAGATGCACATCACTAGACACTAGTGCTCACAAGTTTCAAACGTGCAAATTCAACCATTTTTTTGTGTAGCCCCTGTCCTGACTTCTATCTGGGCATAGGCCAGATGGTCATGGGCCAGAGATATATCCATACTTTCCAGGTTCTTCTTGCTTGGTGGTGGGGGGAAGAGTCAATTTTTCAAAGCCCATAGGGGTTTATTTCTTTTGGGACTTTTCTGCTTGCCAGTCCAGTCAACATCACAAAAACACCATTCTGTACACCAAAGTTGTTGTCCAAAATAAAAGCCTTTACTGATCACTGATAGCAGGAAAAACAAAATCCATGTTATGACCGTTGGTCGCAGACGGCTGCGACCGCTCCAACTCACATCTTGTACTGTCATGTTCTCCTCTCCTGGTGAACTCGTAGCTGTGGCTAACCACTCCCAACGCATGCCGTCTAGCTCCCGGGATTCCTCATGGCGGCTGGGACGCCGCTGACCTCCATGTCTTCTCCGGGTCTTCCTAGGCACACGTACACGCCACTGAGCCTATTTTTAAGGACACTAAGGCAGGAACCTCAGGGGCATTTCCTATTGATGACTTCACTAAGCCTGGACTCTTAAGCACCACCTGGGCCCTGCATTATCGACTTGGCAATGAATTCCATCACTACTGGTTCCTGCTGCTGTGTCCTCAGGCCTGTGGTTCCCATGTGCTGTGCTACCGGCTTGGACTCTGACTTGGGTACCCGCTCCTGGGGGCCCATTCGTGCTTCCTGGCTAACCCACTCCTCTGGTTCAAGAAGCCCTGTCTGCCGGCTTACCCGCTCCTCGGGGTCGTCCCTGGAACTGCCAGCTACTTGGGAGACTCAGCTTGGCATACCCCACTCCGTGGGCCCGTGCCTTTTCTACACCAGTCTGCAACCTGCACTTCCCGCTCCTCAGGGCTGTGCCTCACTCTACTTCAGTGACTGTGCTCATGCTTCCCCGCTCCTCGGGGCAGCACCTCGTTCCACATTTCTGACTGGGCTGTGCAGTCTCCCCGCTACTTGGGGTAGTGCCAGCAGTCCTAGCCAGAGATTCCATCGTGCACAACCCCGCTCCTCGGGGCAGCCTACGTCACCACCTAAGAGGCTCGACTCGGGCTTTCCCACTCCTCGGGTAAGCCCATGTGATTACATCAGAGCCTCGCCCCTTAGGCCATCTCTCCTGCACACCTTCTGAACTCTGTTCCACACTCCCTGCTTCTCGGGGCTTGCTCTGAGCTTCTGCGTGGAAGCCCCAGCTCTGGCACCTGCACCTACAACCCAGCCTATTGTACTGTGTACTCTGAACTGTGTCCCCTGCTGCAGCTGACCTCGCCTCCTGACAGTGAGGACCTGTGGGGCTCCTCCCCGCAGGCAGTACCAACTCTCACCTCGGGCCAAGGGTCCACTAACCCACGGATCCTAACAGATTGCCAAGTCCATGGATCCAGCAAAGGTCTCAGCTATCCAGGCTACTCCTGGCCTGGCACAAAATATTACTGAACAACAAAAATTCTTGGAATCCTTGGCAGTAGCCATAGACAACCTGAGTACTCATTTAGATGCCGCCTCGATGTCTACCAAACTCAGTCCTTCTACCTCTATGCCGGTCCCTCGGCCTACCGTGCCCTTGCAGTCACCTCCACGTTTTGCAGGGAACCTTCTTATGTGCAGGAGTTTCCTGAATCAGTGTTATATGCACTTCTGCCTGCAACTGGCTTATTTCCCAGATGTGATCACCAAGACGACCTACATCCTTTCCCTTCTGGATGGTAAGGCCTTGGCCTGGGCATCACCCCTCTGAGAGCATGCTGATCTGGTTCTTCAAGACTTGCCCAGCTTCCTTGCCGTGTTTCACTCCGTCTTCGACAACCCAGGCAGAAGAGCCATTTCCAGGTCTTCTCTTCTCCATCTCCAACAAGGCTCTCGGCCTTTGACCGATTATGTCATTGAATTCAGGATCCTTTTGTCTGAAATTCACTGGAACACTGACTGCTTATGAGCCATCTTTCTTGAAGGCTTGATTCCCCAGTTCAAAGATGAGCTGGCAGCTTGGGACTTGCCTGAATCCATGTATTCCTTGATAGACCTTGCTGGTCGCATCAACCGCACCTGCAAGAGCGCTCACGGGAGGTTAGAGCATCCAGGAAGTCTACACCCAGTTCGCCCCAAACTTAATGTATGTCCTCACCTAGATCCATCACTGCTCAGAGCAAAGTCAACGATGAGCCTATGCAGATGGGTCGAAGCAGAATTTCTCCCAAGGAACGACCCCATTGACAGCAATCAGGCCTCTGCCGGTATTGCGGCAAATCTGGACATACCATAGCTTCATGCCTCGTCTGTCTGGGAAACTCCCAGGCCTAGGTTCTGCCAGAGGACTGCTCCTAGGCCTGACTTCGCCCTCTCCTCCATTAATAGTACTCGCCTCCATTAAGCTGGACAATCAGGAGTTCCTTACTCTGGCATTGGTAGACTTTGGGGCTAGCAGGAATTTTATTTTACAACAGCTCACTGAACACCTCCAGATTCCCACCATCTGCTCCGCAGTGCCCTCACTTCTTTCATCTATCCACGGAGAACCTCTACCAGGTGAGGTTACTCACACCACGGCCCCCTTCCAGCTCTGCATGGTGTCCCTACACGTGAAGATCATTTCTTTCTACATCTTGGACAAAGCTATACATCCCGTGGTCCTGGGACTGCCGTGACTATAGCAACACACCCCACAGTTTGACTGGGCCACCTTGCAATTCTCTCATTGGGGTTCTTATTGTCACGACAACTGCCTGGAGTCTGTAGCACCCTTGCCCTGCCTGAATACTTCTCTCTCTCTCTTCCCGGCCTTCTTCCGCAGTACTTCTCATTTGCGGATGTGTTTTCCATAAAGGCCACGGACACCTTACCCCCACATCATTCCTACGATTGTGCAATCAACTTGTTACCCAATACAGAACCTCCTCAGGGTAGGATCAACCCATTATCCCTGACGGCGATGCAGGCCATGTCAGAGTATATCCGTGAGAACCTGGCTAAAGGCTTCATCCAGCCCTCCAAGTCTCCTGATGGAGCAGCCTTTTTCTTTGTGGGGAAAAAGGACGGGTCACTCCATCCTTGCATCGACTACCGTGGCCTAAATGAAATCACCCTAAACGATCGCTATCCTTTGCCCTTGATTTCAGAGCTTTTCAACAGGCTTCAGGGAGCTAAATTTTTCTACAAATTGGACCTCAGAGGAGCTTACAATTTGGTCTGGATCCGCTAGGGTGACAAATGGAAGACCACGTTTAACATGCATGACGGCCACTTTGAATACCTTGTAATGCCATTTGGCCTTTGTAATGATCTCGCAGTTTTTCAGAATCTGATGAATGAGGTCTTCTGAGATATGCTCTACCAATGTGTTGTGGTGTACCTTGACAACATCTTAATTTTCTCCCAAGACCTACAAAGCCACAGCCAAGATATCTCCCGAGTTCTCCAGCATCTACAGGACAATCAATTTTATGCTAAACTCGAGAAGTGTTCATTTGAGCAAGAGACCGTTCCTTTCCTTGGCTATGTGGTTTCGAGCCAAGGGTTCTGAATGGATCCCCAGAAATTAAAAAGTATTTGAGATTGGCCTCAACCTACAGGCCTCAAGGCCCTGCAGAGATTCCTTGGCTTTGCCAATTACTACCAGTCTTTTATTCACCATTATACTACTCTAACCGCACAACTCATGGCCATGACTCGAAAAGGGGTCAATCCTTCTCATTGGTCGCTCGAAGCCATGACCACCTTCCAGGACCTCAAGACCGCCTTCCTCCAAGAGCCGTGTCTCCGCCACCCAGACCCTTGACATCCCTTCATCGTTGAAGTCGACGCCTCCGACGTAGGCATAGGGGCGGTGTTAAGCCAGTACTCAACTACCCATACCTTACACCCATGCTCTTTCTTCTCCAAACACTTCTCTCCAGTGGAACGTAATTACGCAATCGGGGATAAAGAGTTGTTGGCGATTAAACTGGCATTCGAGGAATGGCATCCCTGGCTCGAGGGGGCACAACATCAGATCACAGTATATACTGATCACAAAAACCTCGAGTATTTACACCATGCTCAATGCCTGAACCACCGTTAGGCCCGTTGGTCCCTCTTTTTTACCCGATTCAATTTCCTGCTGCGCTACCGAACAGCTAACAAAAATTGCCATGCCGATGCCCTCTCCAGATCCTTCGTCACAGAGGATGTCACTGACACTCCACAGCATATTATTGACCCTGCTAAGGTCATTCTATCCGCCACATTTCCGGTACCACTTGGGAAGACGGTGGTCCCCCGCCAACTATGACAGAAGATCTTTCAGTGGGCTCACGATTCCTTGACAGCTGGCCACCCGGATCAATCAAGGACTCTCTCCACACTCCACCGCTTTTACTGGTGGCCTACCATGAAAAAAGACACACAGGCATATTTTATTTATTATTTATTTTTAACTTTTATATACCGACATTCCTGTATAAAATACAAATCACACCGGTTTACAATAAAAACATAACTTCGCCTGTGAGCATTACATAGAACAATCAACAAATTATATTAAAAGCATACATTACCTTTGTCAGAAATGTAAAACAATTATAAAGTAGAAATTGTTAACAAGGGAATAAAGATAACAAGGGGAATATGAAAACTAGGGGATGCTCCAAGGGGTGCACAAACGCCTGCTGGCTTGGCGCTTTTAACGGATCAGTTCCGTGAGCGATGATGTCGGGGGAGGGGCGGGTCCCTCAGACCTTTTATTCTTTTCAAATTCATCATCTCTTCCCAGTTTCAGCGTTGTTCTTTTCTTGAGTCATAAGCCCCCTGTGGGCTGTCTGTGGGGACTCCCCGTCTCTTGTGAGCCATGGACCCATATCGCCACAGATTTCATCGTGGATTTTCCTTCCTCAGGGGGAAACAATACCACTTGAGTCACCGTTGACCGATTTTCAAAAATGGCCCACTTCATGGCACTGCCTGGACTCCCTTCGGCTCCTCAGCTAGCTAATTTATTCTTCCGTCATGTGTTCCAGCTCCGCGGTCTTCCCAAACATATCCTCTCAGACTGAGGAGTCCAATTCACTGCCCACTTTTGCAGATCTCTCTGCAAGAAATTCAACATTTCGTTGGACCTCACTTCGGCTTACCATCCCCAAGCCAATGGTCAAACGGAGAGAACAAATAGGACTTTGAAACAGTTTCTCCGTGCCTACGTGAATTCACGGCAGAATGATTGGGCCGACCTCCTCCCTTGGGCAGAGTTTGCTCTGAATTCCCATCAGTCCATATCCATCAGTTCGTCGCCCTTCCAAGTGGTTTATGGATGTCAGCTGTTGCTACCTCTCCCGCTGCCTCTGTCGGTGCCTTCACCAGTGGCACAGGTCACCACCCAGGAGTTGCATCGACTCTGGTGAGTGATGGTCTTCCGAATCCCCCAGTGGGGGATCTTTTACACATAGGGGAGTTATTTGAGCCAGTATGGCCCTTTTAGAAGATGATATTTGGGCTGGCATGGCCCTTTTAGAAGATGGTGGTCCCAGGTAAAGGAGGCTGCCATTGTGAGTTTTTCCCCTTTCCCCATATTTGTTCTCGCAGAATTTTTTCACGAGATAAAATATTGCAAAGAACCTTCCATGGTAGTTTACTGCAGAAGGGAAAAATACATGGGAACTCTCCACAATGGCCCCTGGTATTCGTCTCCTCCCACTGTAAAATTCCACAGTAAAGTAAATGACCCCCTTTATTTGCTGTACATCACTTTGAATTTTTATACTAGAGAAAACAGATAAACTAAACTAATCACTGATATACAAAAATCTCAGCTTTTCTGCTTGATTGCTCTACTGACATCTAAAACCTTCATTTGAAAGTGATGGATTGCTAGCTATCGGCTGCATCAGGGATAAGTGCAATCATGCAATGCATTAAAGTATCGTATACTCTGAGATCAGTGTGATATCCCTATAGTTTCTGAAAGAAACTCCTTAGTTTTTCAGATCACATCATCTATGCTAATTTATTGCCATGGTTGATAAAGCTCATCTTTACTGTACTGCCAACTCCCCTTATAAAAAAAAACAATACAGTATATACACAGCATTCAAAGTATAGACACAGCACTACTTAATGGGATATAGTATATTAAAAGTATACTTAATCCTATATTATATTGATAAAAGCTATACTTAGAAGTGAATTTTCAAAGGGAGTCCACATGTAAAAATAAAATACATGTATGAAAATATTATGTATGAGTGTGTACATGCTATTTTATAAATGTCAAGAGTATGCATGCATGTTCAGTTTTTGGATGGGAGGTCTGGGAGAGCTGGTAGGGATTTAGAGCGACATGCTAGAGGGTATTGGAGAAAAACTGGGTGAACTGGTGGAGGTATCAGCAAACTGGCGACTCCAAGTACTTGTGCATACTATTTAAAATATCTGCCTCCATGTTTCAAATATGGGTGTTTATTTGGACAGTGTCACAATTATTTTACATGTAAAATATATTTGTGTAAAGTTTATTAAATGGGAAGAGAAAGTCTATGTTTTCTTGAATTGCATATATTTATTTATTTACTTATAGACATTTGATATTCTGCCTTTTTTCATGAGTGGTGCAAGGCAGATTACAAAAAAAGTTTTAACTAGCAATTACAGTACATTGATAGTAGGTCATTTATAATCAGAGCAAAATCATATTTGAAATAGGTAGCATTAAGAGGCCAGACTGTAAATTATAATTCTTACTTGATGGTTCAGATAGCTCAGAAAGAGTGAGCGTCTCTGCCTAGGGGATTCTAAGAGGGGTAGCGGTACCTTGTTCCAGATTTTTGCAGCGTAACAGCTGAAGGCATGAAATCTCATACATGATAGTCTAGCTGAAGTTAAAGGAGGGGAGAAGAGCCATTTGGAAGGATCAGATTTCTGTAGTAGGAGTGCAGGGGACAAGAAGTTGAGAGAGAAACTCAGGGGGCTTATTTAGTCATGCATATGCAGATGAAGCAGTAAGTACTGAAACATATGGGCCGGATTTTCAAATTCCAATGCATGCCAGACCTATTTTATAAAGGCCCGGTGGCGAGCGTAAAGCCCTGGGACGTATCTAAGACCCAGGGCTTCGAAAAAGGGGCGGGGCGGGGCCAGAGGCCTCTGGCACAGCGTCCATTTGCTGCTGTGTTGGAGGATCGCGCGCCGGCAGCCTGCCGGCACGCACAAAAGGTACGATAGAGGTCGGGGGGTTAGGATAGGGCTAGAGGGTGGGAAGGTTAGGGGAATGGGTGGGAAAGCTAGAGTAGGGGCAAGGGAAGTTCCCTGGGAGGGAACGGGTGAAGGCCGCGGGCGCATGTTATAAAATTGGGTGACCATGTGTGCGCGCCGAGTAGCGCGTGCACATGTACGCCCACTCGCTTCTTTTATCTCTGCACATCCACTAATGCAGCAAATGCTGTACTGCGGATAAGTTTGAAAGTTGGGCTTTAGGAAAGTAATTTCAAAAAGTTACACAGGGGTCGGGCATGTAAAATTTGCATCTTCACACATATATACTATTTTATGAATCTTGAGAGTATGCACGTTCTTGCAGCGTGGCATATAAATGTGAACGGGGGAAAAAGGATTGGTTTAGAGCAGTGGTTCCCAACCCTGTCCTGGGTACCCCCCCAGCCAGTCGGGTTTTCAGGATATCCACAAAGAATATGCTGTTAGGAACGCGGAGGTGCAGTCCTATCTTAAGGGGAGTTGTGAGCCCTTGGATTAGGGTGCGGCTCAGGGAGGAGCCCCAAGACACACCACAAGAGGTGAGCAGGTACGAGCATGGGCAGAGTAGGAGCAAGGCTGGACTAAAGACAAGGCAAGGAACGTCTGGAACAGGAACAAGACAGGCTCAGCCCTCCACTGGACCTACACGCACCAATGAGACCCAGAAACACAATGCTGGTCTCGAGAATAGCCCTCCGGCCACTCGATAGCCCTTCCGGACCCGCTGCTTGGGAATGACGAGTGCCTGAGGCCAGATGGAGGCTGAGGGCAGGAGCAAGAAGACTCAGACAAAGGCTCAGGATATTCAGAAGGCTCAGACGTAGACTAGGATACTCGGAGGACTCAGACAAGGATTCAGGTTGCTCAGAAGACTCAGACAAGGATTCAGGTTGCTTGGAGGTTTCAAGCAAGGGTTCAGGACTCAGGAGAAAATACTGGGTGAGTGTGGCATCACGACGTGCCCTACACAGCCACCCATGTCTGCTCGCGGATCATGCCAAAGGCGAAGCAGATTCCAGACGAAGCAGTGGAACTTTGAAGCCAGGACATGACGAAGATTCAGGAGAGGCCTGCACTGGGGCACGCCCTACACAGCCACCTGAAGCGGAGCAGGTTCTGGCAGAGTCTTGGACATGGAAGGAAGCAGGCACAAGGGACTCCGAAGACCAGGACAGGATTCAAGACTCAGGATTCAGAAGCTAGATATTAAAAACAGGTGTCTTCCGGAGGCTTGCACTGCTGACGAGAAGAAGGCCTTATACCACGCGGCACCCTACACAGCCCCCTATGGGCTGGTCATGGACCACAACGGTGGCACGTCAAGAAGGGTGGACAGACAAGGAACCTGGGAACTAGACAAAGAGCTGAAGATGAGATGGATGTTGCCATTTCAAACAATATATGTACAGGTCTACACAGAATGTGCTGTTCATGTAATGTACAATGTTTTGTGCTATTTGCTGTCTTGTCCTTGCAGAATGTGATTCCCTAAGACTTTGACTTTATTTCAAACAGTAGACTACATGTCTTTGCTAATAACGTGGTCACTGGTTTGAAAAATATACTTCCTGGTTGGCTCCTTACATTGTGGTTTTTTGTGTTAACAGTTCACTAGGTTGGCCTTCCACATGACCTTGCATACTAGAATGTCCTTGCACATTCCAACTAGCCACTTATCTAGCAAGCAAGACCATATGAGTTAGGCCATACAACTGAACGCTCAGTGTATGCTGCTAAGGAAGACAGCAAGAGCTAAAGAAGAAGTGTATTACTGGGGACCTTCAGTATTGCCTTTTGTTGCCTTCTTCACACTGCATACTCTTAGCTAACTCCTGCTTACAAGGGCCTGTATGTGAGATGGACAGTAGCTAGCTGCCCAACACAATATATTGTGTATATGTAGAGTTTGTGTGGTATTAAGGGGAAGTTAGAGCCATCATCACACAAAACTTGATCTTTGGCCCCCTCACTTGCATCATGACTCAAAGGCTATCTGTACCCAACTATTTGTTCCTTTCACCCTAAACCAAATATGACATCTACTTGCTGATAGTTAGAACTGATTGTCAGCTGCTGTGTGACAACTAGGGAGGAGGAGTGAGGGAGTATTGTAGTATTGAGAATGTCCACAAGCCAACAGCAGAGGCCTAGAGGGCTGCTACTGCTTGTGACCAGGAAGACTTCCACAGACTGGCTGGCACCCCTGTACTGGCATGGCTTGGGAATCTGTATAATATATGTAAGGTAAGGACGACCTTACAGGTAGCATCCAGATCCTGAAGGCAGCACACTTGTAAGACTGTATATTTGATGTGTCACATTGTCAAGTTTCACACCTCTGCCCCTCTCTCAATGCTAGGTATAAACAGTGAGCGAACTAGGGGAAATTTTAGAGTACAAGGCCTGAGGCCATGCATACTGCAGCCCATATGGTCAACTCTCAGATGCGCCTCTTATCAAAAGTGGAAGCACTTGATCACTACTGTCCAAAAGCAGTGTGTGCAAAATGAATGCACACACACTGCTCTGGTGTATGGATTGCTATGTAAGGGAGGGACCTCCGAGTGCAACAGCACTCCCAGAGACAGAGATTGACAGAGGGTAATACAGCACGTCCCTCAACGAGTCACATTCTGACGCACTTATCTTTTGAGTATGGACAACCTGCAGCACTTCATGCACCTACACATGGGCAATGCGTATGCATATTTTCAGGAAACATACATACATACATACAGCTGTGCCACATGACTGTCAGTGAGCCGGAATGACCAAGGGCCTTGCAGCACCCTGACATCTCAATATCTCTGTAAGGCTAGCTGTGATGGCTGATTTGAAGGCAGGAGGTTCAAACACACCTAACCATTGTTTCCATGGCATCAACCTTTGCTCAGGAGAGATGTGTGTGCTCTTAGAGTCATTAGAAACTATACGGTGATGGTGACATCTCCGAGCTCATAGGAAAATACAATTGAAGGCAGGAACACTATCTGATTCTCAGTCCTGCCTTCACAGAGCTGGACGTGCATCCTGGTGTAGGCTCACCAAGAAACCAACCATACCTAAATGACATCACAACGGCCAAGGCCCTCACCTTCTGCATTTACAAATTGCATGGTTGGTGTAGTACGGTGCATGTGTGTTGGGGTGCATGCAACCATCCAGAGGTAGGCTACCTTGGAAGGACACATTGTGGGAATGGCACCAGGTAGGCTGTAAGGGAAGGCATGCTACTAGAGCACTCTGATGCCAACAATAAGGTTGCCAACTGCCTCCAATTTTCAGGACAGGAAAATCCTGTCCTGGTTTGGAACACATTACAAGTAGGGATTTCTAGGGATGTGCACATTTTTTGGTTTGTTTTCGTTTTCAGGTTCGGGGTGGACCGTTATGGGCTACTCCCCTAACCCGAAAACTTTTTTCGTTTCATTTTTGGAAACGACCAGAACCCCCCCCCCCACCCCAACCCTTCAAATGTACTTAATTACAACCCCCCCACACACCATCCCGATCCCCCCCAAGACTTACTAAAAGCCCTGGTGGTCCAGCGGGGTCTCGGGAGCGATCTCTCCCTCTCGGGCCGTCGGCTGCTACTAATCAAAATGGCATCGCTGGCGCTTTGCCCTCACCATGTGACAGGAGCTACCAGTGTCATTAGTCGGCTGCTGTCATATGGAAGGAGCATTGGAAGGCCCGTGCCATTTTCTATGTTAGCTGAAAAAATGGTAACTCATGGTGTGATTGTGAATGTCCCTGCCTGCTCTGCAATATGTCCTCCATAGAAACCAATTTCTGAGCCCCAACAGGGAATATGCCAGGCCACCAACATGCACAGGACACTGTTTCTGGTTCAGTCATGTGAGGGTCAAGACAAACTGTGGCAGACAATCTGGATGACGCATCACTAACTGGTCACACGTGATTGTGCAGTACCAGCAGCATGGACACTTCAAGCTTATTATTAACCAGTAAATTTAAATAGTTCCCAATAGGAGGACAGGAACAGGGCCATTTTGAAAATGAACATGTTGAAAGTGTATTGTGCCAGCTCACGCACCAAGCTTTAGGGCCGGTGCATTGTTTGCCCTCACAGGATTAGCAGGCCGCTGCAGCATAGGGAGAAAAATTTAGGCCCTGGGGCAATGGCCTGCAGTCGTAACTGTTCAAGCCACTTGTCATGTCAGTGACATGGTCACTTCCCATGTCCGTGCCATTTGCCACAAACACATAGCCAGAGATGGAATATAGAAAGAAACATTTCTCTTACATTTGAGCTAACCATCACCGTATAGGCTGTCCTCACATTTTTCACACAGGCTCGACTGCTAAGTATAAAAGAATCATGCGTAGCTCCCGGGTACCTGGCCACCACATCGAGGATGCGCATTCGTGTGTCACAGGCCACTTGCATGTTGATGAAGTGGAAGAGCTTTCTTTTGTGGTATATCTCCTCCTTGTCACAGGGTGGAATGATGGCCACCTGAGTGCAACTGATAGCTCCCAGAAGATTGGGAAAATTGTGAAGGCATAAAAGCCTCTCTTCAAGTCCATCAAGTCCTGCCTGTCCCGAGGAAATGCTATGTAGCGATTAATGCGGTCAGAGACTGCTGTGATGACCTGATCCAGACAGCGGGAAAAATCATTTGGGACATTCCCCCCATGACCCCAACTGTCATTTGGAAGGAGCAGGTTTCCATGAAATACAGGGTGACCAACGGTTTGGTGAGGCCAGACACAGCGAGGGACCTTTCAATGACCGGATCCCAATCCCCTCAGATTTCTTCATATAATTCCAGGATAGCCTGAGAGCTCAGGCGATACCTGCAAACCACATAGTCCTCTGGCATGCCCAGCAAGGAAAGATGCATTCCCTGTATCTCCTCTGCCGTGGTTGCCTGCATGCCAGGCGCTGCCCTAGGCCCTGACCCTGAGGGGCCTGTGGCTCTGCCTGTGGCTTGGAACTGCCCTTGCCAGTTCTTGAGGTTGTTGTTCCACTTGTTGTCTGTGGCGAGCCTCCTGAAGCAATTAAACTTCCCTAACAATTAAACTTCCCTAGCAGTTAAACTTCCCTACCTCCCTAACAACTAAACTTGCCACAAACATTATGGCTTAAGGGAGCTAGATCAGGTAAGAACAGGTGTTTTTATTGGGGCAGGAAGGCCTGGTAGGTGTGTCCGTTATAATTCCTCCTTTTATCACGCACAATAATTGCTGCAATAATACCCGCGATATTGGCCGCAAGAGCGCGATAAATATTTTTTTTCACCATACCACAAACAAAAAAAGCTGTAGTTATTTCTGGTGTTAAATCCCACAATAGTGTGCGTTACTCTATTGCACTCCGTGCTAACAGACCCTCATTTCCATTTACCCTGCCCAAACTCCTCCCACTCGAATAATCAATTTTTATTTTGCATATGCATTTTGCATTGCATTATTTATCGTGTGCGTTACGGCATTATCGCACACAATAGGGTCCTAACACGAAATGATAAATGACCCAGTTAGGTAGGCTCTTATAATGTTACCTCCTTAATGCACATTGGGGACAATATTCAGTAGGAAGTTTAGTAGACAAATTATTCGGCTACAAGCGGGATATACTTACTTAAAGTTATCCGACTAAGCACAGCTGGAAAATTTTAAAAATAACCAGATATTCTTTTTAAATATTTCCGGTTATGTATAAAGGTATTCGGCTATGGTTAGCCGTATAACTTGGACTTAACCGGATTTATTCAAAAAAGAATATATTCGATTAAGTTACTTTGCATTTAAAAAAAAAAAAAATTAGCGGACTGTCCCCTGCCTCCCTCCCACCCAAATTGCCAAGGTCCTATGGAGCCGAACTAGCCACCCCTCGAAAACGGCGCATTCAATCTTAAAAATAAATATTTGTGGCCAGGAGTCGTCCCCCCCACCCCCGCGCCTACTTCCCCGTAAACAAAAATAAATCAATCCGGCAGCCTCCAGAGTCTCCCCCTAACCCTTTCCCTTCTCCTCACCCCGTACCTTTTGTTCACGTTTCTCAGCAGGATCGCAGCAGCCTGCTACTGTGATCTGGGAGCTTTGCTTCTGGGGGCGCTTCTGCCATTGCTAGGCTACTAAGACGCTTCTAGCAGGCTTAAAGTTATGCAGCTAACTTAGCCGGATAACGGGACCCCTCCCTAGAATGCTCTTAAAACGCCCTTTCATATCAGGCTAAATTAGAGCCGGATAAGAACATATCCTGCTATAGTTTAGCTGAATAAGAGGTTTAATATATATCGTTTAAGCCATTTAGAGGGATAGAGCCACTGTGTCTTATGTTTTTACCTTCATATAATATATTGGGATGGTAGCCTGCAAAAATGTTGTTTCGTTTTCAGTCCAGGGGTGGATCATTTCGAGTCTATCCTCGGATTTTTATTGTTTTTGTTTCCTGGTTTTGTTTAAAAAAACAGACAAACTCCCAGAACCCACTCTAGCCTTTCCCATATTTTTACAATATTGAGCTCTTCCACTAGTGAACCCCCCGCCCCCCCCCGGACTAACCAGCCCCTCCTGGTGGTCTAGTGGAGGGGCTGGGAGCGACCTTCTGCTCCCAGGCCGGTGTTTGCCATTAGTGTTAGTCAAAATGGTACCGGCTGCCCTTTGCCCCTACCATGTGACAGGGGCTACCGGGGGAGGGGGGCTCCGCTGGTGAGGGGACTCAATATTGTAAAAAATGGGAAGAGTTGGGGTAGGTTCTGGGTTTTTTTTTTAAATTGGCTTTTTTTTGGCTCTGCACCAAAACCCCCCCAAAAAAACAATAGGAAAAACAACACAAAATTCATGTTTTTTTCCCATCTTTTTTTTAAATTCCCAAAATGCAATGAAATAGGAAATATAGTTGTTATTTCCTATTTTGTTGCAAATGAATGCCCATCCCTAATAATAAACACCTTATTGCAGTGTTTCCCAACACTTTCCTGAAGGCACCCCTAACCCGCAGGTTTTCAGGCTATCCATAATGAAATAGATTTGCACACACTGGACACCTAGAGGTCCATATTCAAAAGCTACCCGGCTATATTCAGCCCTTATCCAGCTAATTTCTAGCTGGGTAGCTAGTTTGCCGGATAAGAAGGGGGCGTTCCATGAGTGGGAAAAAGGCATTCCAGAGAGAAGCGGTGTTAACCGCTTAACTTATGTGGCTAACTCTGGTTGGGCTATAGGGCTGTCCTAAAGTTAGCTGGTTAGACATAGCCGGCTAACTTTAAGATAGCTGGGTATATTCAGCGGCACAACCATACTGCCGAGTATACCCAGCTAGTTAGCTGGGTATACTCGGCAGTATATTTAACTGGCTAGCTAGCCAGTATATTTAACTGGCTAGCTAGCCGAGCCACAGAGCAGCTGAAAATGGACCCCCTAGCGTATGCAAATTTATCTCATGCATAGTCATTGTAGCAATTCTGAAAATCCAACTAGATAAATGTGCCTCCAGAGGGGGGTGGGAAACACTGCTTTACTGAATAATACAGTCAAGACAAGGCAGTGAATTTGCTAACAGCAGAAGTCAATGAGTTATTAACTCCTTGGCAACACTTTGCAGATACTTCTATGAAAGTTAAATTATATACAGTACAAGCCCTGCTCCCTAATCCATCCCCTCCCTTCCTGTCATTTCTCCCCACTGAAAGTGCTGCCTGCTCCAGATACTTGTTAACAGAGCATTCCAGATGGGAAAGTGTCAGGTAATGGAGCTTTTACTTTATATAACTGAACTTTCATAGAAACATCTGCAAGATATTGCCAATGAGTTAATAACTCAATGACTTCTGGCTTCTTCTGCTGCCCACTCCAGCCTTGGCCCTTCCCCTCCTTCCCTGCACACAGCTGCCTGAGAAGGGAGGGGATGTGGGGGGAAGCAGGACAGGACTCTTAGAAATCTGGCATATTTTATACATCGGTACCTTCTATTTCCCATGGTTGCCAGATAACAGGAAGAGTTTCAAGTTTTCTGTTTGAAAATGACAGCATTTTCTCATTGAATAACTAGTACTGTGTTATGTTAGTCTGAGCAATTCCTCAGTAATTAATTAGTTAACATTGATTATTGAAATTGGTCCATTATAACCAAATGCTACATTCTGTCTGAAAATCTATGGTGGCCAATTTCGTATCAAAAACAAACAGGGATTAACAATTATATGAGCTGATAAACTTTTGTCCGGTATTGCTTATCCTGGGAAATGTCCATTCAAAGGTACAAACTCATTGGATAGCCAAATATCGCTTTGCTCTATATAAAAGGTAAACACATTTTTTTTTATTTTTATCTATTATACAGTTAAAAACTTATTTCTTTAAACACCTACTGTGAAAAATGTTTTTGGAGTAGAAATCTTTATATGGTAGTCCTCTTGATGGAGTCTAACAAAATACGGCAGTTTGTATTGAAACTTGAATTGCACTTATCTTGATTTCTTGTGCACAGATCTTCCATCTGACGTAGTTGTCAAAATTAGAAAGCACCAACTTGCCCTACACTGGCCGTGTTTTGATGCCTTGCATCTGCGTCAGGGGCTGGTGGACTACATAAAATAATAGAGCAGTCATAGAAAATCCCAGGAACAGTTAATCAGCTCTATTATTTTATGTAGGTATTTAAAGAAATACGTTTTTACCTGTTATATATAGAGCAAAGCGGTATTTGGCTATCCAAAGAGTTTGTACCTTTGAATGGTCATTTCCCAGGATAAGCAATACCGGACATAAGTTTATCAGCTCATATAATTGTTTATCCCTGTTTGTTTTTTGATACTTCTGTTCGGGAGGGATTTTCACCTGAGGCTTTTTTGTCTGTTTGGCAATTTTATAACAAGTCAATTTTATAGGTAAAGTTCTGCTTTACCTGCAGATAGCCTTTTAAAATTGCCCTCATAATCTGAAAAAAAAAAAAAAAAAAAAGGTTTGCAACTGCAGAGGATAGTATGCCCGGGTGCTCTTGCAGTGCACACAGCTGCATTAGTGTCTGGCTCTTAGTGAATGGGTCCATCTTACTTAGGTGATCTGATTGTCTGACTGCCTCTTAGTACTTTACAATATAATGGTGATGTGTTTGTTTCAAATGAATGCTTTTCAAACTAGCCACTGTTACAAAAGTTCACTGTTAGCCTAAAGGGTGTGGAAGATGGAGTACAGAGGGGAAGGCTGGAAGAAAAACAAGAAAGTACCTTCCAGGTAATCTGCATGGAGCGGCAATTGCTACCATAAGAAACTTTCTGGGCAGATTGGACGGACCATTTGGTCTTTTTCTGCTGTCATTGCTATATGTTATATTTAAGAGTGCTACATGTAGATGTGAGGCTGCCTACTGTATGTTCTTACCTGCATTCAGGGTGCTTTTCTCAGTGTTGAAGGCAGACTCAGGGGAATTCTCAGAAGGAATGTGCTGGATGGAGGAGAGAGGAATATCAGTGTCGGTACTCGTCAGCCAGGTGGACTCTGTTTCCTTGGTCCAGCTCTCCAGATACCTTGGCTCAAGAGCGTCTGTCCTGCTGCCTCCACAGCCCATTGTGTCTTTGTTTAGCAGAAATAGATAGAGCTATACCGCTAAATATTCAAAATCCTCTGTGATGAAGCTTTTTTCTCATCTCTTCTCTTTGTGTAATTGCTAGTGAAGTATATTAACCTTTCACTCTTCCTCTCAGATGTTCAGAGGTTTGGAATTGGAAACTCTGCTTCTCTATGATGGAGAGTGGAATATTTCGTTCTTCATGAGTTCATTCTTTACAAAATAGATGGAGTGTCCATTGAAGGGTATGTCACTGGAATACAAACTAAGAGAAATACATTTGTAATTATTCCTTTCTTTGTTAAAATGGGTAATTCTTTGCTTTTTTCCTACTTTTTTTCCCTTGCTTATTTCACTACCCTTCCCCTTCTAGACTTCTTTTCTTCCTTCCCTTCTTATTTCAATGCACAGATTGAGAGTCAGGAAAACACTCTTAATCATATATCTCTTTCATGTTGATAATTTGCCATGACATCTTCTAAAGGCCGCATATAATAATTCATCTGTTATTAGATCATAGCAGTTTTTCTATGGTTTGAGTGGTTTTGTGTGCATTCTTTTAATGTACAATGTAAAGATTCTGATGCTATAAATTATACCTGTCTTACATTTATGTAACTCCTGACTTCCTTCAGTGGGGGTCACCTTCAAAGACTGCAGAGCACTGACCCATTTGGTGCAAGCCCTGGAAAACCAGGTACAGATTTGTGCTCTGGAGAGCAGGATTCCTTGTAAGCCCCAAGGGATTATAAAAAAAAAAAAAAATGCATACACACTTTGTGTTCCAAAACAAGAAACCCCCCCCCCCCCACATTTATTAAAAGTTCAAAATATCAAAGTCCAGATAAATAGAAAGAAATCAGCAAAGTGCAAAACATAAAAATAGGAGAAACAAATTCTAAAACAGTTCACAGTTCTTAAAGTGGTTATTCAGACTCCTCTCATGCAGCTTGAGGCACCAAGCCAGACGAATTTTCCAAGAATTATCACTAAGACTTCTTTCTTCCTAGGTCCCAGTGACAGAGAGGAAAACAGGAAAATTTTATTTATTCCAACACTCATTGACTCTAGACTTCCCCTGATAGAAATGGTGACCCAATGGGTTAGGAGTCCTGATCCTTTGCAGTTGGACTGCTGTCCTTGAAGAGAGAGACTGATCTATCCAGTGGATCAATAAAACCCAACGCTGGACACCACACTGGGGCTGTCTTCACTGAGATTCCAACAAGACATCTTACTCTGAAATCAGACTCTTCAAAGCTCCTCCCAGTGTCTGTGGAAGGACCATACATACCATTCACTTTGCTCATCCCTTTTGGGGGAAAACCTTCCATCACTCACACTACAAGCTAAAACCCCCTAAACCTCCCATTGCTGGAAAGTTCTCAGTATTAAAGAATGCAATGTTGGGCCCCTGCTGATGACGTAGTCTGAAGAAAAAGAGAGGCCCCTGAACTG
The DNA here is from genome assembly GCF_901001135.1 of Rhinatrema bivittatum. Classification (NCBI taxonomy): domain Eukaryota; kingdom Metazoa; phylum Chordata; class Amphibia; order Gymnophiona; family Rhinatrematidae; genus Rhinatrema; species Rhinatrema bivittatum. The sequence continues at coordinate 516,763,874 of NC_042617.1, read as the reverse complement.
CTGGTGGAGCCCATTCCACTGGTGGCTGAGGAGAAAAGGAGGCTCTGGAGCCATTGGCAGCCAAAAAGAAGGTCCTGGGGACACCAGTGGAGCCCATCCCACCGGTGGAGGAAGAGGAATACAGGCCTCACGAACTGCTGGTGGCAACAGAAGTGAAAGAGAATGAATGAGTGTGAGAGCATATATAAGTGAGATGGAGAAGGGGGGAGTGTGTGTATGGGTGAGAGAGACCATGTATGAGTTAGAGTGAAAAGGAAAGAGGTATATAAGTAAGAGAGAGAGGGAGAGGGCATGTGCGAGTGAAAGTGTGCATGAGAGGAGAGAACTTTAAAGGGAGTTCACTCATTCTCTGCCCAAGGGAGAGAGAGGTATGTGAGTGAGAGTGAGAAAGAAGAAGACATGTATGTGAGTGAGTGAGAGAGCGGAAGAGAGAGAGCATAGCCCAGTGTTTCCCAACTTTCTCCTGGAGGCACACTTAGCCAATTGGGTTTTCAGGATATCTTTAATAGATATGCATGTGATAGATTTGCATATACTGGATGTCCAATTTATGCAGTTTTCCTCAAACATAGTCCTCACACATAGACAACATCATTGGATGTAGCCTGGCCCAGACCTTTGATCTCAAAGATTCTAGAGCTTTCAAACATGCCCTACTGAGCATGTGCAGTTGTAGTTATCACCATGCCCCCTAGGCAGAGTATTTCAATCAATTTTTTTCCAGTGGAACTGTGTGGTTATTCAGCTTTGCTCTTTCCTCACAGTTTTGTTGTGATTTTTTCTGGAGCTACAGCTGTTTTTCTATTTCTTTTCCTTAGTTTTTATTTTGTAATTTTATTTTATTTTTTCTCTTCCTTTCAACTTTATGCCAACCACATGGTGGGCCTTAGTTGCTGTGCAGCCTGGCAGAGTCTAATTCTATTCATTAACAAATAAAAACTGCATCTGCAGTTAAGTTTCTGTATCCTCTCTTTCTGCTGTCTGTTTTTGTGCCTTTGCCTGGTGCTGACAAGACTGACAGAATGCAGTCCATGAGTGATCCGTGTAGGCCACTGAGCCTGGGGACACACCTGAGTTCCTCATGATCAGGAGTTCCATGTTGTTTCACCGATGGATTGGCATCGATGGAGGCTCGGACAGTGAAGGGATTGAGGACCAACCTGTTCCTGTAGTGGGGAGAGCTCATCTTCCACATATTCTAAGGTACTAGTTTCCACAGGCAGGAGCCCTGGACGATGTAGCCTTCCCTCCTGCTTGCCAGTGATTACAGTGCAGTCTCCTTGTGAAAGAGGGTGAGCAGGAGCCTGGGCAAGCAGCGTTGCTGCTGCACTTTTGGTGCCATGCCTGGTAAAGGTTGCCTATGCACACCCATGCCAGCGCATCAATGGTCCAACTCATTGATGTCAGGACTATGTCAGAGACCAGGACTGACACTGAGCACCAGGTTCACCCTTGATGCCGTCGAGGTACCCGGCGGTGAGGCATCCAGGGTGCACCATGGTCCAGTGCCCTTGAGGCTATCGAGCACTGGGGGTACTAATGAGCCCCTTTGTGGTGTCCAGAAGGGACCCCCAAGGGGCATGAGGTGTGACATTGATGACATAATGCCATTGATGTGCCATGGGCACTGATGCTGTCAGGTGCCCTGAGCCTCCATACAGTGCCAAAGGCACCATCAGTGCTGCTGAGCACTAGAGTTGCTGTTGAAGCTAGCGTCAGCCATAGGCACTGGCATGGACACCATCAAGCCTGCAGCATTGATGCCCTCAGGCACATAGCTAAGTCGAGGGGAACCACTGAGGACCCTGGCCATCATAGGTTCCTTTGGGCACTGATGCAGCGGTCTGTGCCATGGGGCATCCGGTGGCATGTCAGTGACACAGGGCCTCTGACTTCATGGATTGCAGGCATCATCAGTATCGCCAGACCCTTGTTGCCCTCGGCACCAACGCCATTGGTGCCGCTGACCCTTGGACATTTTTGGCCTATATTTATTTATTTATTTATAACTTTTATATACCGATGTTCCTGTATAGGATACATATCGCACCGGTTTACATAGAAACTGAAATGTCGCCGTGGGGCGGATACAATGAACATGAGGTATAATGAACATGAAGAAACAATGAACAAGTGGTACAATAGAAATATACTAAAGTGTAATATAAACATAGGGCTATTCCTGATGAAACTTCCAAATAATCTTAGGGGAACGCCATAATAACGGGAAAAACTGGAGTAGCTGATGGATAACAGGTAGAGCTGACTTAGCTAGCGGGGAAGTTACAGTGGGAGGATTATCCCTCCGAGAAGGTCTGGCTGAAAAGCCATGTTTTCAGCTTCTTTTTAAAAACCAGCGGGCAGGGTTCTTGGCGGAGATCCGGAGGGAGGGAGTTCCAAAGGGGGGGGACCAGCTGTGGTGCTTCCTTAATGAGGTTTTAGCAGGAGGGGTATAAAGAGTGTCTTTGTATGCTCTTCTGATAGGTCTATTTGAGATTTGTGGTCGTAGTTGGAAGGTTAGATTGAGGGGGGCGATATTATGCAGGGCTTTATGGATCATCATGAGGGCTTTGAAGAGAATCCTGAATTTGATTGGTAACCAGTGAAGGTTCTGAAGGATGGGGGTGATATGATCTCTTTTGTTGGCGTTGGTGAGTATCCTGGCAGTCACGTTCTGGACCATTTGTAAGGGTTTAATGGTGTTAGCTGGTAGCCCCAGAAGAAGGGAGTTGCAGTAATCAACTTTAGATAAGATGATTGATTGGAGCACCAAGCGGAAGTCCCGGAGGTGTAAGAATGGTTTTAGTTTTCTAAGTACTTGCAATTTGAAAAAGCATTCCTTGGAGGTGTGTTGACGAATTTCTTCAAGTTAAGCTGGTTGTCGAGCAGAACACCCAGGTCTCTCACATGTGGTGAGTGATTAAATGAAGTTTTGGATAGTTGGGAAGGACTGGGGGAGTTGAGAGGAACGTTGTTGTTGTCCTGAGCAATTAGAAGGATCTCTGTCTTGTTGGTATTGAGGACAAGGTTGAGGCTGGTGAGAAGTCGGTTGATGGCCTAGAGGCATCTATTCCAATGGGACCATGTTTTGTGAAGCGACTCTGTGATAGGGATGAGGATCTGAATGTCGTCAGCATAGAGGTAGTGAGTTAACTTTAGGTCGGTGAGTAGATGGCAGAGCGGGAGGAGGTAGATGTTGAATAGGGTGGGTGAGAGAGATGATCCCTGGGGGACTCCCAGGTTGGATCTGACTGGGTGTGATTCTTTATTGTTGATCCTCACCTTGAAGAACCTGTTTTCAAGGAAGGATTTGAACCAATTGAATGCAAGTCATCGGCGCCTTTGGACGCTGTGTACACCATGGGTGCTGCCTGGCTGTTGATGTCTGCAGGCGCCTGGAGCACCATCAAAGGTGCTGCATACTGTCGAGCATGCCAGGCACCTGTGGCATGGCCAAGTGGCATTGGAGCCCTAGGAGCGTTGTTGTTGGTACCATAGATGCGATCTATTGCTTGTGAGCACTGAGGGAGCTATTGACTCTAGGATTGCTGTTGCTGTTGTGGCCACTGGTGGATACAGTCGGATGCCAGAGGATACCACAGCAGAACACCATGGGTACCGTCAATTAACATGGGCTTCCCTTCTGCTGTTATTTATTTATTTATTTAAAGGTTTTTATCTACCAACATTCATAGATACCATGAAGGTTTACATAGAACAAGGATAATGGGAGAAACAACTTATATTGAACAAGGGTATTTGTAACAAGGAATTAAGAGAATTTCAATAACTAACAATAAAAGCAGTGGGCTGAACATATGAAGAATATTTCAGAAACTGATAAGAGCGCAAAGGGCTGAACAAATGAGGATATTTTATTACAAGACAGTTTTACAAACAGTTATTACAAGAACAATGATAACAGGGTGAAATTACAAAGAAGAAGGGCATATGTAGCAGAGGGCTGAACTTGTGAAAACATGTTATTAAAAGAATAAGTTATTTAGAACAGGGAAATCGTGAAACGGGAAGCATATAGCAGGGGAATAGTTGACAAGAATTTAAGGAGTCAAAGATGTTTCCATAGCTAAATTAAGCACAAAGTGCTGAACATGTGGGCACTTGGTATGGGGGGACAAGGGGGGAGTGTAGACCAAATGATAGGTTGTAGAACAAAGGGATATGTATGAGGAGCGAGGGGGAATTAACACAAGGGGGGGGGCTGAGGGGGAGGATCGGTCTAGTAGGTGGGTATGCAAGAAATAGGTTGCTAAGGGTAGGCTTGTTTGAAGAGCCAAGTTTTGAGTTTTTTCTTAAATTTCTGTATGCATTGTTCTTGTCGGAGATCGGGCGGCATGGTGTTCCAGGTGTAAGGTCCTGCAATGGAAATAGCACTCTCTTTTGTGGAGTTTAGGTGGAATAGCTTAGGTGAGGGAGTGTCTAGGGTGCCTATATAAGAGGATTTGGTAGGTCTTTTAGCAGTGTGAAAATGTATAGAGTCATTTAACCAGTGCATGTTCTGGTTGTAAAGGGTTTTATATAGTATGAAGGGTTTTATGTAGTATGGTGAGCCATTCATGTAGTATAGTGAGCCATTCATGGTGTAGTAGGTTTTATGTAGTATGAAGGGTTTTATGTAGTATGGTGAGCCATTCATGACCCCAATTCAAGGGCTGCAATCAGCCTCTTGCATTGTCAGGTACCATGAGTACCATGAGTACCATGGGGGCAACACCGCCCACCACCAGGGACAGCCATATTCATAATCCTAGTGGCATTGGGGCACCGTCATCACATTGTATATGCTGAGACCATTAGGAGTTAGTTAGTGGAGCATATCATGTGCAGTTGGGTACAGCAGGGGTTGTCTAGTTCTTCAAGCACCTCAGGTGCTGACGGGTGGCATTCTCTCTGTCAGTGCCATGCATAACCATGCCAGAAATAGAGGAGCTGCCATCACCACATAAAGGTATCAGCTTCCTTGTCTGTTTTGCACCTTAGGATGTGATGGGACCCTAGTGAGGAAGGCGCCATCATACACTCTTTGATTGTTTTTTAGCAGTGCACAGCCGCTGACTCTTAACAGGTCCTTTGCAAGTCCATTGCCAAACTGGAGCCTCAATTCTTTTGAATCGGTGCACCTCCTTGAAGACCAGGACCTGCTGGCATTGGGGGATGGCAGCGGCGGTCATTGAACTGTTCTTGCTAGTCCATGGATTACTGTGATGGCCTACCCCATTTGACAGAATGACCACCTGTGGCTGATTTGGTCACTTATAAACATCAACGATCAGCAAGAGTAGCCCACGCTCCCCTGGAGCGTAGGAAGGTTTTTTGGGATTGGGAGGCCCTGATTCCCATTGCTTTCCTGTTCTTTCAGAAAGGAGAGATACAACTGGATTTCCAGAGGTGACCCTTATGGGTTTGCCCTTGGATGCTGGGTTTCCACCCTCACAAGGGGTGGACCTTGTTCTCCATTTCCCAAAAAAGGGATTTCACTACCTCTGACTGGCAGTTGCTTTCTGTTCCCTGGGGGATCCTAGAGGAAGTCTGGCATAATTACTCTTTTCTAGGTCATCCTAAGGTATATCAGGTCTATTTCATGAGGGAGTATTTCCGGATTCGGTCTCTCTGTTGTATCCAGGGTTTCCCCTTCTGGGCAGCTCCCCGGCAAAGATTAGGGGTTTCTTCTGCTCAGGAGTCCACCCTTTTGATACCGGTGAGCACCATGTGCGGTTTTCGAAGATGACTGCTCTTGCTTGTCATTCTCGCATGCAGGACCCTACCTCAGTGAGGAGGGTTCTGGTCCTCTTGCATCCCAATTAAAGGTATGCCTTGCTACCTCTCAAGATATCCATGGATGCATGCGTTATAAGATGAGGGACTCCCACAATGGAGGTGCTACATTTTTGTTGCAGTGGATTGCGAGCTATATTTTCCCTTTTAGGGATGACCCTTCTGGGGGCAGGGTGGTCCTGGTTCACACAACCATTGCTCTACTTACTGGACCACATGATTCCTTGGGGAGACTATAAGTAATCATAGCCTTGGGTATTGATAGCTAAGCCAGGTTGTTGGTCAGTCTGTTCCATCAGGTCGGTAAAGAAATCTTGTTTCTATAGGGGTTTGCACTAGTGGCATACCTGCTTTCTGTCTCTTGGTGGAGAGTTTGCTCTCAGTTTTAGCTGTTCCTATCATGCTGAGAGGTCCACCTTGGTGGGGGGTGGGGGAAATCTCTAATGGAATAAGCAGTGAGTTGTTTGGTTGGGGTTGAGAAGAACATCCTAGCAAGGGGGGGGGGGGGATAGAAAAGCTAGGGCATTCATGGTATATCTTAGTGTATACCTGCAGTAAACAGTACACTAGCTTTTCCCTGTTTTTTCATCAAGTTCTGACCGGTACTGCCTTTAACTTTTCATACTTCACTGGGTTGACCAAAGTACCTCCTGGTTCTCCTGAACTATCCTATGGACAGGATGGATAGGCCTACCCTTGACAGGGAAGAGCATGGGTGAGCTTCAGGCCTAGTTTAACTCCCTACTTAGGGGGTTTTGGGCTAGCAATCCTGTTTCAGGGATTGCCTTTCATCCCCTGACCCTCTTGACATCTGTCCTGGGTGGTCAGATCTGTCTGGTACTTTGGCAGGTAAGACTTGTCATAGACCTGGTTGCTGTTAGCATTTCTTCTTCCAAGTGATGCTTAGAGTTTTTCTGCCTATTGAGCCTATCAGCCAATCACTGGGCATGCTTCTGCAAATGCATTCTGTCCTTCAGATGCTAGTGGACCACATTCTGACTTTTCAGTTGACTAGTGACATGAAAGGAAACTTGCGGTCTTCGTCCAAGGGATCTCTTTTGGTGGGTTCTCTATGCCTTTTCCTGTATCTGGGAAGTTCTGGGACTACTGTCAGAGTTTGTTGATTTGAGACCATGACTATAATATTTTCCGTTAGGCAAAGTATTCTTCTTGCTGGAATTTGCAACACATGCCATGCATCGGGGTTTGTGACTCAGTCTGTTCTATGGTTTTCTTTTCTATAGAACCCAACTCTTTTCCTGCCTAGACCTGTTTTGGGTCAGCTGCCTCACAGGAAATGGGCAGAAAGGTGGTGCTTACAGCCCTGTGGAGTTCCTTGCTTTGTCCTGTTCAGGCAGCCTATAGCTTGGGAATCACTAATGTGTGAGGACTACCATTCTGCTTGTTCTCGGAGAAAGCAGAGTTGCTTACCTATAACAGGTGTTTCTCTGAGAACAGCAGAATCTAAGTCCTCACAAAACCCACCCACCTACCCTGGGAGTTGGTTTCTCCATGTATTAGCTATATCATGGACTGAGGTACTCTGCCTAGGGGGCAGGGTGATAACTACAGATGCACCTGTTCAGTAGGGCATGTTTGAAAGCTCTAGAATCTTTGAGATCAAAGTTCCGGGCCGGGCTCCATCAGATGATGATACCCATGTGTGAGGACTGGAAAGGATTATAGGTGGTGTGCGGCTAATATACCACACCCTCAGACCATCATAGTTAGTTGAGCTGGCAATTAGAGGCCTTAAAATCGGTACTGTAATATGATAACCTATTGCAGAGGTGGCAACTCCAGTCCTCGAGAGCCATAAAAAGGACAGGTTTTCAGGATATTCACAATGAAGATGCATAAGATAGATTTGTATGCACTGCCTCCATTCGGCATTCGGGGTATGAGATAGTAACTGGGATTCACCTGTGACTGAGACAGAATGCAAAGTATTTTTAGTGAAGAAACTGCTTTATGATCCTTTGGGAATGAGCGGTGATTCCCACAGGCCTGGAGACAAAACAAGTCTGACTCCAGCCTTTCTTAAAACATAATCTTTATTCACAGCTTCAGTATATACACAACAGTAGACTGCCTTTACCTTCAGACAGTGTACTCTCTCTACTCACAGTTTGTACTGCTTCGTCTCAGCTCAGTGTTTGGACAGTGATACGTACAGTAACTGCCTTCCCTCAGGAGACCTGGGCCTGGTCTAGTTATCCCCACCTGGATCCCAGCTCTTACTCCCCAGTCTCTAGTTACGCCCTATGAGCCCCACCTGTCCCACCGGATCCCACCCACAGAGCATTTAAGGTGGATTTAAGATGGACCAGGCATCTAACCTGGTCCTGCACAGGTAAATAGGGGAACACTAGGGGCACTGCCTCACAGTCCCCTCCCCAACTGGGAAGTATGATTCTCAGATTACTATTTCAAGCTCCTTTGCCAGGAATAATTTTATTACTGAAGAAGGACAACATAATAAAAAAATAAAAGTTGGCAAATTACAGGCAGCTTGAATAAAAGGACTTTTTATGTATGTGGTATTATCTGTACTGTATTAAAACATGATAGCTGTATACGTTTTGAGGTAGATATTCAGCTGCTGTCCAGCCAAACAAGTTAACTGGATAAACATATCCAGCTAACTTGTCTGGGATCTTTTTTAGAATTCAGCTGCCTTTGCAGACTCCTTGGCTTTGGACATCACTGCGCGGCAGGGAGCTGCCATTTCACGCTCTGATGTGATGGTACTAGACCCAGCGAAGAGATTCATAGGATGTGCAGTTCTATGTGCTTCCCAGATTGATAAATAAGATAATTGGCATTCCCTGGTTTGTTATTCATCAGCATTGACTGGGTCTCTCTGCAGTTAGCGAACTGGGGTCCTACCTGCCTCTAGCAATGTTTAACTGCTGTTCGTCCTCCTGCCTTGTGCTTGGTCTGTGCGTGCCTCTCAATGCCTTGGTTGCCACCACATAGACTGCTCCAATGTTTTCTGCCTTAAAAATGCTGATGTGCTACTCGCTCATAGAATTTATGATTGTCCAATTGAACTTCAGCTGGGGAAAATGCCCCCCCCCCCCCCCCGGGGAGAGTATACCCACTATTCAAACCAGAGACCACGGCCATGTTGCAGTACATTCAGGATAATCAGGCTAAAGGTTTCATCCGACCATCATTGTCCCCCACTGGCACTGGATTCTTCCTGGGAAAATAGAAAAGGTCTCTTCAACCGTGTATTTACTATCGGGTCCTAAACAAGATTACCAAAAAGAACCGGTACCCCTTATCACTGATCTCTGAATTGTTCAATAGGCTGAGAGGAGCCCAAGTCTTTACTAAATTAGACCTGCGAGGTGCATACAATTTGATTCGCATCAAAAAGGAGATGGTCATTACGAATATTTGGCCTTTGTAATGCACCTGCGGTCTTCCAGATGATGGCACCATAAATGACATTTTTCGAGATCTGCTCCATTCTCAAGCCGTAATTTATTTAGATAAAATCCTCATCTACTCAAAGACCTTGGAACAGCACCACTCTCATGTTAGGCAAGTACTACAATGCCTTAGTCACAATCATAAGAACATAAGAAATTGCCATGCTGGGTCAGACCAAGGATCCATCAAGCCCAGCATCCTGTTTCGAACAGAGGCCAAACCAGGCCATAAGAACCTGGCAATTACCCAACATTAAGAAGATACCATGCAACTGAATAGCAGTGGCTATTCACTAAGTAAACTTGATTAATAGCCGTTAATGGACTTCTCCTCCAAGAACTTATCCAAACCTTTTTTGAACCTAGCTACACGAACTGCACTAACCACATCCTCTGGCAACAAATTCCAGAGCTTTATTGTGCATTGAGTGAAAAAGAAATTTCTCCGATTAGTCTTAAATGTGCTACTTGCTAACTTCACGTTATGCCCCCTAGTCCTTCTATTATTCGAAAGTGTAAATAACCGAGTCACATCTACTTGTTCAAGACCTCTCATGATCTTAAAGACCTCTATCATATTCCCCCTCAGCCGTCTCTTCTCCAAGCTGAACAGCCCTAACCTCTTCAGCCTTTCCTCATAGGGGAGCTGTTCCATCCCCTTTATCATTTTGGTTGCCCTTCTCTGTATCTTCTCCATCGCAACTATATCTTTTTTGAGATGCGGCGACCAGAATTGTACACAGTATTCAAGGTGCGGTCTCACCAAGGAGCGATATAGAGGCATTATGACATTTTCCGTTCTATTAATCATTCCCTTCCTAAGAATTCCTAACATTCTGTTTGCTTTTTTGACTGCTGCAGCTCACTGAGCCAATGATTTTAAAGTATTTTCCACTATGATGCCTAGATCTTTTTCCTGGGTGGTAGCTCCTAATATGGAACCTAACATCGTGTAACTACAGCTAGGGTTATTTTTCCCTATATGCAACACCTTGCACTTCTCCACATTAAAATTCATCTGCCATTTGGATGCCCAATCTTCCAGTCTTGCAAGGTCCTCCTGTAATGTATCACAGTCTGCTTGTGATTTAATTACTCTGAATAATTTTGTATCATCCGCAAATTTGATAACTTCACTCGTCGTATTCCTTTCCAGATCATTTATATATATATTGAAAAGCACCGGTCCAAGTACAGATCCCTGAGGCACTCCACTGTTTACCCTTTTCCACTGAGAAAATTGACCATTTAATCCTACTCTCTGTTTCCTATCTTTTAACCAGTTTGTAATCCACGAAAGGACATCGCCTCCTATCCCATGACTTTTTAGTTTTCGTAGAAGCCTCTCATGAGGGACTTTGTCAAATGCCTTCTGAAAATCCAAATACACTACATCTACCAGTTCACCTTTATCCACATGTTTATTAACCCTTTCAAAAAAATGAAGCAGATTTGTTAGGCAAGACTTCCCTTGGTAAATCCATGTTGACTGTGTTCCATTAAACCATGTCTTTCTATATGCTCTACGATTTTGATCTTGAGAATAGTTTCCACTATTTTTCCTGGCACTGAAGTCAGGCTCACTGGTCTATAGTTACCCGGATCGCCCCTAGAGCCTTTTTCTAAATATTGGGGTTACATTGGCCACCCTCCAGTCTTCAGGTACAATGGATGATTTTAATGATAAGTTACAAATTTTAACTAATAGATCAGAAATTTCATTTCTGAGTTCCTTCAGTACCCTATGATGCATACCATCCAGTCCAGGTGATTTGCTACTCTTTAGTTTGTCAATCTGGCCTACTACATCTTCCAGGTTCACAGTGATTTCGTTCAGTTCGTCTGACTCATCACCCCTGAAAACCATCTCCAGAACTGGTATCTCCCCAACATCCTCATTAGTAAACACGGAAGCAAAGAATTCATTTAGTCTTTCTGCAATGGCCTTATCTTCCTTATAAGCCCCTTTAACCCCTTGGTCATCTTATGGTCCAATCGACTCCCTCACAGGTTTCTTGGTTTGGATATATTTTTAAAAAGGTTTTATTATGAGTTTTTGCCTCTATGGCCAACTTCATTTCAAATTCTCTCTTCGCCTGTCTTATCAATGTTTTACACTTAACTTGACAATGCTTATGTTTTATCTTATTTTCTTCAGATAGATCCATCTTCCAATTTATTTTTTTTTTGTATTTAAGATTTTTATTGAACCAACAAGCATGTACATTCCAAACTGCGTATGCAATTGTAAACTGATTATGCACTTGTAAATTGAATAAACAAAGGGAACAGCCTTGACCTGATAGTGTAAACAGTAACACAATACGACATAGTCCATACTGGTATTCCCCTCCCACAGTCTATGCATGGTTCATTTGACTGTTATACCCAGCCCCCCCCCCCCCCCCCCCCCTTTGCTTCACATGTACACAAAGACAATGATAAAGGAGATAAAACAAATGAGGCATATGCCAGGGGAAGTCAAGAAACCAGTTCAAGATGCCCTGGACATACAGAACTAGATTTGGGCCATTCCGGGGTCAAAACAAGATTCAGATCACAGTTGCCCCTGACACCTTGGCAAGCCATTTTTGATAGGGAAGCCAAGTGCGCGCAAAGTGGGACACTCTTTTATGTTTATAAGCGGTGATATGGGATAATCTATAGATCCTCCGCACTTTACTTTGAATGTCCTCTATTGTAGGGAGGGTGGGGGATTTCCACAAGCGCGCTATCTCACAACGGCTGGCTGTGAAGACATAATGGACTAACTGATTAGAGGGCTGCGACATTCCTGGAATCGCCCGGCCTAACAGCCCGTGTGCAGGTGTGAAAACAGGCATTCCAGGAAAAATTGCACAGAGCCATTTATGTACCATCCCCCAAACAACCTGAACATGGGAGCAGGCCCACCACATGTGGAAAAATGTGCCCTCCTCTGTACAGCCTCGCCAACATGTATCTGGATAAAGAGGCGTATATTTATGCAATTGTGAAGGACACCTATACCAACGATATAACAGCTTATAGGAGTTTTCAATAAGAGAAGCCGCAATATATCCCCTACCTAGATTCTGAAATATCGATTTCCAAATTTGAGGGGACCAGCTGACCTGTAGGTCCTGCTCCCAAGCCTTTTGAAAGGGGAAAATAGTGGTATCCTGTAACACTAACATACGGTACAACCGGGACAAAATTCTAGTACAGCCATGCGTCCTTTCACACAGCTTTTCAAAATCTGACTCACCCTGAACCAAATGGGTAGCAAGCAGGTTAGTCCTAGCAAAGTGCACTAATTGAACATAGGAGTACCTGGCCGACTCCGGTAAGTCATAAGGGGGTTTTTTTTGGCAAAAATAGCCTCTTTCACCTCACCTTTTAACCATGATGGTAATCATTTTGCCTTCCTTCCACCTTTCTTAATGCGTGGAATACGTATGGACTGCGCCTCTAGGATTGTATTTTTAAACAATGTCCAAGCCTGTTGAACACTTTTAACCTTTGCAGCTGCACCTTTCAGTTTTTTTCTATTTTCCTCATTTTATCAAAGTTTCCCTTTTGAAAGTTTAGTGTTAGAGCTGCAGATTTACTTATTGTCCCCCTTCCAGTTATTAGTTTAAATTTGATCATGTTATGATCACTGTTGCCAAGTGGCCCCACCACTGTTACCTCTCTCACCAAATCCTGCATTCCGCTAAGGATTAAATCTAAAATAGCTCCCTCTCTTGTTGGTTCCTGAACCAATTGCTCCATGAAGCAATCATTTATTACATCCAGGAACTTTATGTCTCTAGCAAGTCCTGATGTTACATTTACCCAGTTAATATTGGGGTAATTGAAATCTCCCATTATTATTGCACTGCCAAATTGGTTTGCTTCCCTGATTTCTCTTAGCATTTCATCATCTTCTGACCATTTTGTCCAGGTGGACGGTAGTATACTCCTATCACTATACTCTTACCCAACACACATGGGATTTCAACCCATTTAGATTCTTCTGAGCATTTAATCTTTTGTATGATCTTTATTCTGTTGGACTCTATACCCTCCCAGACATAAAGTGCCACACCCCCACCAAGTTGATCCTCCCTATCATTGCGATATAATTTGTACCCTGATATAGCACTGTCCCATTGGTTATCCTCCTTCCACCAAGTCTCTGTGATGCCAATTAAGTCAATCTCATCATTTGCTGTTATACACTCTGACTCTCCCATCTTACTTCTTAGACTTCTGGCATTGGCATATGGACATTTCAAAGTGTGTTTTTTGTTTGTTTTAACAACCTGCTTTTCAGTTGTTTGGGATAATTCGGAAATCATTAGCTTTGGTGATTTTTTACATATAGGCATATGGACTATGTTTGCTTTTAATGGAACCTCTCTGTTGGGATGCCCTAACTCTCCTGTTTCATTAGTATCCTTCAAGGATACATTTCTCCGAACCATGCACTGCTGAGTGACTGTTGGCTTTCCCCCTTGTTCTAGTTTAAAAGCTGCTCTATCTCATTTTTGAAAGTTAGTGCCAGCAGCTTGGTTCCACTCTGCTTAAGGTGGAGCCCATCCTTTCGGAAAAGTCTCCCCTTTCCCCCAAAGTTTCCCCAGTTCCTTACAAAGCTGAATCCCTCTTCCCTGCACCATCGTCTCATCCACGCATTGAAACTCTGGAGCTCTACCTGCCTCTGGGGACCTGCACGTGAAACAGGAAGCATTTCAGAGAATGCCACCCTGGAGGTTCTGGATTTCAGCTTCCTACCTAAAATCCTAAATTTGGTTTCCAGAACCTCTCTTCCACATTTTCCTATGTCGTTAGTGCCCACATGTACCATGACAGCCGGCTCCTCCCCAGCACTGTCTATAATCCTATCTAGGTGCCACGTGAGGTCTGCCACCTTCGCACCAGGCAGGCAAGTTACCAGGCAGTCCTCACGTCCACCAGTCACCCTGCTATCTACATTTCTAATAATCGAATGAACCAGCTCTGTGCTAAACTGGAAAACTGCTTGTTTGAGCAAAAGGAACTTCCTTTCTGGGGTACATTATCTTTTCTACAGGCTTCCATATGGATGCAGAAAAGTTAGCTGCCATTTTTCACTGGCTCCACCCGATGGAGCTTAAGGCTCTCCAGCACTTCTTAGAGTTTTTGAACTACTACCAACAGTTTGTCCGAGACTACTCTTCCCTGGCGACACCTCTCACTGTCCTTACCAAGAAGAGAGCAGATCCTCGGGTTTGGACTGAGGAAGCCATTCAAGCCTTTGACTGTCTGAAACAGGAACTTACCCATGATCCATGCCTTCGCCATCCTGACCCCCACCCGACTATTTATCGTAGAGGTCAACACCTCCATGCTGTTCTGCTTTAACATGACCCTCATGGTGCTGTTGTTACCTGTGCCATTTTCTCAAGGAATTCTCCCCGGTGGAGAGGAACTACACCATCAGTGTCCTGGAACTCTTAGCAGTTAAATTGGTTCTCATAGAATGGTGCCATTTGTTTGAAGGCGCCCAATTCCTGGTAATGATTTACACTGACCAAAAAAATCTTAAATATTTGGCTCAAGCCTTGTGGTTGAATGCTCACCAAGCCCGCTCTTCCCTATTTTTTAATCAATTTGATTTTGAGTTATGGCTTCACCCAGTAGAAAAGAATCTATGCGCTGATGCCCTATCCCTTCTTTCCAAGATGACAGTCTTCCAGAACCCTTGAGCTTTATTATTGATCCTGCAGAGATCTGCCTGGCAACTGCCTTGACTGTACCTCCAGGGAAAATGGTGGTACAACATTGAGATCTCAGCTGAGGCCCAGGCCCACTGCTGGGTCCTCGACTGAGACCCCCAAAATTGAAAATTTAGCTACTCCATCAGGGATCTAGTATCACAGTCCAGGGCCAGGCTTGATGCTGGGACCCAACCTGGAGGCTGAGTTCTAACACATGGGACTTGGCCTAGGCTGTTGCCTGGGTCGAGGTCCAATGCTGGGGTCTGGCTTGGGCCCAGGCCCAACACCAGGATTCGATGCCTGGGCCACAGCCCAATGCTGTGGCCCAATCCTGAGACCATGTTCCAATGCTGGGCCTCAGCACAGACCCAGGCTTGTTTCTAGGACCCAACCCAGAGGCCGGGTCATGATGCTTGGGCCTCACCTACGCTGGGGCCAGGACCCAGGATCGATGCTGCAGCCTGGTCTGGGGAACAGTTCCCAATGCTGAGGACTCAGTCAAAACCCAGGCTCGAGGCTGGGTCCTGACCCCAGTGCCTTGGCTTAGATTAGGCCCAGGCCTGGTGCCTAGGCCTCAGAAGTTTTCTGTTTTCTTTCTTCTTTCTTCTTCAATGACCTGACCCCATCCACTTGTGAGGCACACGAGTTAATTAACTCTGGCACTTCCTTCCCTGCAGAGGGTTCCATTTTGACAGCAGCATATTAGGCTGTACATTAGGCTGCTTTAATTCAGAATGGCGCTCTCCACTGGGGAGGATGCACAGCAGTTAATTAACTTTGATGCTTCCCAAGCAGATGGCATCATATCCTTGAAGAAGAAAGAAGACAGAAGACCTCCAAAGAAGACAGGAGTCCTCCAAGGCCTGGGTGCTGGGCCTAGGCCTGACCCTGGGCTGAGGCTCCGGGATTGGGAGCCAGTCTCCAGGCCGTGCACCAGGCTTTGATCTGGGTCCGAGCCAAGGACCCAGCATTGGGACCTGGTCTCCAGACCGGGCTGCAACATTGGGCCTGGGTATGGGCTCCTGCCTAGGCTAAGGCCCAGGTATCAGGGCCCGGCCTCCTGAACAGGTCCCATTGTCGAGCCTGGGTCCAGGCTGAGGCCCTGGCATCAGGAACTGGTTTCCAGACCAGGCCACAGCATCGGGCCTGGGCCTGGGCCCTGGCTTTGGCTGAGGCCCAGGCATCGGGTCCAGGCCTCGATGCCTGGGCCTTGCTTAGGGCCTAGGCTGAAGTCTCGGCAACCTACTGTAGCCTAGGCCAATGCAAGGCCGAGGCTTCTGTCTGAGCCTAGGTGTCAGGACCAGGTCTCGAAGCTTGGTCCCAAAATCTAAGCCCAGGCTGATGCCTCGGCCTTGCATTGGCCCTGGCTGCTAAAGGTCGCTGTTATTTTGGCTTCTGTCATATGCAATGCCCGGGTTTGGCCTGAGCCTAGGCTTCTGCATCAGATCCCCCATATACCTGGTAAGTGGGGGCTGAGGAAGATCCTGCCCACAGCATTTGTTTTGGTGGGATGGATGGATTGGAGCATGGGAGGCCTTGGGTGGCCCTTCTTTTTTTTAATATTTATTTAGTTTTATTTTTATATTGGTTTTTTTTGTTCTAACTAGCATTTTTATGGCATACAACAGTAGTAGCAAAAGAAAGATCTTCTCTGTTTCATACAAATAAAACACAAATTAAGACAACGAGCCATGAATCATTAAAGCCTTCAGAGTAGGAGCTTCCTCCAAAGTACGTATTAATTAATAAGGAATATATGTGTGTTAAGTCCCAGGGCACACAATCCAATTTATTTCTTCAGGGATCCTGCAATTAGCTGACTTGTCCCCATCTTAACTCTTAATCCCTGGGGGGGGGGAAATTCTTTTTATGGGGGAAGCTCTCACTTATGGCCCAGATGATGAATAAAAACCCCAGTGTGCTTTGTTCCCTTTAGATTGTGTCTGTTAGTGCTTCCTGTGAGGTGATAGACTGTAAGAATTAGAAAGGACCAGGAATGGGTCTAAAATAATAGTTTACTGATTCGTAAAGTTAAATAAAGTCCATTTGTCAAAAAATGAGTGTATATCTGACTAGTCGCACAGAATTTTCTTATGGGTAGATTGGTGCCTTTGTTACAGATATCTGGGTAGAGCCTATGGTGATTTCAATTGTGCATACTCTCCCATTGGAAGGGGTCCCCCTGGCATTACAAAAAGCCTACTTTTAGACATCTTCTTCCCTGTGGACACCCAGCCTTCTTGTTTCCTTGATGTGCAGAGATCCAGATGAGGTCTCCTTCTCTGGTTCTTTCCTCCTTTGGTTCAGTTGTTCCTTTAACCTTAACTGTTACTTCAGGGATTTCTCATGTGGTAAAATCAAGGGATCGGGCTAGTTCTCAGCACTGAAATCCCAGTGGGGATGGGGGATCCAAAACTCTCCCCACTTAAATCAAAGTTCAAATATGCTTTAAAGTTTAACTGGATACTTCTTCCTAAACTGGAGTTCATGCTGTCACAGGTGCTTACCACATTCAGGGTATGAATGGGCTCACTGATCTTCAGCTCCTGTCCTTTGAGTATGACCAGTGAGGATGACTTTCCCCAAAGAAGCAAGGTGAACACAGTTCCTTCCAAAAATAGAACTCTTCTAGCCTTCCAAATCTCCCGCAGTAGGCTCCATCACTGGTGCTTGCCTACCTAGGGTTTAGAGTAGGCTCACAGGTCTTTGATCCTCTAGTGAGAACCTTTTGGCCCCTAAAGGGTATCAGACTGAACAATCTATTTCTCTGTAACTTAAAGTAAGAAGGACCCTCTGGCAGGGAGTACACAATGAGGTATCCCCTCTGAAAGAAAACTCTTTAGGGTGAGGCCAGGAGGCCCCATCAGAGTGAGGAAAAAAAAAAACATCCTTAGTTTCTGACTGCTTGCTCTAACTGAACCCCCAGTGTATTAACATGGCTTGGCTAATAGCAGTGAGTCATCCAATCCAGAACCCCCTAATGGGAGGGACTGAAGGGTATGGATAGCTCTTAAGGAAAAGGTATTAAGGACAAGGATAGTGGCATATAGTGGCCAGACTGGGAGGGTCTACCATAGGTTCAGCATCAAGCCAGGTAAGAAACTAGACCCTCCCAAATACGCAAAATACGGACCCCAAACAGTATTATATTTAGCATTTTCATTTATAAGGTCTTACCTTAACTTTTCAATGTCAGCTACAACACTTATCTGGAAATGCCAGTATTCAGTGCTCAGGCTGATTTTTCAAAAAATTGCTATTGTAAACCTAACAGTTAAAAGAAGGTGCCCAGCCAAAATCCAACATTTAGCTGGCACTAAGGACCTGTTCCATCTGCCTAGTAACCCCAACTCATGGATCACATGAACTGTTCATTAAGGTTATCAACCATTTCTTGGATGATTTGTGTCCAAAAATGACTAACGTCCAGGCAATACCACCACATATGAATATATGTGCCAGTTTGACCACAGCCTCTCCAGCATTGAACACCAGCATCCGGAAAGCATTTTGAATAAAATATAGACGAGCGATAGGTTCTTTTTAACAGCTTAATCACTATCTCTACTCTTCTAACACGACAGAGATGTGATGATCAGAATTCCAAACAATTTTCCAAGCCCTGTGATCTAACTCAGTACCCAAGTCATTATTCTAAGCATCAATAATAGATTGCGGTATTTCTTTACTATATTTGCTTAGAAGAATACCATAGCATATGAGAGCAATAAGTTTACTATATGCATCAGGATCGCTCAAAAAGATTTCTGAACCACCCAACTGATGAACTGGCTTGGCGAGGTCAAACCTGTCCCCTAAGATCTGCCTTAATTGTAAATAAAAGGCATGGGAAATCAGGGAGAGGTCAAATTCTTCACATAATTGAAAAGTAAGGAACCCATCATCGTCCCAAGGTTGGGCTATATACACAAGGCCCTTATCTCTCCAATCTCTGAAGCTCAATGAAAACATACAGCCCAAAAGAATTGGATGTTCATATATGGGGGTAATAGTCCCCAACCATCCCAAAAATTTTACAACCTGTCTCCAGATTTGCACTGATGAGCTAACAAATGGCTGTTCCTACAAATCCTTCTGTAATTGGGACAGTCTTGAGGCAGAAAAGGAAGAACCGCCAAATCAATTGCCTCTGCTTGGAGTTTTTCCAGCTGAAGCCATGATTAATCTCGAGAGGCTGACCAAGCTTACAAAACAATAAGTCTGGCTGCCCAATAATATATACGAAGATTAGATAGGGCCATACTTCCCTTTGTCTTGGGTAACCACAATCGATTCAACCTTATATGAACTTGTTGACTCTGCCATATAAACTTAGATATGCATTTATTTAATTCGTCAAACACATTGGCAGGAATCAAGCAGGATATATGTTGAAAAAGAAATAATAGCTTTGGCAACAGGTTCATTTTAAGTAGGTTAATTCTACCCATCCAAGAAATTGTTAGATGTTCCCAGGCCTGTACATTTTGTTTTATCTGAGTTAGTAAGGGGATATAGTTATATGCATAAAGATCCTTAAGCTTTCTAGAAACAAAAATTCTAAATACTTAGAACTGTTAGCAACCACTTTGGAGTCTGAAAAACATTCTGGGACTCCCATCCTTGGATCTAATAAGAACAGTTTAGATTTGTCAAAATTAACTTTGTATCCAGCCAAGGTTCCATATGTTGAAAGGAGGGCAAGATATGCTGGTCCAGATGTTTGAGAGGCAATCACACCATCATCAGCATATAGAGATATTTTATGAACTCACCCCCCAAGCTGATTGACCTGAATATCGGGATGCTGCCTAATGGCTACTGCAAGGGGTTCTATAGCCAAATCAAAAAGTAGAGGTGAAAAAGGGCAACCTTGTCTGATGCTGCGAGCTATGTTAAAAAAGGAAGAGAGAGACCCATTTGTATATAAATGAGCCCTTATCCTCTAATACATAGCCCTAATGCAGGCAATAAAGTGAGCAGGTAACCCTACCTGCTCCAAAACAGCAAATGAAAAAGGCCACTTTAGGCAATCGAATGCCTTTTCTGTATTCAGTGATACTACCAATCCTGATATTCCCTTTAGTTTAGTCAAATGCAACAGATTAAATAGTCTCCTGGTATTGGAAGCCAAGATTCTCCCTTTCACGAACTCTGTTTGATCAGGATGTACCAATTGTGGAAGTAAGTTCTGTAACCTGAGTTGCAACACTTTGGCCATTATTTTAATATCAGAGCTGAGGAGCGATATGGGTCAATACGACCCACATTTCCAATTCATCTTTTCCTTTCTTGTGGATAAGTGTTATGGTGGCATCAGCCATGGTACCCAATGAATGCCCTTCCTCTCCTGCCACATTAAAAACCGTCAAGAAATAAAGGGAAACCTGGAACAAATATTAAAAAAAAAATTCAATGGAAAATCTATCTGGGCCTGGACACTTTCCACCTAGCAGGGCCTTCACTGCAGCCTTTAATTTCTAAAAGCTAGATAGGCACAGCCAGCATATCCCTTTGGGTGTTGGCAAGAGAAGGCAACCTCAAGCTTTGCAGAAAGTCCTGGATCTCAGTTAGGTTAACTCCATCAGGTTCTCTGTAAAAGGTAGAAAAATATTGCACAAGGGCCCTCTCAATCTCTTGAGATTTTGCTGTAGGAGTGCCTGCTTCTGCCCAATTTGTGTAATGTAGGATCTATAAGCTCATTTTTTAACCACTCTAGCCAAAAAGGCCCCAGGCTTGTCTCCATATTCATAGAATCTCAGTTTGGTATATTTCAAAGCCTTTCCAATCCTACCCAATTCTAAAGTCTGTAACTCTCTCCTTATACTGCTCTAGAGCCTTAAGAATGTGAACTGAACATATTTGTGTTGGGTCTCCAATTTCCTAATTTAGCTAGTAATAAAGTCACCTTTCATTTTTTTTCCTTATGAAGTTAACTAGCGAAAATAATAATCTTTCCCCTGAAAAAGGCTTTAAAAGCTTCCCATCTCAAGGCTGGTATATAGTCTTCCTCAGGATTGTGTATATCAAATTCTTCTATTGCTTTCTTAACAAGGTCAGGAAACCGTTTATCTGGAGATGCTGAGCCTCCACAATTTTGATGGGACAGATTCAAAATTTAGGCGAACATTTACAGAGTGATGACCTGATAGTGTAAAGACATGATGTTAGTGTCATATATCTTAGATAACAAATTTGGGGTACAAAGGAAGTAATCAAACCTGCTGTACATTCCGTGTCTAGGCGAGTAAAATGTGTAATCTTTTTCAGTGGGATGCAAAT
This sequence comes from Rhinatrema bivittatum, assembly GCF_901001135.1. Classification (NCBI taxonomy): domain Eukaryota; kingdom Metazoa; phylum Chordata; class Amphibia; order Gymnophiona; family Rhinatrematidae; genus Rhinatrema; species Rhinatrema bivittatum. Next base: position 516,742,636 of record NC_042617.1, on the reverse strand, counting down.
GTCAGCAGATGTCAATAAGGCTAAATGTATTAAGTAAATTCTGAAAACCCAGATTTGAAGGTGCATTAGATCTTAACTGAGAAGATTTGTCAATTAACAAGTCAGGACATATATTCTAGACACCTCCAATGCACAGATGTTCAAATCCAAAAGTTGCTATCTTATCTGTAAGAACATGACAAATTTCTAAATGTTCAGCATTCGGGTTTATTTCATTTTTAAATGAAATAAACATTAAACAAAATGAAATTTGTGGGAAACCAAACCCCTCAAAACAAAACAAAAAATGAAACAACATTTTTTTTTTCCCACTCTTAGTGCTTTTTACCCTCTGTTGTGAATATAGAAGAATCCCCTCAAACAAATTAGGCCCGGTATGTTTAAAAGAAGCAGTGCACAAAACAACAAAACACAAGCAGCAACAACAGTAAATCATGCTCCCATTTGAAGAAGATTCTGACAACTCTTTCAAGCTTTCCCGGTTCAAGTTTCAACACAACAACAAATGGGTTAAAATTGGTGGCATAGAAACCCGAGGCAGTGTCCTAAAAGGAGAGAGAGAGAGTTCAAGGATTACCATAATCTCCCTAACAAACACTTTTATGACAAATCCGGGTTATAAGGTGATTTTCACAGTAAATCTTGCAGGCTGTTCATTAAACTAGTCAAAGTCTGCTGGAAGAAATTGAACACGGCTCCCAGCATGTTTCCTACTAAATGAAATTACTTTCTGCAGCACAGTATAGAACACAGTATTTTTTAATCATCCTTCTGATGATAATATTCACTTCATAGAAATGTAATTTCTGGATAACTTATTATTTAATTCTCTGAGAACATCTTCTAAATTTTTAAATTTAGATTGCATTTTTTTTTTTACACCCAGTTACTGCATAGAAAAAATGAAACAGAAAGCTTGGGATGTGTTGTATCCTAGCTAATATTAAATGGAATCCTCTGCTAATACTATTACATTATCTGGCAAGATCTTAGTAAGTGCACAGCCCAGTGGCTCTCAACCTTCCATAAGCAGTTTAAGAGTTTGTGATGTTTTGTGTGCTGCCAGAATCACAAACATTTGGAATTCACAGCAAATACTATATTTGTTACAGTTTAGTGTAATATTTGGGCCTGTTTTTCAATTGGCATTTAACTGCCAAATAACAAGTATTCACACACATGTACACACGTGTGCACACATACATACATGTACACACGTACATATGCCTCGGATATTATGCTGCTGAATTCAAACGGAATCTAGCAGGATGTGATGTCAATGCGGCAGAGTCAGTAGTGCTGAGAAAGTTGGAAGGCACATTTTTTTTTTAGATGCTTTGTCTTTTTTCCGGCAAATTGCCATTGGTTTGAAGCTCGGGAGAAGGGAGGAGAGAGGGAAGGGTAGAGGAATGGAAGGACCTGTATGCAGCAGAGGGAGGGAGTGCTGACAACTCCAAGTTTACATTCCTCACTTTTGAGATGAGGAGGATATGAAAAGAGGACCTCATTCTCCCCACATTACAAAAATGCCAACTTAGTACATGGTACATTTTAGACATATATACTACATGCAGAAAACATCTAAAAAGAGTACAGCAGTGCTTTTGTCAGCCCTTATATACATGATTTTAAAATATACAAATAAATTACACATAGTATCTAAAATGATTTAGTACTTCACAATTCATATTCCAAAACCCAAACTGGATATAAATTAAAATGTGCTTTTTCTCTCCCTTGGTTTTTTAAGGTTCTTTCTTTCACCACTCTCTTTTCTCTGCTTTCATCTTGTCTGTCAACTTCATTTCTTGGTTCTCCTTCCATTGTCTCTTTTCTTCTATGCTTGTCTCCACCTTTCCTCATTTATTTATTTACACTGGGGCTAATATTCGGCCACTGAGCAGCTCGGCTAGATAGCCGGAAAAACTTATCCAGCTAACAGGTTATATTCAGCGGCCCTGTTATCTTAAAATTAACTGCATAACACAGGTTTGCGAAACCACCAGTTAGCCAGAGAAGTTAACTTATGCAACTAACTCTCTCCTCCCCGAAATATCTCCCACCTGCCTCTGGAACACCCCTGACTTATGTGACTAAATTTAGTCATTTACAGTGTTTAATATCATCATTTTGTCATTTAAACAGATAACGTTTTAGTTATCTGTCTATATGGCTTTTGAATATTGACCTCCTTATTTATAAGCCACCTATGCCAAGGTCCTAGGAGGCATACAAAAGATACATACACAATAAAATCATGCATAAAAACAAAAAAATCCCCAAAATCAACAATATGACTACAGGCCAATAATATTCCTATGTACACCTGATGACAAGTGTAATCAATGCCTGTACACAAAATCCTTCCACAGAAATGCTGATACAAAGTATAATAAAGGACCATCATAGGCTCAAAGCAAACCCAGAGTCAGCATTTATAAAAATGCCTACCTGAACAAACAGGAGGCCAATATTTAGCACTACTTAACCGGAGAAATAGGGACTTGCTAAGTGGTATCCGCTGAATATCCGGTTATGTTCAGTGGCCAGCCACATTTAGCTGGATAAGTATTTATCCAGCTAAATAGATAGCTGGATATCTTGCGGGCTAGCAATGGACAAATCAGGACAGGGCTACTTATCCAGTTACTTTAACTGGATAAGTGCAAATATTTGAACTTATCTGATTAAATTAACCGAATAAATTAGATCCAAACATAAAAACACTAGCTTTCCATCTGGTTCCTCCCACTTTCCAGCCTTCCATTCCTTATCTGTCTTTCCATGTATCCCCCACATCCTTGCTTGTTCTTTCTCACCAATTCCCAGTCCCCATCTCCTTTTTTAGTTCTTCCTACCTCTCACCACTCCATTTCCCAAATCTTGTTCTCTTTCCCATATCAAATGGGGAGCTGAAGTAAAGCAACTTTGCACTGGAATATAAGATTCAGGAGAGGCAGCAGGGACCCTGGGAAACAATGAAAGTGCTGCACTTCTGGTCCCTGTGGCTGCCTCTTCTTCATCCTACACCTGTGTAGGTTTAATTTAAGAATATTAGAATATAAGATATGCCATACTGGTCAGACCAAGGGTCCATCAAGTCCAGTATCCTATTTCCAACCGTGGCCAATTCAAGTCACAAGTATCTGGCAAGTACCTAAACATTAAATAAATCTCAAGGTACAGTAAGAGCAGTTCATGGGTTTTTCCTCTAGGAACTTATCCAAACCTTTTTTAAAACCCAGTTACACTAATTGCTGTAATCACATCCTCTGGAAATGAATTCCAGAGCTTAACTATGCACTGAGTGAAAAATAATTTTCTTCAATTTTTTTTAAATGAACTACTTGCTAACTTCATGGAGTGCCCCCTAGTCCTTCTATTATCTGAGAGAATAAATAACTGATTTACATTAACATTTCATGATTTTGCAGACCTCTATCATATCCCCCCTCAGTCATCTCTTCTCCAAATTGAACAGCCCTAACTTACTTAGACTTTCCTCATAGGGCAGCCGTTCCATGCCCCTTATCATTTTGGTCACCCATCTCTGCACTTTCTCCAGTGCAACTTGTTGTGCTCCTGATTGCAGGAGGCCGCTGACATTCCTGCTCCTCCCTGCATCGCGGCTGGAGATACCGTGGTCCACAGCGGGCCTGCTCCATCGCCTGTCCATCTTGTGGCCTGGAGGCCACTCTGAAACCTCCTGCCCTTGTGGCAGGAGCCACCGATGTCCCTTCATCACATGGCCAGGAGGCCACAGACGCCATTCCCATGTAGCCCGGAGGCCGCCAACATCCTCTGCATTCCAGCGCTGGCAGTAACATCGTCTTCTTGCAGGCCTGGAGGCCTGCTCCGCAGTGGCATGGACACTGCCACCATTCCGCCTCCAGCTCCGCCCCTAGGGGCGAGGCTGTGCCTCTCTTCATGATTTAAAAGGCCCACGGCCGGATATGCCCCGGGCTCCACCTTCTGACTACTCCCTGGGCGTCTCCAGCAGAGCCCTATATCAGGGCTCCTCAGTCACTTCTTCCTTGCCTTGGCAAGGGGCTAGTCATCCTTAGGACTCCTCGCATCCTGCTCCTGCCTGGCATCTTCTTGTCTTCATGGGATCCCTCGTCATTCTTGTTCCTGGTCTCTGCTGATGTCTGTTCCATTCCTGATGTGTCCAGATGTTCCTGCATTCATGTTCCTGATGTTATGATGTCCTCTGTGTCCTGACGTCCTCTGTGTCTGATCTCCAGTTGTTCGCCTGTCCTGATGCCTGCCTGTCCTGATATCCATGAGTCTGGATGTCTTCCCTTCCTGGGCTTGCCCCGTTGCCCTCATGGTCCACGACCAGCCGGCCGGCTGTGTAGGGCATGTAGGGGACAGTGTGGTCCGCGACCAGCTCGGCTAGGCTGTGAGGGTGCCTGAGGGACCTTGTTTGCCTGTCCACCCTCTTCCTGTTCCTGGACTTCCTGAGGGGCTGCTGTCTGTCCTGTGCTTCTGTGACCGCGAGCGGCGGGAGGTCCTGCGCTCTTTTGGAGGTTCCAGACTTTTAATTGCTTGATTTTAGCTTGTCTTGCCATGCCATGCCTTGCCTTGCCATGTCTTGCCTTGTTCCTGAGTCTTCGTCTTCGCCAGTACCAGAGTCTTTGTCTTCCTCAGCTCCAGAGTCTTTGTCTTCGTCAAGTACCTGAGTCTTCGTCTCCATCAGCACCTGAGTCTGTCCAGTGTCTGTGGTCTTTGTCCACCTCTGCCTCCTGTCTGGCCTGCCACCTCTGCCGTTACCCAGTGGCAGGTCCGAAAGGGCTTGGAGTGGTCAGAGGACTACTCAGAGACCAACCTTGCATGGTTGGCCTCACGGAGGCCATGCAGGTCGGCGGCGGCCTGGGCTTCCGGTTTCTGCCCAGATGAGGTTCCGTCTCACCTGCCTTGGCGCTTCCTCGGAGCTCCTCTCCTGGTTCGCCGAGGTCCAAGGGCACACTTCACTCGTCCCAGCGTAACACAACTATATCATTTTTTAGATGCGGTGACGAGAATTGCACACAATATTCAAGGTGCAGTCTCACCATGGAGCGATACAGAGGCATTATGACATCCATCGTTTTATTTGCCATTCCCTTCCTAATATTTCCTAATATTCTGTTTGATTTTTTTATTGCCACAGCACACTGAACTGGTAATTTCAATGTATTATCCACTATGTCACCTAAATCTCTCTCCTGTGTGGTAACTCCTAAGATAGAACCTAACATTGTGTAACTACAGCAAGGATTATTTTTCCCGATATGCATCACTTGCACTTGTCTACGTTAAATTTCATCCGCCATTTGGAAGCCCAATCTTCCAGTCTCGCAAGGTCCCCCTGCAATTTTTTACAAACCACTTGAGATTTAACTACTCTGTATAATTTTGTGTCATCCGCAAATTTGATCACTTCACTTGTCGTAACGCCACATCATTTATAAATATATTAAAAAGCACAGATCCAAGTACAGATCCCTGTGGCACTCCACTGTTTACCTTTTACACTGTGAAAACAGACCATTTAATCCTACTCTATTTCTTGTCTTTTACACTCCACAAAAGGACATCACCTCTTATCCCATGACTTTTTAGTTTTCTTAGAAGCCTCTCATGCTGGACTTTGTTGAACGCCTTTTGAAAATCCAAATACCTTGATATACCACTATTCCATTGGTTATCCTCCTTCCACCATTTCTCTGATATACCAATTAAGTCTATGTCATCATTCACAGTTATGTACTCTAATTCTCCATCTTACTTCTTAGAATTCTAGCATTAACATACATTCAGCTTTTCAGTTGACAGGGATAAATTGGAATCTTTTTTTTTTTTTTTATTTTTTTTTTTTATAATTTAATCTTTATTGAGTTTTTAAATGTCATTACAAAATAAAATCATGGCTATTATTGACATAACCCAAACATAATAGTGTAGTAGATCTACATTTTTAAACAGAAATAAAACTAATATTTCAACCATAACTTTATCAAGTTTGCAGCTACTACTCTTATAAATAATGCGGGGGCCCTTTATCCCCATAATTCTAATATATTAATCAAAGGAGGAGAGAAGTAATCTACTTTTCTTAATGTGCTAACAATATTGATGGTGGTACCTCTTCTTCCACACATTCCTGATTCTGACTTTTGTCTCTCAAGAAAATTTCCAAATGTGATGGTTGGGAAAAAATAAATTTTTTCCCTTGATAATTAATAAAACATTTACTGGGGTACTTTAGAAAAAAAGTTGCCCCTAGTTGTAATGCTTTATTTTTAAGGGCCAAAAACTGCTTTCTCCTAGCCTGTGTTGGCTTAGAGACATCAGGGAATATATAAACTTTTTGCCCGCAAAACAGTATGTCTTTATTTTTGAAAAATTTATCCATAACCATTTCTTTATCTTTCTCCATAACAAATGACACGAACAGGGTTGCTCTTCTATTTATCATGTCTACTGACTCCTCCAAAAAGGTGGATATCCCTGGGAATCTTTTAGCTCAGGTGAGTCTTTAATTATAGGTACTTGGAGTCCTTTTCGTATTATTAGAGCCTCTCTGTTGGGATGCCCTAATTCTAATGTTTCATTAGTATCCTTTGAAGAATCCTTCCTCCGAACCATGTGCTGCCATGTGACTGTCGGCTTTCCCCTTTGGTTTCATTTAAAAGCTGCTCTATCTCCTTTTTAAAGGTTAGCGCCAGCAGCCTGTATCCACCCTGGTTAAGGTGGAGTCAATCCCTTTGAAAAATACTCCCCCTTCCAAAAAAGGTTCCCCAGTTCTTTGCAAATGAAATCCCTCTTCCTTGCACCATCGTCTCATCCACGCACTGAGACTCTGGAGCTCTGTCTGCCTCTGGGGACCTGCATGTAGAACAGGGAGCATGTCAAAGACTGCTATCCTAGAGATTCTGGATTTCAGCTTTCTATCAAAGAGCCTAAATTTAGCTTCCAGAACCTCCCTCCCACATTTTCCTATGTCGTTGGTACCCACATGTACCTCAACACCTGGCTCCTCCCCAGCACTGTCTAAAACCCTATCTAGGTGACGTGTGAGGTCTGCTACCTTCACACTAGGTAGGCATGTTACCAGGCGATCCTCATGCCTACCAGCCACCCAGCTGTCTACATTCCTAATAATCAAATCATCAACTATGACGGCCGAACTAACCTTTCCCGCCTGGACAGTAGTCCTGGGAGACACATCATTAATGTGCAAGGACAATGCACCACCTGGAGAGAAAGTCCTTGCTACAGGATCATTTCCTGCTGTATCAGGCTGATGCTTTCTGATCATGAGACCTTCCTCCTCCAAGACAGCACCAGGGCTACCAGACTGGAGTTGTAACTTGGCTCCTATGTCCCTGAAGGTCTCATCTATATACCTCTCTGTCTGCCTCAGCTTTTCCAGGTCTGCCACTCTAACCTCCAGAGATTGGACTCATTCTCTGAGAGACAGGAGCTCTTTGCACCTGGTGCACACATACAACTTCTCACCGGCAGGTAAAAAAAATCATTCATATGACACTCAATGCAATAGACTGGAAAGCCCTCCTCTTGCTGCTGGACTGCTGCCTTCATCTTAAATTTGATCAGTTCTTAGTTAAGTTTAGGTTGCTATAGGAGTAGGAATGCATACAATTTTAGGGTCCTTTAAATGCATTAGTGTATTCACTATTTATCTGGTAGTGACCTATAAGGGAATGGTTAAACTCTTGATAAGGCATGGGAAATTTCTGAATTTAAGTTAAAAGGCTGATTAATTATTTTTATTATTATTTTTTTTTTGGTGTGAAAATGTCACCTGCCTATAAATTAAATGATGAGCTAGGGATGGTAGGGAGGGAAAGACAAACACACAAACTCTTGGTTTTTGTCTGCCCTCTGACTAGTTATTTAATACAGACACACAAACTCCTGTTTTTTGCCTGCTCTCTGACTAGCTATTTGACACACAAACACACTAAATAATATACTCCAATAATTTATTTCTCCCCAAAACTTTTAAGTTCTAAAAATGTCCCCAAGCAGTACTTACCAATTTTTTTCAACCATCAGCAAGGTAATCCTCTCCTCTCAGTACTTCCACTGGATTGTGGGTTCCTGAACTCTTCCCTTGCCCTTAATTTCTAATTAAGAGGCCCATTCCATAGGAAGAGGCAGAGGAGATAGCAGCTGTGGAGGATAGGAAATGTTGCACTTTCATTGTCTCTTCCAGTGTCCGCTGCTTCTGCTTTTGTTTCATGACCAGTTGCCCCCCTTGTTCCTCTCATGCTGCTCTACAGCTTCTAGGAAACCGGGATATGCCACTGGTGATCTAAAAGGTGATGATGCAATTGGTGCTGCCAATGGATCTTCTTCCATGTGGCAATTATAGTTTGGCAATGTACCCCCTGTCAGGCTATCAAGTACTCTTGGTTGAGAACCACTAGTCTATTTGCCTTGAGTGTGCAAAGAACATTATTTTAATCAGTGTACTAAGCAGATACTGTGAGAACTGGAATTCCTATCCAGCAGACAAGCAATCTATAGGTTTTATTTTCACAAAGTGTCTCTTAACTTTGGAGGGCTACCATGAAGAGGATTAAAAGACATGCAAAAGAAAAGGGGCCAATTATCTGCAGTTGAATCACCAGAAAGTTCTTTTAGCTAAAAATGTAATGGCACTTACTCCATGGGTTCTATCATATGTGATCTAGGACTGGGTTGTTACAAAGAAAACTGCTGCATTTCCCAATCAATGGATTTTAAAAATTCCATAGGACTATTTTTAGCTTTTCATCATGTGTATGCATAGAAACATAGAACATGTGTTTACTCTACATTCATAAGACTAATTTAAAAAAAAACATAAAGTCACAAGAGATGCTTTTTAAAACATTCACTGGGAAAACAACACAATCCCTCTGCAAACTTTATCATCTCATCTGTGGTCAGAGCACACTCTTCTGATGTATTTAAATTCTTCTTTTCTCAATACACATATTGCAGCCTTCACTCCCAGATCTTGTTCCCCTGATCATATATTACTGTTGTTTTACTATTACGAGCCCAATTTTCCAGTAATTTATGAAAATTAGAATTTATTTTTTTTTATGGGGGAGGAGTGATGTTCGGTGGATAAATAAATGCCATTAAGGATATCACATGCCATGATGCAAATGATTATTTCTGACTCAAGAGTTTTTCAGTGCTGCCCACATGCAATTGCTTCTTGAAGAGGGCCAGTGCACATTGTGTCCTCCTGGAGTCTGGTACTCAGGGTACCCAAGCTTTCTAACCTGCACCTACAGGAATTCAGCAACAGGCAGGACTGGCATCGTGGGTGACTAGCGTTTACATTTGCCTACACGCGATTCTGAAAATAAGGAAAATGACATTTTGCCTTAACTCAAATTAGTTCTTAGGAATTTAGGGATTAAAAAATCAAAATAGTGACTCCTGACTTTCCTTAACCACATATATACAATACTTATCTTCTCACTCACCTTTTATGTCTTTGATATTTATTTGATTAGAATTTCCATGTTATGCAGTTCATTTTTTTAAAAATAGAGACTACAGTATGCAAAGAAGAACGGTTATACCAGTGCAACAAGTCATCCTTAGCAAAGGGTGGCTTTTCTACCCAAAATCTGGGTTAGACAAGTTCACCAGTAAAACTAATAGGGAACACAGAGAGGGGGAGAGAGCAATTCCTCAATCTACATAGCCGTCAAAAAGCATCAGCTATTGTACATCCCCCAATTCATTTATTTACCAAAATATATTATGGATTTTGGATTCCTTTTGCAAATGTGCATAGCATGATGACACTCATGAAGGGAGTTAATTGGTCCCTTGATGGAGCTCCTTGCTGTAGTTTGGCAGTTTCACCTAAAATTAACCACAGGGTTAATGAAGTCTTGCTACAAATTCCTGTCAACGGATCAGTTAAACACATGCAGACTGAATATTTAAAAACCTCCAGCTTGTAGACCTGTTTCTGACCTTTCTAATAGCAAAGAAAGCCACTCTTGGTATTATTTTTAGATTGCACAGTTTAGAAGTCATACGTTTTACCTTCTTAACACTGGACAGCTGATTTCCTCTGACTGCTTACAGTTCCGTTCAGAGTTGAAAGAATCCCAGCATTAATCTTCTTCAATCCCTTTTCCCCCTGTAGACTCATGATTTCCTATGAGGTTTAGTAAGAGATAACCCATCCTTACAGCTTGCAATCTTCCTCCCAGCAGGGCTCTCTCTGACTGTTCCTAACACTGCTGCTAGTGCTCTGGAAGGAGGAGGGGCAGAAGCAGGAACCTGACGTTTCCCCTCCACTAATTATGATGCAGAGAAGAAGTAAAGAGGGGGGAAAGTATCCCTTAACCATTTCCTGCAGGCATGCTTATCAAATTATACACAATCAGAACTTTGAGATGATGAAAAACAAACCCGTCTATTTTTTTTTTTAAACATTGATAGTTTCTGTGCTTCTAGAGGTGAAAGCCTGATAGCACTAGTGAGAGTCGGGCACAGAGAAGCCAGGGAGCCAATAAGCAAATAGTAAGCACAATAGGCACAGGTGCTCTGCAAGTGTGCACACATAATATAACTCTGTCAATGCATCCCATTCTTGCCTTGCTATTGCATCTTGGGCACCAACATAGATCTGCACAGAATTCGCTTGCGACTTACATTACCTCTACAGTTGCAGGACTGCCAAGGGACCTAGTTTCTTGGTTTTTGAACTTCTGTTCTAGTATACTGGCAAATGGGTCACTTGACGATTGTTCCATTGGCACTTGTGGGATAAAGTGGGGCAAGGAGAGATAGGTTATGCAGAAAATTATTTCCTTTGGGCCCCTTACTTTACTATATAACTCATGATAACACCAGAGTTGCCAAGTGGCACAGTTTCTACCATTCTAATGTAATGTAATTATTTATTTTATTTATTTATTTAATAACTTTTATATACCGGCATTAGTAGGAGACATCATGCCGGTTCACATGACAACAAAAGAGTGGAAAATACATTATAACAGGGCGGTGGGTGAGGAATAACAGCAACAGAGGAGGCAAGAAGATATAGGTCTGAAAACTGATTAACAGTAACTAAATAATAAAAAATTCAACAAGTAATAAATTAGAAATGTACTGAACGGATAACAGCACCAGTAGAATATTTACAAAGTATCTGGGACGATCTGAGAGGGGAAGCATCTGGGGCAGAGGTTGAGAGGAGAAAGAGGATTAGTCTGGATAGGCTTGCTGGAACAACCATGTTTTTAGTTTCTTTTTAAATTTAATTGGGCAGGATTCTAGATGAAGCATCGTGGGCATGGAGTTCCAGCGTGTGGGGCCTGCAATAGAGATAGCTCGTTCCCTGGTTGATGCGAGCTGTGCTGTTTTTAAGGACGGGACTTGCAGGGTTCCTTTGTGAACTGTTCTCGTAGGACGATTCAGTGAGACAGTGCTGAATGGTATGTCCAGCCAGTGGGAATTGTGAGAGAACAAAGATTTGTGTATGGTGGTTAGTGTTTTATAGAGGATTCGAGAGGGGATGGGGAGCCAATGTAGGTTTTTCAAGATAGGAGTGATGTGGTCAGTTTTCCGGGTATTGGTAATGATTCTGGCTGTTGCATTTTGCAACATTTGGAGGGGTTTGATTGTCGCGTAAGGGAGTCCTAGGAATAGAGAATTGCAGTAATCGAGTTTGGATAAGAGGGAAGATTGAACAACAGTACGGAAATCTTGGGGGTGTAACAGGGGTTTAAGTTTTTTTAGCACGTTAAGTTTGTAAAAACCGTCTTTCAGAATGGAGCTCACATATTTTTTCATGTTTAAATGATTGTCTAGGTAGATTCCAAGGTCTCTTACACAGGGTTGATTAGTAGTTGGATTGGAAGAAGGGTTGGACGAAGACAGGTGTTTGAGAAGAGGATGAGGAGAGACAAGCAGGAGTTCCATCTTGTTAGTATTCAGGGCGAGGTGGAGGTTCGTTAGGAGAGCGTTTATAGGGGTGAGACAGGTTTCCCAGTGCTTCAAAGCATCAGAAAAGGAATTATGCATGGGGATAATGATCTGAATGTCGTCTGCATACAGATAGAAGTTAAGTTTAAGCTCGGTTAGGAGGTGGCATAAAGGAGTGAGGTATATATTAAAGAGGGTGGAAGAGAGGGAAGAGCCTTGTGGGACACCTTGTTGCAAGGGGTGAGAGGTGGAGGTTGCATTGCCGATTTTGACTGAGAATTTTCTATTAGATAGATAGTAATTACATTTTATTTCTGTTTTATTGTACATCGCCTTGCAACCTAATGAGAGACAGTTTCAAAATCCCAAAATAAATGAAAAGAAGTAAAAGAAAAACAATTAAAAGAAAAGAAAATCAGCTATGCTTATAAACAACATATGAGACGTGCATATACCTTACCTGACCCACTATGTCTTCAGCGTACCATGCAGTTGAGGAGTAGGTGGGTAACTTGTGCTGGCAGCAGCATGGGAAGTTGGAGGAAAAGGCTGAAGCACTGTATGGCTGTACAAATGAGCATAGCTGATTTTTTGACTCATTCCCCAGTGTTATGGTTTGTGGGTATGTGGACCCTTGGCCCGAGGCACGAGTTGTTGCAGCTTGTGGAGAGGAGCCCCACAGGTCGGCGCCATCAGGAGGCGAGATACTGGCACAGCGGGGAGCTCGAGGCACAGCGGTGGAGAGGCCCCAGGGACCAGGAGCTAACCCCCGCAGGGTAGTAGGCTGTAGGTGGTTCTTAGAGAGAGTCCCTGGAGAGAGAGGCCTCAGACGAGCCATGGAGTGGTAGGCGCGGGGATAGTCAAGCAGGAGGTTCTCTGGGAGGTCAGCCCCAAGGGGGCAGAGCTGCAGCATGGAGGACGTAGGTAAGAGATGTAGACCACCATAGGATAGTCCGGTCCCGATCCCAGCTGCTGATGTAGGCAGGAGCCCGGAGAGTGGAGGTATTGCCAGTGATGTAGCAAGGGACTGACCCGAGGAGCGGGACAGCTGACAGTCAGGAACAAGCTGGAGTCTAGCCCCGTGGAGCGGGGTGGAACTAGTTAGTTCTCTTGAATAGAAGTGCAGGCCAAGGAGCGGGCAAGCGCAGCCGGTCTTGATGGGCGCAACCCCGAGGAGCGCCAGACAAGGAACTCACAAGTAGCCGCAGTGTTCCGATGGAGACCCAAGTGGCTGGAACCAATGCAGAGTAGAACCCAAGAGGTGCAGGGCCAGCCCGAGGAGCAGGGTAGGCCAGGGGAGTGAATCCCCGAAAGAGCGCATCCTGACCCCTGAGGGGTGGGTGCCAGACAGGGTCCAAGAGCGAGGCAGCAGGTGACGTCTCAGGAACACGCAGGAGTTCAGACCACGGATGGAACTTGTTGCCAAGTGGCTTGCTGGGGGCGAAGCTGTAGCTTAAATATGAGAGGCTGATGATGTCATCACAGAGGGATGCCTCCGAGGTTCCCGCTGAAGAGGCTTCAAAGGCAGGGCCTGTGACGCGTGCACCTAGGAGGCCCGGTGTTGGAGTAGGAAGTAGCGGTGTCCATGCCGCCGAGAGATGTCCTGCGGGGCGCGGCGATGTGGACAGGCCCATGCAGCAAGCAGCCCTGGGGAGGGCAGGACAGCAGTGCAGGACGTGAGTACTCGTGGTCGCAGCCGGCTGCGACCGACAAGGACAACACCCAGCATGCCTTTGTGATCTTTATGACCCCATCAAGACCTCCCCATGAGTCAGGTGGTCTGGCCACGATGATAGAAGAGAAATACTGGAACACTAGACTAGCACGCCGGACCCAAAAGCAGTACTCAGCCACACAGCAGTCCATGTGGCTATGCAACCCTGAAGTAACTCCTCAGCTGCACACAACAGCATCAAGACCTCCCCTCAGGAGCCCAGTGAGTGTGGAGATAGGCCGTTAGATGCACAGATGCCCCAGTTATTTCCTGCATAAATGCCACCCTTTTTAATGCTTCCATTTATATATTTTTCTTGAATTTTGTACATACTGTTTACTTTTCTATTATGGTCATTGCCCATTTAAAAAATATTTATTTTATTTATATTTCTTATATTCCACAATTTCCAAATAATATTTGCATTTCCTGATTCCATTCTTCAATTCATACTATATCTGTACCCTGCATGTTCTAGGGGGTGATGCCTGCATGGGGTTCTGATTTGGCCAGCACCAACATTTTCTGATTTACCTAAGAACATAAGAACATAAGAAATTGCCATGCTGGCCTGGGTCTGACCAAGGGTCCATCAAGCCCAGCATCGTGCTTCCAACAGAGGCCAAACCAGGCCACAAGAACCTGGCAATTACCCAAACACTAAGAAGATCCCATGCTACTGATGCAATTAATAGCAGTGGCTATCCCCTAAGTAAACTTGATTAATAGCCGTTATTGGACTTCTCCTCCAAGAACTTATCCAAACCTTTTTTGAACCCAGCTACACTAACTGCACTAACCACATCCTCTGACAACAAATTCCAGAGCTTTATTGTGTGTTGAGTGAAAAAGAATTTTCTCCGATTAGTCTTAAATGTGCTACTTGCTAACTTCATGGAATTCTCCCTAGTCCTTCTATTATTCGAAAGTGTAAATAACCGAGTCACATCTACTCGTTCAAGATCTCTCATGATCTTAAAGACCTCTATCATCTCCCCCCTCAGCCGTCTCTTCTCCAAGCTGAACAGCCCTAACCTCTTCAGCCTTTCCTCATAGGGGAGTGACAAAGTAGGAAAATGTTTCAAAAGTATTTCTGCAATTAGAATCTTACTTAGATACCAACAATTATATTTAAGGAATGCTTAAGACTTTCATGTCAGGAAACAGCTTTAAAAATCTTTTAATTACTACAGAATACAGAATTTGATAGATTTGATAAGCTTGAGATCCTTTTCTGAGAAGGGCTATATATTCTGTTTCTTATTACTTCATCTATTTCATCCTTTTTTCTCAAGATAAGTCTACTGTAAGGATATGTTATACTTCCTTTTGTCTCTGATATTTGCTGTATCAAATGTGTAGCTCACATTTGTCATTCCCCCTTGTAAATTGTTATTGTGGGGAGATGAAATATTTTGTTTGACATTTTCTTTTCTAGTGTTAATTTACTTTTCTTTATCTCTTTTTCCCATTTTTCTCCCTTCAACAATCTCAGCCTCTTCTCTATCCCCAGGCAGCATTCCCTTAGTGGTTTTGGTCAGTACAGTAATGGCATCCAGATTTTCTCCCTTCCTAGGGCTGAGGGTACAACCTCTAACTGGAGCTAACAGATGGGATCTCTTGTGCTGCTGCACATTGTGGTGTGGCCAGAGCCACAGGGCCAAGGTTTTCAGTTTTACAAATATTATATGTAGGGAACCTTTGGTTTCCCTCACTTAAAGGCATATATTTATTTATTTATTTATAATTTTTCTATACCGAAATTCCTGTATGAGATACAAATCACTCCGGTTTACAAATAACTTTACAAATAACTTTACAAATGGTTTACAAATAACTTTACAAAAAACTTTACAAATAACTTTACAAATCCCCATACAAAATTACAAATGGTATATTTTTACAAATATACCATTTGTATGGGGAAGTTTTGTGTAGAAAATAGTAGAGAAAGGGTAGGGTTTTGCTCCTCCATATGGGAGCTGTAGATGATGTCATCTAGCTGTTTATCATCCCCCAGCACCATCTATCCTCGTGGATTTTAGGTTGCATTTTCAAGTAGACAGGAGCCAGAAGTCTCCTGCTGTATAATTTATCCTTAATTTAATGGAAAGGAGTTTGGGACTTTTTCCTTGTTGGTGGTCAGCCTCCTGTTGACCAGATTCTGCTTGCTTTTACTCTTTTAATCTAATTTTTGAAGAATTCCCTGTGAAATCCGGTCCCCCTTGTTGCAGTGGAGTGGGACATCCCTGTATTCATATTAAAGGCTGGATTTGGAGTAAGGAATACCTGCAGGGTGCTTTCTCTCCTTCAGAGGATAGACCTGACAGTGACCTGTTGCAGAGGAGTTTGAACTTTTAATTAACTGTCTTTTTGGACTATCTCCTTTTTTTGAGGCTGGGAAATTATTCCACCCTTCCTGTGTCTTGCTTGGTTTTTTTTCCCTTTTTGTGTTTAAAGACTATTTTTGTTCTACTGGGAGCTGATGGCCCTTGATACCCAGGACTCAGTAACCAAACCACTGGGAGAGTGGAGTCTTTCATTCTGAAAGATCCAGAAGTGTGGAGGAAATTCATTTAGAAAGAGAGGATCCAAGTCAATGTCATAAAGGGAAGGAAACCAGAGGACACAAAGTAAAGATAACAAGAACCTTTTGGTTGATTATTCAGGGAAAATAGTACCAATGAGAGTTGAGTGCTCATCTAGGGCTGCCTAAGGAGTTAAAGGATTTCAGAGGATTTAGGAAAGTGTATTATGCTTAATTTCCTGCTGGTGAGATTGATTTCCCCCTAGAACGTTTTAAAATGTATATGTTGCAGATTCTAAAAATTCCAGAGACTGCTATTCCAGTAATAGTCAAAGCATATTATTTACAACAAAGTACCCAAGCTGAAGAAGCGGAACCAGGGGGAAGTCAAACAACAAATTTGGATTTAAATAATCTATTGGAAACATCTTTGGGAACAGAAATGACCCAAAGAAAACATTTACTGGTTTCCTTTGCGTTCCTCTCTGAGTGCAATCATGTTTTGAGGCTTTTTCTTAGGAATAGGCAGTTATCTTTCTTCGGTCGACCTATATGGATTTATCCAGATGTAATTAAAGCAACCCAAATTAATCATAAAAATGTTCTTATGATGCGCCCAGAGGTTCTTCAGTTAAGGGCAAGTTATATATTAAAATACCCCTGTAAATGTTTTGTAAGGCTTTCAAATGTCCAGTATATATTTTAAGAACCTGAACAGCTCAGAGCCTTTTTGCAAGCTCCAGTTACTAGCCTGGCTCAGTAAATTAAGAAAGCAGTAGCACTACTCGATGATGTAGTCTTATTTCTTTATATTAATTCTTAGGGATGTGAATCATTTTTATAACAAATTGAAATATCGTATGATATTTCAAAATTTGTTATATATTGGTTAAAAAGCGAAAGGAACATTTTTTCCCCCAAATTTTCGTAAAAATTGTTTTTGGGTTAGTGCGCGCTAACTCCCGTTAGCGCGCACTAATAAAAAAAATTTATTTTTGTTATTTTTTGTTATTTTTTATTAGTGCGTGCTAACTCCCGTTAGCGCGCACTAACCCAAAACACGATTTTTTACTAAAAAAAAAAAATGCCGATCCGCGGGAAAACGAGATTTTCCTGCAGCCAGACAAACCCTAAAGCGCAAACGATCGGGCACCCGATTCACATCCCTATTAATTATTGCCTTATATTGATGCTCTTTTCTGCCTCCCTCATAATTCCTATAATTTTGATGTTGAGTATTGAAAGATATTGATGTATATTTAATATATTTATATTTCCTGGATTTATTTGTACCAACGTCTAATTTTCTGAACGAGAGTTATATGCTTGGGAAATGTTTCAAAATTTGAAAATAAAGAATTAAAAAAAGGAAAGTGTATTACACAGGGACTAGGTTTTGGTAAAATATTGGGAGTATATCCTACCCACCTTCAGTGCAAAGAGCTGGGAAATAAATTGAGAGCTAAAGGAGGATTGAACTGTCTTCAATCTGAATAATTCTGGAGGATTTGGAGTAAATGGGAAGAAGAAGGAATTCAGTATAAATATGAGTGCTTCCAGAAGAGTTGAGAAACTTTGGGGTAGATTTTAAAAGGGTTACTCACATAAGTTATGCGCGTAGCCCTCTTAAAAGGCCCCTGCGTGCACCGAGCCTATTTTGCATAGGCTCGGCAGCGCGCACAAGCCCAGGGACGCGCGTAAGTCCCGGGGCTTGCAAAAAGGGGCGGTCGGGGCGTGGCCAGGGGGCGCAGTTTCTGATTGGGGGCATGATCGGGGACGTGTGGGCGGTCCGGGGGTGTGGCCGAGTGCCCCGACACAGCGGCCTGTGTCGGGGCCTGCTGCGCCGGCACGCATAAGTTACTACTGCCCGGAGGCAGTAGTAACTTTTCCAATAAAGGTAGGGGGGAGGTCTAGATAGAGCCCGGGGGATGGGTTGGGTAGGGGAAGGGAGGGGAAGGTGCGGGGGGGGGAGGGTGAATAGAAAGTTTCCTCCGAGGCTGCTCCGATTTTGGAGCGGCCTCGGAGGGAACAGGCAGTGCGCAGGGCTCAGCGCGCACAAGGTGCATAAATGTGCACCCCCTTGCGTGCACCAACCCCGGATTTTATAAGATACGCGCGGCTACACACGTATCTTATAAAATCCCGTGTACATTTGTTCGCGCCTGGTGCGTGAACAAAAGTACGCGCGCGCATAGGGGCGCATAGGGGCGCATAGGGGCGCATAGGGGCGTGAACTCAGGTATAACACATTCAGTACAACCCACTTGCAAAAAAGTTCCCTGGTCAGACCACTCTTTAATCTCCACCACCTTCTCAATGACCCAAACGAGCAATAAACCCTCTCCTCAACACTCATTTCTCTACAGAAAAGTATGCGCCTCAGATGAACTCAGCAATCATCTAATCACGGAACTCTCACACATAGACGTCACATCACCTAATGCAGCCATAAATTCCTGGTCTACTATAACAGAAACTGTGGCAAACAAACTTTGTCCGTGGACAACAAAAAAAGTCAAACAAGGCGAGTCAAAAAGACAGCCATGGTTTACTAACGAACTTAAAAACCTCAAACTTAACCTGCGTCAAAAAGAAAGTAAATGGCGTAAAGCCCCTTCCCCCTTTACACTTTCTACATACAAACTCGCCCTCCAATCATACAAGAGCTCCACTTTAAAAACAAAAAGGGACTTCTACGCACATAAGATTCATGACATCATATTCGACTCCA
Source organism: Rhinatrema bivittatum (assembly GCF_901001135.1). NCBI lineage: Eukaryota > Metazoa > Chordata > Amphibia > Gymnophiona > Rhinatrematidae > Rhinatrema > Rhinatrema bivittatum. Next base: position 516,723,703 of record NC_042617.1, on the reverse strand, counting down.
AAGCGCTATTCACATTTGTCTCCAATCTAACTCAGGCCAACCTTCCTGACATACCACCTAACCAAGCTCAAACAAAAGCTGATGAGCTGGCATTCTTCTTCAGTAAGAAAATCACAAACCTGCTAACACAATTAAAGCCTAATACAGGCACACCAGCCAGCAATTATGCACTCCATAATAAAGACATCTCCCTCCAGTCTCTTGAACTCACCACTTCCTCAGAGATCCAAACACTTCTTAAGAAAATGAAACCCTCATCTCATCCACTAGACCAGATCCCATCTAAACTACTACTGCTAATCCCGGACACCATAACCAAATCCCTAGCGGACATCATAAACTGCTCATTCACCCAGGGTTTCTATCCAGACGACCTCAAACTAGCATCCATTAAACCGCTCCTCAAGAAGCCTAACTTGGACCCCAAAGATCCTAACAACTTCCGTCCAATCTCCAATCTGCCTTTCATTGCCAAGGTGATGGAGAAACTAGTTAACACACAACTATCTGAATACATAGAAGAACACAAAATTCTATTCCCTACTCAATTCGGTTTCAGAAAAGCTTCAAGCACAGAATCCCTTCTAATCTCACTGACTGACTACATTATACTGGGCCTCGACAAAGGACAGGCCTTCCTACTGATTTTATTGGATCTATCGGCAGCTTTCGATACTGTTAACCACGCCATATTACTAAAGCAACTGGCGAACATCGGTATTGCAGGATCAGCACTAACATGGTTCAAGACATTCTTAGAAAACAGAGGTTTCAAAGTTAAAATCCACAACAAAGAATCCCCCAGATACCCATCTTCACAAGGAGTTCCTCAGGGTTCCTCTCTCTCACCAACACTTTTCAACTTATACCTTCTCCCGCTTTGCCAACTGCTAAACAAATTGAACCTAAAACACTTCATATTCGCCGACGATGTCCAGATTGTGATCCCCATCAAAGAATCCATCACTAAAGCTCTAGAACTTTGGGAAAACTGTTTTCAAGAAATTAACGATCTCTTATCCAGCTTAAATCTTATTCTAAACCAATCAAAAAGCGAATTCATGCTAATCTCTCCAGATAATTGCAAAATCACTACAAACCCGCCAGCCAACTTGCAAATCTCAAAAGTAAGAGATTTAGGAGTTTCTATAGACAACCGGCTAAATTTAAAATCGTTTATCAACCAAACAACCAAAGACTGCTTCCACAAACTGCACGTATTAAAAAGAATAAAACCCCTATTTCATTTCCATGATTATAGAACAGTGCTCCAAGCAATAATATTTGCGAAAATTGATTACTGCAACTCTATCCTTCTAGGCCTCCCATCATCCCACACTAAACCTCTCCAAATGATACAGAACACGGCAGCAAGAATTCTAACAAACAAAAGGAGAAGAGATCACATTACACCAGTCCTCAAAGACCTTCACTGGTTACCAATCCACTACAGAATAATTCATAAGTCCCTCACCACAATCTACAAAAATATCCATGGACTGGCTCCACTCCATCTACAAATAGCTCTCAAAAAACATTCCTCCAACAGACCCATCAGAGAAGCATATAGAGAATATCTACAAGTACCTCACAACAATACCACCCAACATATAACATTGAGAGATCGGGCCTTCTCCACAGCAGGTCCCCCACTATGGAACTCAATCCCCTTAGAATTACGACAGGAACCATGTCTTCCAACCTTCAGGAAGAGACTTAAAACATGGCTGTTCATGAAAGCATTTCCGGACCCTTAATGATTCACTTCCATCAAATGCAGCAACACTGAGCATCTTCTATTAAACTGAAACAGACAATACCAACCAATCACTACAATGTTTTACTTCTTGTTAAACTTTTTATCTCTCCTCTAACTCTAATCCCAGTTAGAATAACCCCTGTTTTATTGTAACTTTTTCTTCTACGCACTTGTTATACTTTTGTAATGTATACTCTTACGTTTTAGCTATGTACGTTATAATGTATTGCTCACCCCCTTGTTTTATGTAAACCGACATGATACGAACTGCCGTGAATGCCGGTATAGAAAAACACAAATAAATAAAAAAAAAAATAAATCCGCCCAAATCCGGGCGGATTTAGGCGTGCAGGGCCCTGCGCGCCGGTGAGCCTATTTTACATAGGCTCACCGGCGCGCGCAGACCCCGGGACTCGCGTAAGTCCCGGGGTTCTCCGAGGGGGGCATGTCGGGGGCGGGCCCGGTCGTCACGGCGTTTAGGGGGCGTGCCGGGAGCGTTTCGGGGGCGGGCCCGGGGCGGCCCGGGGGCGTGGCCGCGCCCTCCGGACCCGCCCCCAGGTCGTGTCCCGGCGCGCTAGCGGCCCGCTGGCGCGCGGGGATTTACGCCTCCCTCCAGGAGGCGTAAATCCCCCAACAAAGGTAAGGGGGGGGCTTAGACAGGGCCGGGAGGGTGGGTTAGGTAGGGGAAGGGAGGGGAAGGTGAGGGGAGGGCAAAAGGAAGTTCCCTCCGAGGCCGCTCCGATTTCGGAGCGGCCTCGGAGGGAACGGGGGTAGGCTGCGCGGCTCGGCGCGCGCCGGCTATACAGAATTCATAGCCTTGTGCGTGCCGATCCAGGATTTTAGCGGATACGCGCGGCTCCGCGCGTATCTACTAAAATCCAGCGTACTTTTGCTGGCGCCTGATGCGCCAGCAAAAGTACGCCTATTCGCGTTTTTTGAAAATCTACCCCATAGATTTGTAAAATCTACCCCTTTGCTAAAGAAGTGGCGTCACAAGTTTATTAATCTTCCTACTGTCTTATTATTTATTGACTTTAATTAAAATTCAGATTGAAACTGTAAATATTATCCATTCATTTAATCAACTATCATTAAAAGAAATTGGAAACCACCCTGCTTCTCAGTGTGTTCATTGGATGCAGACACAGTGATAATTATCAGTGCTGTGTACAGAGGACGGTTAACGGCTTTATTGCAAAAAGGAACTTGGTATAAGAACTATTTATTGTTCGTCCCCCAGGTGGAGCCTTGGAACTCAGATTTCCAATGCTATCCATGGAACGAGTGTGAAGGGAGAGATTTTAGAGGAGCTGTGTGCAGAAAGGGTTCATTCCTTTTTCTTCTGTGTGCCTCTGAGGGCCAGCTCAAGGATCCGTCCCACCCTGGGGTTACATGTATAAAGTTTTATATAATATATTTCTATTCCTTGTGAACTGTAAAAATAGTGAATGCAAATATTAATCTATAAACATTAAACTCTAATATCTTCTGAGCGAATGTGAACAAAGAAAAAAGTGGAATCCTAATGAAATTGTTCCTGCTGACCTAATTATTGATCTTTCTTGGTAGTAGTTGTGCTTTAAAACGTCCATCGCACTCCAGACTTGCTGCAGAACTTCTCATGCAAATGTTGTTCTCCATAGAGCCATGGGGAAAGTGTTAATTAATGTATTTAAAATACTTATATTCCTCTGATCTTAACATTGTTATCCTCAGTGGATTGCAAACTAGGAAACACAACAATATTTAACAATCAGCAAGGCACAAAAGAATATCACAAAAATTTAAGATATCTACAACAATCAGAATATTCTCAAAGCACAAGAGGGAGAAGGCTGTGCCACGAAAATTAAATGGAAGCACAAAGTGGTGCAGTGAACAGTTTTAGAGGTATTTCTAGAAACGTTACATAGAAAAGATTGAAAATATTATATGATAGCCAGATTTGGTTTGTTTATAGCATGAAGAAATGGTGTATAGATATTGGATGGAAGCACAAAGTGGTGCTGTGAGCACTTTTAGAAGGTATTGCTAGAAATGCCTCATTTACTATACATATTCTATCAGCTTGTGGGGAACTTGGCATTCCAAGAATAGACCACTGATGGCATTAATCAGGAACTTGATGAACCCTCAGACTCTGGGGAGCAGAATGATACAGAGGCTCCAACCAACTATAGACAGTATAAAAATGTCTACAAGACCAACCTTAATCCTAATGAAGTTAAGGTGTGAGTCCATGAAGTGATGTTTTTTTCGTTATTGCTATAGATATCGGATGGAAGAACAAAGTGGAACAGTGAACAGTTTTAGAGGTACTTCTAGAAATTCCACGTAGAGAAGATTGAAAATATTGTATGATAACCAGATTTGATTTATTTATGGCATGAAGAAATGGTGAACACAGTCTTAGTTGAAATAGCTGGGTCCCCCAACATGAACGTGTTTCTCGAATGTGCTAAATTGGGAAAGACAACAATTCTGCTTCTATCAATATAACCTACTTAATTTTGAGTCTCTCTGTACACATGCTAAAGGTTGATCAAGTTCTTGATTAATGTCAGCAAAAGCCCAATTCTTGGAATGTCAGGTTCCCTACAGGTTGATAGAACATGTATAGAAAATGACGACAGATAAGAACCAATTGACCCATCCAATGATCCCAAATATTTAAGACTCTTTCTCTTTGGCTATCTACTACCTGGGTAAAAGGAACATAAATTTTCATAGTCCAAAGCAAAACCAGTTCCTCTTTCCTCATGACTCCTCTCCCACCTGACTCCTGAACCCAGCTCCTATCATCACCCTTCACAAGTGCCCTACGCATGCAACTGTGTGATTCCTTCTACCTATTTCCCCTACCAGCTCCTTACCACCATGCTATGTGTCTGTCCCAATCATTTCAAAATTCTGTCATGCCTTTTGTTGACACTACCTCTGTTGGTGAGTGGCTGGGCCACCCCAGATATCAACCACTATTGTAGTAAAGATGTTCTTCTATTTCCTTGACATTTCCCTTCCTGCGACTTCACATTATGACCCCCTTTCCATTTTTTCACCTACCATGGAAGACCTCACTTTCTCTACCTCACCAAAACCTGTCAAACATTTGAAAGTTTCCACCATGCTCATCCCTTCTCACTTTTAGCATTTCAAGCCTTTCTTTGCAGAATTTATTTCATGTTTTTTATGTTTCAAGGTACTTAACAAATGGAACTTCCCTGCATCACATAATCAGTGGTGATCATGCTGGATTATGCTGGATTTTTGATCTGGAGCATTTTTGGAAGGATCAGTAACCCACACAGGCAAAAAGAAGGAGGTGGTATTAGTGGCACATGAGGATCGAAGGGAGGAGAGGTGGTATCACCAGTCCATGTGGGCCAAAGAGAAGGAGGTGATGTCTGCAGCCTAGGCAGTGTGACGCGAAGGAGGTGTCTTCTTCATCATCCACATCCTGGAAGAGCATAAGAGCTTCTGGCTGCTGGTGAGAGAGATTGCTGGAGACAGGGTGGGGGATTAGGAGAGAGAGAAAAAGAGAGAGAGAGAGAGATTGCTGGGGACAAAGGGGATTAAGAGAGAGAGAGAGTGTGAGAGAGCGAGAGAGAGATTGCTAGTGGTAAGGGTGAGATAGAGCGCTAGTGAGAGAGAACTCCTATGCTGAGGGTGGGGGAATTGAGAGAAAGAGAGATAATGCTGTGGATAAGAGAAATTGAGAGAGAGAGACTTTTGGGGTTTGATTGGAGATACAGACTACTAGGTATAAGGGGGTTGAAAAAGAGATAGAGATTTCTGCACTGGAGATGGGTATGATTCAGAGAGAGAGAGAGAGAGAGATTGCTGAAGATGATGGAGTGGAAAGAGAGAGAGAGACTGCAGGGATGAGGGGAGTTGAGAGAGATAGACTCCTCTGCTGGAAATGGCAGATTGAGAGTGGGAGAGAGGGAGACTGCTGGGGAGTGGTGGTTGAGACAGATCTGTGGAGGTATATGGAGGGTAGTAGGGGGTGGAGGCATCAACACAACCCCTTCCCCCCACTTCCCCTGCTACCCTCTTTAACTTCTGGCTTGGTATTTTATTACTTTTGTTTTTAAGAAAATCACCCCTGCATATAAGGTTCTATAAAAGAAATACAGGAAATGGGGTGCTTGAGATATAAATGGGAAGAACTTAATATAAGAAAATAAGGAAATAGGGATGTGTGGGATCTAAAGTCCAAGCTAAAATATCTCTTAGCACACAATCAGGGTTTTTAGCCTTTTAATCTCACTGCCACTGATAATTCAGCAAGATGAAGTCAGGGGAGACAGAGATGTTGCTACCAACCCAATGCCATCAATCCCAGCCCTATTTTCTATCTCTTTAGAAATGGTATCATCCATACTGCAGTAGAAAATGAAGTGATGTATGTGGAGCTACTTCTTAGATGCAGTTTGCATCCTATTGTGTACTGCAAGGTGTTTATTTTTTTCATGAGAATCTAGTGTTGTAGTGAAGACCTGAGTATTGAAAGTCAGAGCTTAAGTACAGCATATTGCTTCTACTTCCCACACCTTCCCAGTAAACCTTATATATCACTGGTGCCCTATTGCCATGTGCTTTTATACAATCTGGTAGGGATGTGAATCGTTTTTTGACGATTTAAAATATCGTCCGATATATTTTAAATCGTCAAAAATCGTTAGAAGCGCGATACAATAGGAATTCCCCCGATTTATCATCAAAAATCGTAAATCGGGGGAAGGGGGAGGGGAAGGGGGAGGGCGGAAAAACCGGCACACTAAAACAACCCTAAAACCCACCCCGACCCTTTAAAATAAATCCCCCACCCTCCCGAACCCCCCCAAAATGCCTTAAATTACCTGGGGTCCAGAGCGGGGGTCCCGGTGTGATCTTTTACTCTCGGGCCTGCGGTGCGTTGTAGAAATGGCGCCGGCGCTACCTTTGCCCTGTCATATGACAGGTCAAAGGTAGCGCCGGCGCCATTTTGTTTTTTGTCCCCCGACGTCAGGAGCGTAGGAGATCGCTCCCGGACCCCCGCTGGACCCCCAGGGACTTTTGGCCAGCTTGGGGGGGCCTCCTGACCCCCACAAGACTTGCCAAAAGTGCAGCGGGGGTCTGGGAGCGACCTCCTGCAGTTGAATCATTTTGCCGTACACTATATGACAGGTCAAAGGCGCTACCTTTGACCTGTCATATGACAGGGCAAAGGTAGCGCCGGCGCCATTTCTACAATGCACCGCAGGCCCGAGAGTAAAAGATCACACCGGGACCCCCGCTCTGGACCCCAGGTAATTTAAGGCATTTTGGGGGGGTTCGGGAGGGTGGGGGATTTATTTTAAAGGGTCGGGGTGGGTTTTAGGGATGTTTTAGTGTGCCGGTTTTCCCGCCCTCCCCCGATTTACACGATATTTACAAAAACAAAACCACGACGATCCGATTCCCTCCCCCCCCCCAGCCGAAATCGATCGTTAAGACGATCGATCACACGATTCACATCTCTACAATCTGGAACCTTGCTTTTGCATGGAGGTCTATACTTTTAAGCCCTTGATGATAATCATGGGAGACACCTAATATATGAGCATTTGGTGAGTAAGACCTTTAGACATTAAAAATTTTCAGTCTCTGTCTAGTCCACAGAAGGAAGCAAAGAGCAAGCACCATTTATATTGAACTCCTCTTTTTCAGCATAAAAAGTTCCAACTTATTTTCCGGCTTCTAGGCATTAGGCCTACTACAAAAGCCCCTAGGACAGGAGTGCAAATTCGAGTCCTCAAGAGGCACAAACAGGCCTGATTTTTAGGATATGAACAATGAATATGCATGAGATAGATTTGCATGCTCTGCCTCCATTATATGTAAATCGATCTCAAGGATATTCATTACATATATCCTGAAAATCAGGCCTCTTTATGACTCTTGATGACCGGAGTTGGCCACTCTTGCCCTAGGAGGATTATGCAGAATATCATCTGAGAGATCCTTCTTTCCTCAGACATCCTACATGAAGGACTGAGTGATCTGAAAACTCCTATGATAAATGATATGATGTGACTGGGAAGAACAGAGGGAAAAAGGAGAGATGTTGGAATTAGGGGCAGGGACATCAGTCCAATCAGCAGTGATTTCCCTTGATTTTGCGGTGAGCTGGGACTTATCCATTGGTTCACCTTCTGTAAAAGAGCTGCTTTTTCTGCTGGGGTTGCATAGTATAAGTGGATGTACTAACTTCACTGTGGACGTGAATTTCATAAATATCTTTACTTTTTTGAATAAAACAGATATGCTAGGAACTACCTCCACTGATATCCATCTGAATTGCTTGCCTGGGGCTTGATTCCAAGGTTCCATAGTTTCCTCTGAAATATATGTTTATTCTATGCTTACAGAAGAACTGTATTCCACATAAAGAAGTCTGATCAACCTTCTCCAATGAAGGTTTCACCTTGGACAGCCAACTACATCATTTGTTTGATCAAGACTGTTTAGGAACCCAGTAACCCATAGAGGGATTCAAACCCTCCTACCAAGCAAGGGTTAGCCTTATGCTTCAGAATTGTTTAATTCATTGCCCACTGTGGAAAAACAATTATAATAACAAATTGGTATGTCTATATATTTCTTTGTGGAATATTCTCTTTCCTTGCATTTAGAACAATTTTGCTAATATATTTGATTATGTATGTAGAGTATTTTGCTACCTCTGCAATTTATAGACTTTAAAATGCTGATCATTCCCCATTATATTCTTTCAAACCATGATGTGTAAGTGCTTGAAAGCATATTTCAATTAAGTTGTGAATGAAGTGTGAGAAGCATTTTTTGATTTTCACCCTTAGATTGCACTTACATCATTCCTTGAGCATTTCCTTCACCCTTTTTTATGTGGAACCAATGTATCAGAGCAATTTTGCATGTCTGGAAAGAAATAACCAGTCTCAAGTATATTTTAATGGGGGAGATTTATTTTATTTAAAAACTTTTCTAGACCATTTTCCTGGTAAAACTGTCCAAAGAGGTGCGCAAACTAGCAATCTGCAATAAAAACAAATAGAACAAAATGAAACTAAGCTTACAATCAAACCAAATGCCATGCAGATAATGTATTCCATGCTGTAGAGAGGGGCTAGGCAATAATGTTTCATTATTGGTCTACTTGCCACTCTTTCAGATCCAGACAAATCTCTTCTGGAGTTCAGGATAGTGTTACAGATGTTCATCTGACCCTCCTGAACAGCTATTCGCCAATGTCTCCTTTCCAGTCTCAATGGGTGAATCAGCACCTTAATTTTCATAGCAGCTTCACTTTCATCTGCATTCATTTTGTTTTCAGTATCTCCTGCTTACAACCTGCCGACCTTTTCTTTTCTGGAAACACTTTCTCTGACTATTTTATGGCAGACCTGTGTCCTTGAGTGCCCTCTCCTCTTCAGGTGTCAGTTCCAGTGTGCATACACTTCAGTGCGGAGAATTGAAACAAGATTAATATATAGACTGTGGGTAAGGATGGAAAGCTATTGGCATCAGAAAGATGATTCTGGGGAAGGGAGTGAGTGGCAGAGATAGGGTGAGTGTATCTGGCACAACAGCTCTATTTAGTGCCAACATTTTGTGGCTGAAATAGAAAGACAAATGAAGCTACTAGCTGCGATCATTCTTATAGTAGAAAAATGTTCCAGTCTTCCCACACATCTACTTGACAGTGTACAGATACTCACTGTTCTGTATCCCAGCATATCACGCATCCATCATTTTGTAAATGCCCTTCATCTATTTCTGGTTTGGCATTTCCTTTAGTCCTTCACAGAATTATCCAGTTTGGCCCCTGTATGCTATGACTTTATATATTTCTTGTGTTTGGGACTAGAAGGATAATCTCCTGAACAAGGTGAAAACAAGAAACAAAGAACTTTGTAGAAAAAGTAATTTGTTGCACTTATAGTGCCAAACACTGTTTTCAGAGGAAATTGGTCATCAACAGAGAATGTGGGAAATGTATTTTGAAAGAGGAACTGTTGTCACTGTGCTGTAATCAAGAATTAGATCTCAATTTTGGCATTTGCCAGCTAGTTAAGAACATAAGATCATGCCTTACTGGGTCAGACCAAGGGTCCATCAAGCCCAGCATCCTGTTTCCAATAGTGGCCAATCCAGGCTATAAGAACCTGGCAAGTTCCCAAAAACTAAGTCTATCCCATGTTACTGTTGATAGTAATAGCAGTGGCTATTTTCTAAGTAAAGTTAATTAATAGCAGGTAATGGACTTCTCCTCCAAGAACTTATCCAAACCTTTTTTAAACCCAGCTATACTAACTGCACTAACCACATCCCCAGTCTAGTGACTGTCATAAACAGGATATTGGGCCTGTTGGACCTTGATGGTCTGACCCAACATGGCATTTCTTATGTTCATATGTTCTTATTCTACCCACTGACCCTCTTGTGAGCTAGTCTGGAAACAACATGCAGCAACAGTGATTAGCTTGACATGGGTGTTACATATAATTCAATACAAGCAAAAAACAAGAGCACAAATGCTCTTGTTCTTTGCTTGTATGCCATTTTTCTGAAGGGCCAGCCAGTCGACATGACTGGCAGGCCGGGATAATACGGGCCCAGGCACGAGCGGAAGGTGGCAGGTCCCTAGGGGGTAGGGACACCATAGGAAAGGGTGGAGGGCCCGGGAAGGCAGGGGTCATCCGAGGGGCAGGCAGCTGGGGGGAGTTAGGGTCAGGAGGAGGTTAGGTGGCTACCGGCAGGGTAGAGATAAGGGCAGAGGGAGGAGCTGAGGCTGAGCTGGCCAATCTTGATTGGCCAGTGAGCCGTGCTCTTGGCAGGCGTTAGGGTCTGCCTCGGAGCAGCGCTGCACAGTTCTTCACTGTGGCGCGGCTGCTCCAAGAGGCAGAGGCCGTTTTTTCTACGGGTAGTTTCCTCAGCGAAGCTAGGCGTAGAAAAAGGGCGCGGCGGACGGCGTGGTACCTGGTCGGCGGCGGCGTTCGGCTCGGTCGGGAGCGTGTGCGAGGGGCGGACGGTCGGCGATCACGGCGAGCGGCGGCTGCGGTCGGGTGATGGCTTCAGAGGAGGCGGCTTGCGTCCCGTGCGATTCGGAGGAGGGCGGCATCTCGCCGGGCCTGGAGCCTGTTTTGCCGGCAGTCGAGCGGGTGAGTGGCGTGGCGACGGGAGGTGCCGGCGGAGTGGGGCGGGCCGCGGTGTGCTCGGGAGGCGTGGCCGGCGAGGAGGACGGTGGCCGTGCAGGGACGGTAGGGTTGTGGCCGTATGCGTTGGAGGGGGGGCCGGGCAGGAGACGAGCTTCGCGGGCGTCCCGCTCGCGTTCGCGTTCCCGAGGGGGCGGCAGAGGCAGGGGAGCTAGCCGGCTTGGCGCGCCTTCAGGGGTTCGTGGCGGATCGGGGCTGTGCGGCCTGTCGGGGGCGGGGTCGGCCGGATTAGGGGCTGGCGCGGGTGCCGTGAGTGCCGGATCTGGCGCGACCGGGCCTGCGATGGGGGCAGGGCCTGGCCCTGTGGCACCCGGGGGCTCGGATCGGGCCCGCGGGGGGGTCCTTCTGGATGGGTCGCGTGGTGCTGGGGTTTTGCCGGGTTGGCATGGGGTGGATATGGATTGGGCAGCTGGAGAGTGGCAGGGGACTGGCGACGGGGAGCCTTGGTGGGAGTGGGCGGAGGTGCCCCGGCGCTCCCCTTCGGGATGGCGGCGGGAGAGGCATGCTGTGGCCCGCGGGCTCCTACCGCCGGGCTGCCGGTTGCTGCCTGACAGGGGTGCCGTGGAGGTCCCAGGGGAAGGGCAGGCAGCGCCGTTGCTGGCGGGTCCCGAGAGGGTGTTGCCTTCTCGGCCACTTTGTGCGGGTGGGGGTGACACGGCTGGGAGCCTCCGTAGGGGGACCCCGGGGCGGGGGGGGGACTGGACACGTGGTGCGCGGTCCCAAAAGGGGGTTGAGCGTGGATGGTGGTCCTCTTGAGGGAGGGGGGAGGCGGTCTGTCGGTCCGCAGGTGGCTCCTTCCCCTGTGCCTGCTTTTGGTTCTTCGCAGATGGGCTCGGCTGAGGACGGTGGGGATGGGCCCGGTCCGTCGAGGTGTGAGGCCTGGAGGAATGAGGCTGTAGTCGCGGAGCAGCGGACGATGGCGGAGCGATCCGTTGTTCCAGGCGTGGCGGCTGTCAGTGATTTTCCCCAAGGTGAGTTCCTTCTTTTCCCTGGGGACGGGGTTGGGGAGGTGGCGGCGGATTCTGGGGTGCAGCCTGGGAGGTCGCGGGGGGACTTGGACAAAGGGGTTAGGAGCGGGATGGAGGTTCGGGGGGGCGCGGGTTTGGCAGCAGGTAAGGCCCGCAGGGCGACTCGAAAACCCTCCAGGTCCAAAAGGCGGAGGGAGCGGGACAGTTCTTCCGATTCGACTTCCTCTTCCTCGTCTTCCTCCTCGTCCACCTCTTCTGATTCGGCGACTGGGGTGTTGCCTGGTTCCAAACTCGGGGAGGCTTCTTGTGGTACTCCGGCGCTTGTTACTTTTTCGGAACTATGGGAAGAGGTTCCTAGGGCACTCAGACGGAAGATTTGGCGCCGCAAATTTATCGATATTTTTCAATTATTGGAGGGGCGTCGCGGGAAGCGGAGGCACAAGAAGAAGCGAGGGAAGAGCGATCGCTTTCCAGGAGTTCAGCCGAAGGTGGCGCGGAATAGTCACAATTGGATCCGGTCGTTTCTGCGCCTGGCCAGTGTGATTGGGCATCGTGACCCGACTCAGTATGGTCCGCTGTTGTCCTATGCTGATGCGATCTTGGCTGCGAGCAAGACCTACGAGGGGTGGTCGTGGCTCAATTACGATGAGTGCTTTAGGGATCGCATGGAGGAAAATCGGTTTGTGACCTGGGGCACGCAGGATGTGGGTTTGTGGTTAACTCAGATGGCTTCTAAAGCGGTCGGGAGCGGTTCGGGAACCGGTGGGACTGCTGGCGTGGGCTTTACGTGGCCCTTTCGCCAAGGGTTTCCCGCTTTTGGGGCGGGCAAGGCGGGGGCAGGGGGCTCCGATGTCTGTTGGCGGTTTAACCGTTCCACGTGCTCCTTTACGGACTGCAAGTTCCGCCATGCGTGTGCCACTTGTGGAGCAGCCCATCCCGCATCTCGGTGCGTCAAGCGGCAAGGCGAGGGATCCGCCTTCGTTTCCGGCGCCAAGGGTGGGGGGAAGTGAGGGTTTTGGCATGGCAGCCACTCCCGTCCTGCTTGGTCCTATGCGTCCGTGGTTGCGGGCCTACCCGAGGAGGGAGGGAGCTAACTTGTTGGTGAGGGGTTTTACGGAGGGTTTTCGGATTCCGTGTGGGGAGCGGGTCCCGGGGGGGGGGGGGGGTGGGGAGAATTGTCCGTCGATCAACCGGTTAGTCGGGATAGTGGAGGAAAAGCTGCGCGGTGAGCTCGCTTTGGGGAGGATTGCTGGTCCATTCTTGGAGTCGCCGTTCCAACGGTTGGTGTTGTCCCCGTTGGCGGTAATCCCGAAGAGGGAGTCTGGAAAGTATCGCCTGATTCACAATTTGTCTTTCCCGGCGGGTGATTCCGTGAATGACTGTATCCCTAAGGCACTTTGTGCGGTACGGTACGCTTCCTTTGATTCGGCGGTGCGGGTGATTTTCCGTTGTGGTCCGGGTGCACTGTTAGCCAAAACCGATATCAAATCAGCTTTCCGGCTGTTGCCGGTTCACCCGCAGGATTTCCACCTGCTGGGATTTCGTTTTCGAAATTCCTTTTATTTTGACAGGTGTCTGCCCATGAGATGTTCGATCGCCTGTGCGTACTTCGAGGCGTTTAGCACCTTCTTGCACTGGGTGGTGGTCCGTCGGTCGGGGTCAGTGAATGTGGTTCATTATCTGGATGACTTCCTGTTCGTGGGAGTCGCGGGGTCGGCGGACTGTTTGTCTTTGTTGCGCTGTTTTCAGGAGGTTGCTCGTGATTTTGGCATTCCGTTGGCTGCTGGCAAGACGGAGGGTCCGTGTACTAAGCTGGTGTTTCTGGGGATTGAGGTGGACTCGATTGCGATGGTCTCGCGTTTACCTAGTGAGAAGGTGGTTCGGCTGCGGGAGTTGGTTAGCCGGGCCCTGGAGCGGCCTAAGCTTACGCTCGTCGAGTTGCAGTCCCTGGTGGGAAGTTTGAATTTCGCATGTCGTGTGATTCCTATGGGTAGGGCTTTTCTGCGACGCTTGACCAGGGCGATGGCGGGGGTGGCGCGGCACTATCATCGGGTTCGAGTTACTGCTTTGATGCGGGAGGATTTGAGGATATGGGATCGGTTCTTGGTGGGCTTCAATGGTACTATGCTCTGGCAGGATAGTCCGCTCTCTAATCATGACCTCGACTTGTTTACTGACGCGGCGGGGGCTTTCGGCTTTGGGGCGTACTTTCAAGGTTCTTGGTGCGCGGCGGAGTGGCCGGAGGGGTGGATAGCCACGGGAGTCACGAAGAATATTACCTTCCTCGAGCTGTTTCCGATAGTGGTGGCCCTGCATATTTGGGGTTCGCGACTTCGGGGCAGACGGGTCGTCTTCTGGTGCGACAACATGGGCGTGGTTGAGGTCATTAATCGGAGGGCTGCCAAGTGCACGAGGGTGTCGGAGTTGTTACGGGAATTGATCTTGTGCTGCATGACTTTAAACGTGACTATTTGGGCTCGTCATGTGCCGGGGGTTGCTAACGGTGTGGCCGATTCTCTTTCTCGTTTCCAGTGGGAGTTGTTTCGAGTATTGGCCCCCGAGGCGGATCCCTGCGGAGTTGCAGTGCCATCTTCCCTCTGGAGGTTCGGTTTCCCCAGGCCTGGAACCTGCTGCGGGCTTCATTAGCCCCATCCACATGGTCAAGTTACGTGGCGGGCGCTCGGAAAGTAGCTGCATCTCTATCGGCGGCGGGATGGCGGGGAGGGCCTGTGTCGGATGTGTCGTTGCTTCGTTTCCTGGAGCTGGTTAGGGCGGCTGGTTATACGAAAGCGGCTGTGGGCAAGCAGTTAGCGGGGTTCTCCTTTTTCATGAGGGCCCACGGGTGGGGGTTCCCGGCGGGCAGGTTTATTGTGCGTCGTGTCCTGGTCGGGTGGGCTAGGGAGGTGGGGCGTCGCGTGGACGGGCGTCTACCGATCACTCACGATATCTTGTTACGGTTGTGGGAGGCTTTACCGGGTATCTGTTTCTCGTCGTACGAGACGCAGTTATTTCGGTTGGCCTTCGTGTTTGCCTTTTTTGGGGCCTTTCGGATTAGTGAACTGGTGGCGCGGTCGGCGGCCAGCCAGGACAGTCCGGGTTTACTGGCGCGACACGTGCGGGTCACTACACGGTCGGTGCGGATCTTCATCCCTAGGTCCAAAACCGATCAGGCTGGCAAGGGGATGTCGGTGGAGCTGCGGGCAGTGCCCGGTTTGTGTACGTGCCCGGTGTTCAATGCTGCGCAGTATTGTCGGGTTCGGGCCCCACGGTGGGGTCCGTTCTTGATTCACGCTGATCTTCGCCCGTTGACGCGGTTTCAATTCAAAAGGGTCCTTCGGGAGGCTTTGTCGTCGGTGGGTTTGGTAGTCGGCCGTTTCGGGACTCATTCCTTCCGGATTGGCGCGGCGACCGCGGCAGCGGAGGCGGGTTTACCTGGGGCCGTGATTCAGCGTATAGGGCGGTGGCGATCTAATGCCTTTCAGGGGTATGTTTGCCCCGGCTCGGGGCGGTAGGGAACCGTATTAACTCTTGTTTCTTTCCAGGTGCAGGCGCAACGGGGAAGGCAGCGTGGATTGTGGGACACTCATATACCCACTGGGCCCACAGACATGCTTGCGGTCGACCTTACGGGCCGCACTTGGACTTACACAAGAGAGGGGCTCGGGTGCATTGGTTGGGACGACGGGGCATGGTTTGGGATGAGCTGATCCCTTGCGTGTGGGAGGCGCGCGAGCGGCTGGGGGTGCCTCGGGCGGTGGTAATTCACTTGGGGGGCAATGATTGGGGTACGTTGCCCGCCAGGCAGTTCATCAGTATGGTCCGGCAGGATCTCATGATGATTTCTATGATGTTACCATCTGTTGTGGTGTGTTGGTCGGACATCTTGATAAGGCCTTCTGAATCGGATAAGGTAATTTGGCGTCGCAGCAGATCCAAAGCCAACCAGCAGATTGGGGCCTGGTTGGTGCGGATGGGTGGCAGGCACATTCGTTATGAATGGTCCTGGGGGTCGGTATCTGGGTTGTTTGGCAGGGACGGGGTTCACCTTTCGTTCCTCGGGATGGACCTGTTCCTCAATTCAATTCAGGAGGTCTTAGAGGAGTTCTTCCCTTTGTAATTTGGCCGCATCTTTGGGGGGTCACGGACATTTCATGTTCGTGTCTATGGCGGATGGCCCGAGCCAATGCTGGCGGTTCACTGTTTATATTCGATGTGATGTTGGATTCAGGGGACAATTGAAGAGGGATGTACAACGGAAGAGTGGTTTGGTGGTGGACTCCTTGCTAGAAGGTGGCGGGAGTCTTCTGACAGGCCTGGCTACTTGCTCGATGGCGGCGGTGGCCCACTGGATTGGGCTCCTTGCTGAAAGGTGGTGGGAGCCTGAATCTGGTGGAGGAGGCAAAGGCGAGCCGAGGGGCTGGTGTGGAGCCGTCTTGCTAGATGAGTGGCGGACGGCTGGAAGCTTGTTGTTGTTGACTTTGTAATGTTATTGGGGCTCGGGCCTCCAGGTTATTATTAAAGCTGCGGCCTTGTTAACCCAAACCCCATTGTCTGTGATTATTGAGGAATGTAAAAGGGTGGATGTGAGAGAGAGATGTCCTGGATGCCCGTATTATGAAGGGCCAGCCAGTCGACATGACTGGCAGGCCGGGATAATACGGGCCCAGGCACGAGCGGAAGGTGGCAGGTCCCTAGGGGGTAGGGACACCATAGGAAAGGGTGGAGGGCCCGGGAAGGCAGGGGTCATCCGAGGGGCAGGCAGCTGGGGGGAGTTAGGGTCAGGAGGAGGTTAGGTGGCTACCGGCAGGGTAGAGATAAGGGCAGAGGGAGGAGCTGAGGCTGAGCTGGCCAATCTTGATTGGCCAGTGAGCCGTGCTCTTGGCAGGCGTTAGGGTCTGCCTCGGAGCAGCGCTGCACAGTTCTTCACTGTGGCGCGGCTGCTCCAAGAGGCAGAGGCCGTTTTCCCTCCCACCCGCCCTTATTGTTGTCTGTTATGTTTTGAATTGAGTTGGCTGTCGCAGCGGATGGCCCGAGCCAATGCTGGCGGTTCACTGTTTATATTCGATGTGATGTTGGATTCAGGGGACAATTGAAGAGGGATGTACAACGGAAGAGTGGTTTGGTGGTGGACTCCTTGCTAGAAGGTGGCGGGAGTCTTCTGACAGGCCTGGCTACTTGCTCGATGGCGGCGGTGGCCCACTGGATTGGGCTCCTTGCTGAAAGGTGGTGGGAGCCTGAATCTGGTGGAGGAGGCAAAGGCGAGCCGAGGGGCTGGTGTGGAGCCGTCTTGCTAGATGAGTGGCGGACGGCTGGAAGCTTGTTGTTGTTGACTTTGTAATGTTATTGGGGCTCGGGCCTCCAGGTTATTATTAAAGCTGCGGCCTTGTTAACCCAAACCCCATTGTCTGTGATTATTGAGGAATGTAAAAGGGTGGATGTGAGAGAGAGATGTCCTGGATGCCCGTATTATATGAAAGAGCAAAGGAAATAGCACTGATTTATATGGAGCAACTGCAGATTACCCACAGATTTTCAAGAGCTCTGTCAATCTTCAGTAATCTGCATTGTACTGCCTTATATAGTTATTTTACATGAACAATGGTTTAAGACCTTGAGAACCTGGGAGAAGGAAAATTCTAAATCAGTCTCAACAAGACACTAAATTGATCTCCCATCCATAGTCAGAGTCCTTCATTTTCAGTTTTTATTTTATTTTGCCTGGGAATTTCAATGTTATAATAAAAAAAAATCAGTGTAAAAATGACTTTAATATAACACACTAATAAAATCAGTGGAAAAGACATTTTCCCTTGATTTCCTTTTTGTTATTACATTGACATTCCCAGGCAAAATAAAATAAAACTGAAAATGAACATAAGAACATAAGAAATTTCTACAAGTACCTGGCAAGTACCCAAACACTAAGTAGATCCCATTCTACTGAAGCCATTAGTAGCAGAGGCTATTCCCTAAGGGGTAGATTTTAATAGGCGCGTGTGTGCGACATGGACACGCCGATTTAATAACAGGTGCACGCCGGCGTGCGCAAGTTATAAAATCGGCAGGCCACGTGCACATGCGTGCCGTATTTTGTAATTCGGGTGCGCATGTGCACGTGGCATGTGCAAGGGGGAGGGGACAGTTTTCCAAAATTCGTGTGCCAACGCATCGTGGCCTTCCCCAGTTCCCTCCCAGTCCCTTCCAATTAAGGAACGGACTGGGAGGGAACTTCTCTACCCCCTACTCTAATCTCCCTTCCCCTTCCCTTCCCTTCCCCTCTCCTCCCCAACCCTTAATTCCTACCTTTTTCCCTTTTTTTTCCTTTTTTCTTTGAACTTACTTAAGGGCCCAACCTGAAGTAAGCTGCCTGTGCCACCCCCCCTGAACTTCTCCTCCCCGCTCCCCCAGCCCGCCCCTTGGAAGAGGCCTAGCGCTTGTGTGCGTAAAGGGGGGTTACGCGCGACACTGGGCTCCTTCTAAAATACGTGCAGTGAATGCAAGGCCTGACCACATGGTCACCCCCGGATTTTACACGCGCAGGTGAGTTTAAAATCTACCCATCAGTCAACTTGATTAATAGCAGTTAATGTACTTCTACTCCAAGAACTTATCCAAACCTTTTATAAACCCAGCTAGAGTAACTGCACTAACCACATCCTCTGGCAACAAATTCCAGAGCTTAATTGAGTGTTGAGTGAAAAAGAATTTTCTCTGATTAGTTTTAAATGTGCTACTTGCTACCTTCATGAAGTACCCCCTAGTCCTTCTATTATCTGAAAGTGTAAATAACAGATTCACATCTACCCGTTCTAGACCTCTCATGATTTTAAACACCTCTATCATATCCCCCCTCAGCTGTCTCTTCTCCAAGCTGAACAGCCCTAACCTCTTTAGCCTTTCCTCATAGGGGAGCTGTTCCATCCTCTCTATTATTTTGGTCACCCTTCTCTGTACCTTCTCCAGTGCAACTACATATTTTTTGAGATGCGGTGACCAGAATTGTACACAGCACTCAAGGTGTGGTCTCACCATGGAGCGATACAGAGGCATTATGACATTTTCCATTTTATTCACCATTCCCTTTCTAATAATTCCCAACATTCTGTTTACTTTTTTGACTGCCGCAGCAGACTGAGCTGACGATTTCAATGTATTATCCATTATGATGCTTAGATCTTTTTCCTGGGTGGTAACTCCTAATATGAAACACTGTGGCTAGAGGATGGGAATAAATAAAAAAGTTTAACTGGCATGGAGCAGCAGTTACTACCTTGGGAAGCTTGCTGGGCAAACTAGATGGACCATTTTGGTCTTTTTCTGCCGTCATTACTATGTTACTATGTTACTAACATCGTGTAACTACAGCAAGGCTTATTTTTTCCTATATGCAACATCTTGCACTTGTCCACATTAAATTTCATCTGCCATTTGGATACCCAATCTTCCAGTCTTGCAAGGTCTTCCTGCATTTATCACAAGCTGCTTGTGATTTAACTACTCTGAATAATTTTGTATTCCTTTCCAGATCATTTATAAACATATTGAAAAGCACCAGTCCAAGTACTGATCCCTGAGGCACTCCCCTATGTACCCTATTCCACTGAGAAAATTGACTATTTAATCCCACTCTGTGTTTCATGTCTTTTAACCAGTTTGTAAACCATGAAAGAACATCGCCTCCTATCCCATGTCTTTTTAGTTTTCTTATAAGCCTCTCATGAGGGACTTTGTCAAATGCCTTCTAAAAATCCAAATACAACACATCTACTGGTTCACCTTTATCCACATGTTTATTAATCCCTTCAAAATTTGAAGCAGATTTGTGAGGTAAGACTTCCCTTGGGTAAATCCATGTTGACTGTGTTCCATTAAACCATGTCTTTCTATTTGCTCTGTGACTTTGATCTTTAGAATGGTTTCCACTTTTTTTCCCGGCACTGAAGTCAGGCTCACTGGTCTACAGTTTTCTGGATCGCCCCTGGAGCCAATTTTAAATATTGGGGTTACATTGGCCACCCTCCAGTCTTCAGGTACAATGGATGAATATATGATAAGTTACAAATTTTAACTAATAGATCAGAAATTTAATTTTTTAGTTCCTTCAGAACCCTGAGATGCATGCCATCTGGTCCAAGTGATTTGCTACTCTTTAGTTTGTCAATCTGGCCTTCTACATCATCCAGGTTCACAGTGATTTGGTTCAATTCATCTCACTCATCACCCTGGAAAACCATCTCTGGATCTGGTAGCTCCCCAACATCCTCATTAGTAAACACAGATGCAAAGAATTAATTTAGTCTTTCTGCAATGGCCTTATCTTCCCTAAGAGCCCCTTTAAGCTCTCAGTCATCGAATGGTTCAACCAACTCACAGGTTACTTGCTTTGGATATTTTTAATAAAGTTTTTATTATGAGTTTTTGCCTCTAAGGCCAATTTCATTTCAAATTATGACTTAGCTTGTCTTATCAATGTTTTACACTTAATTTGACAATGCTTATGCTTTTTCCTATTTTCTTCAGATGGATCCTTCTTCAAATTTTTGAAGGATGTTTTCTTGGCTAAAATAGCTTCTTTCACCTCACTTTTTAACCATGTTGCTAATAGTTCCTTCCACCTTTCTTAATGCATGGAATACATCTGGACTGCACTTCTAAGATTGTATTTTTAAACAATGTCCACGCCGAATACTTTTAACCTTTGCAGCTGCACCTTTCAGTTTTTTTCTAATTTCAACATTTTATCAAAGTTTCCCATTTGAAAATTTAGTGTTAGAGCTGTAGATTTACATATTGTCCCCCTTCCAGTCATTGGTTCAAATTTGATCATGTTATGATCACTATTGCCAAGTGGCCCTCTCACCAAATCCTGCGTTCCACTAAGAATTAAATCTAAAATAGCTCCCTCTCTTGTTTGTTCCTGAACCAATTGCTCATGAAGCAGTTGTTTCTTCCATCCAGGAACTTTATGTCTTTAGCATGTCCTGATGTTACATTTGCCCAGTAAGTATTGTGGTAATTGAAATCTCCCATTATTATTGCACTACCAAATTGGTTAGCTTCCCTGATTTCTCTTAGCATTTTATCATCTGTCTGACTATTTTGACCAGATGGACGGTAATACTCCTATCACTATACTCTTACCCAACACACATGGGATTTTTACCTATATATTTTCTGCTGAGCATTTAGTCTCTTGTATGATCTTTATCCTGTTGGACTCTAAACCCTCCAGTACATAAAGTGCCACACCCCCACCAAGTTGATTCTCCCTATCATTTCAATATAATTTGTACCCTGATATAGCACTGTCCCATTGGTTATCCTCCTTCCACCAGGTCTCTGAGATGCCAATTATGTCTTTCTCACCATTCACTGCTGTCACTCTAACTCTCCCATCCTACTTCTTAGATGTCTGGCATTAGCAAACAGACATTTCAAAGTGCATATTTTGTTTGCATGAACAACCCGTTTTTCAGTTGATAGGGATAATTTGGAAATCTTTAGCTCAGGTGATTGTTTACGTATAGGCACATGGACTACGTTTGCTTCTATTGGAATCTCTCTTTTGGAATGCCCTAACTCTCCTGTTTCATTAGTATCCTTCAAAGATACACTCCTCCGAACCATGCACTGCTGAGTGACTGTTGGCTTTCCCCTTGTCCATACAGGATGTTGAGAGCGGTGTTTTTCGTGTGCCCATGGGCCTCAGCCCGACCCAGACCTTCCGGGCCGAGCCAAGGGTTGACGGTGGCTCCG
Organism: Rhinatrema bivittatum; assembly: GCF_901001135.1. NCBI lineage: Eukaryota > Metazoa > Chordata > Amphibia > Gymnophiona > Rhinatrematidae > Rhinatrema > Rhinatrema bivittatum. Next base: position 516,702,002 of record NC_042617.1, on the reverse strand, counting down.
CATGGCTGACGGTCTACCCTGCACCAGGCCAGCAAGCTCCCATGGCCAACATCCAAAGATGTTGGAAGTTGAATGGTCCTCCGACCATTCTGAGCCCTTTCGGACCTGCTGCGAGCAGCATGGAGCAGCAGGCCTGGCCTGAGGTTGAGGGCAGACGGACCTTGACACGAAGACAAGAAGATTGATGCGACGGCATCACATGGCATGAAGACTTGGGTTGATGCGACGGGATCACATGGCACGAAGACTTGGGCTGAAGACATGACACCAGGACTATGAAGACGTGACTCCAGGATTGATGCAACGGCATCGCAGACGAGACTTGACACCAAGGCTGATGCGAAGACATCATGGACCAGTGGTCGATGCGACGGCATCCCGGACCAGGATCGATGCAACGGCATCAGGGACATGACGCTGAAGGGCA